>NW_015627626.1:0-5829 GCF_001515625.1 Sinocyclocheilus rhinocerous
CACCACAAACATCTCCCTTGCTAACAACATCACTACAACTTGGAACCTCAGCCTCATTCACAATATTTGCTGAACCATGTTGCCTTACCTCAGTGATAGTATCTGCCTTTTCAGGTTGTTCCGTTGTACTTTCCGTCACAATCTGCGGCCTAATGAATGGGCCTTCGGATGGGCCTTCCTCTTCAGGATTACGCGCTTTGTGCGGGCATGTGAAACGTTTGTGTCCAAAATCTCCGCATTCAAAGCACCGCAAAGTCTCCGTACTAGCGTACACCGAGTATGAGCCCTCTCCATGAGATACCCGAAAAGACACATCGAGCATTTTAGTGGGAGAGCTCAAAAACATGTAAACTTGTTTTCTGAACGATAGCACGTTTAAGTGCAGCATTTTTACAACCCAACGAAATCTCTTTTACAGCACCGGCAATTTTGCCAAATCTAGTCAGCTCTTTAATGATACTCTCATTACCAAAGAACGGGGGTACATTAGAGATGACAATTTTCGTTGCCGGTGCCGACAACGATGTAATAGTCACGTACGTTTCATTAATCCATATTCCGCTTTCAATCAAGTTTTTCACCTGATTTTCAATTTTCAAAAAAACAACTACTGCCTTATTCATTCTTGAAGCCGAACTAATATTTTCATGACCGACTTTGGCTCCTAAAGCAAGGAGAACATCCTCAATAGACGTATTCGCCTCCGGTGTACACCTGAAACCATTCCGGAGGGTGAGAGACACGCGATATATGAATAAAACCTACCCTAATAACAAAAAAAAGTGTTCAGAGATGTGAAAGAAAAGAAAAAAGGTAAATAAGAAAACCAAGAGATAAAAATCAGCTTGAAAAAAGAAACCGAAAAAATGTCAGACGCTCTCCCACACGTGTCTCTCACACACGCACTCACTCCCAGCATCCACTCCGATAGAGAGAGAAAGAGAGAGCGAGAGAGAGAGAGAGAGAGAGGGCAGAGCCCCAAGAAGAGAGAGGCAGCAAAGGAAAGAGACAGAGCAACAGTTACAGTCCTCTTTTATCCCTTTCTTGACCATGTGACTAAAAACCAAATGGGAGACATTCAAACTGACCAATTAGCAAATTACAGCTTCACCCACTGGGCAAAAGGTGTGACACTTAGCAGACCCCCGTGGTTTACATCTTGGCCTACAGGCCTTGATCACTATCAGCACCTCTGTGCCTTCAGGAATGCCAAATGGCCCTTTTGTTACTCCAGATAGGTTTGGGACAGGAAAGCAAAAGTCTTTGATAATTTTTGACCCTACACGGGTATCAAGGCTGTGTCACCTGTCATCCTGAAGTGAGTTGGTCTGGGTAAGATGGTTGTTTGTCGATGTTATTAGCCAGTAGGCTATCCGTGGTACCCGCGATGTGGAACAGCCGGGTTAGACTCTCACTGGTGAGAGTACAGGTGGTTCCAGGGATTGCAGGGAATTGTTATGGAGATTTGTTTCAGACTATGATGACAGGAGAGCAGCAGGTGGTTGTTAGCCCTCTGTTTTGCTTGAACGTCACTAGAGTCACTAGAATTGCGGTGTCGCTTTGCTCTTGTGGCGGCACCGACTTGAGCTTGCCTGAGTTGTGTTGGTAGAGGTTTCACTGTTGGGCATGTAGGCCTGTTGCTCCATCCAACGTTGTCTGGCTGCTTCTGGGGTGTCGACCGGTTTCAAGGGATGCTCCTCCCTTGGAGGGGCCTGATGCTGTGTTGCAGCAGGCAAGGAGTCAGAAGTTTGTCCTTCTCAGTACTCCTTAGTTGAGTTTTGTTCAAGGAGCTCTTTTGCAAGTGTCAGCAGCTCCTGTAACCCAGAAGTAGGCGTGTCCAGCTGTCCTTGTGTAGCCTCCGTTCGGCACCTGTGTGAAGGGTGTGGAGGAGGATGTTGTGGTGGACTGCTGTTGAACATACCGTGGTGTTTGCAGGATGAGGACGCCTTTTCCCAGTGGTTGGTCTGGAACCTGGGTCTGTTGCCATGGTGATGGCTCTGTCCTCTTCTGGCTAGGGCTTTCTGTAGAAGGGTTTTGCATTGTGGCAATGCTGGGTGCCTTCTGGTGCCCGCTTTGGATTCTGAGTTGTGAAGTTCAGAATCAGCAGCGATCAGTCCCTGTTCAGACTCTGGGTCTGAGAATTCCTTTATGATGGCTGGTTTAAACTGCTGGTGAGGCTGCAGGATCAGTTCCTTTGATGTCCTCAGGGTCTCTGCAGTATTTAGGTTGCCAGATGTATTGTCTCTGGCCAGCTCGTTGGGGTCTGTGGGGTCACACAGTGTGTGTGTCTGCAGTGATCCTCTGGAAAGGTCCCTGCCCCACCCCCTTGTGGCTGCTGGTTGGTGACGTGTGAACAGTGGGCTCTCGCCCCCCCCTCGCAGGTTCGGACTCTTGGCTGAGGGGGTCTGGGCCTGCTTGCCAGGGGAAGTTCTGTTTCGTGTTTTCCCTGTCTGTTCACCTTGTGGTCTGCAAGCATATTCCAGTTCATTTGTGACATTGAATTCACCTCGGGCTGCTTGCAGGCTGGCTGCGTTGTTTCGGTTCGCCTGAATTAAACTTTTTTTTCTTCTTCTGCAGCTGCAGAGGTTTTCAGGGTTTTCAGGGAGCTGACTTGTGAAGTGTCAAGCAGAAGGCTTTGGCTCCCTTTCCCCCCTTTCGTAGCTGTGCACAGGCGTGGAGGGCTTGCACTGCTGGTGATGTGATTTTTGCTTGAGTCCATGCGCAGTCGGTAGGACTGTTTAAATTCTTTCTGAACCATGTCAAGCTCCTCTTCAATTGCTGAGTCAGGGTTTGGACCTCAGCTCTGGCTGCATGCAGCTGGCCTTGTAAGGCCTTAGATCTGGTGTCTCTCTCATTTAGTTCCACATATGTTGTTTTTAACAGTGACTTGGTGTGAAACAGTTCTCTTTTCAAGTCCTGTCTGATGGCTTTTTCCAGCGGCGCTTGGTGTCCAGCAGCTGTTAGAGCCTCCTGAAGACTGGTGATTTCCTTCTGTCGCACCATTCTGTGAGGTTCTTTGCATCCGTTCTGTGCTTTCTCTCGTTGAGCAGGTGTCAGTTCTCTGCAGAATTCTGTGACTTGCAGTTTCAGCTCATTTACCTCCTGTCTGAGGCCCTTGAGGGTGTGGGCAGAGGAGAGGATGATGCTGGTCAGGTCCTGGTGGTTCAGGCTGGGTGTCAGGTGTTCACTTGTGTCGCAGTCTCGCTGTTCCTTTCTTTGCCATTGCAGGTCGTTGGCTGCTTGGAGCTGAAGGATGTCCATTACAGTGCTCTGCTAAGTGTCCAGGTGGTCCTGGTGAGCTGGCAGGGCTGGATGTCTGTGGAATGTCTGCGACATACTGGCACACTTGTGGGAACACCAGAGAGAGAAAGGGGCAAGACAAATGCAAGTACGTCCAGAGGTGTTAAACTATCTCTATGGGGAACGGTTGTGTAGGCCATGTAAGGTATGAAATAGCTGGTGAGAGGCAGCTAGTGAGGTAGGGTGCTATGTTTTTGTGTTCGTGAACACAAAGAGAGAGTTTGAGTAACTTTGTTGAGGGGGCCGTAAGCAGGGGTCAGCTGAGGACCGGGCTATACATGTAGTCAAACTATTACTTAAAGCACTGATGGTTCACGGGTTTGGTCACTATGACAAAACTGAAATAAAATAAGATGAAATCAAACAAAAGAAAAGGAAGAAGGAAGATTTTACCTATTTAAGTTTTTTTTTCTAAGAGATATGGCTAAGCAGGTGTCACTTGTGGGTGATGCTGCAATAGACTTCATAAACCTAGGGTTAGACTGTTAGCTAAACTAGCAGGGACCCACCAAATACCTCGTCAAAAGAAAAAGGAAAAGAAACAGTGGGAATTGTTCCTAGTTCTATCTTGGCTTACATTGTGTTGAACAGTAGCTGCCCTTCAATGTATTAGGTCTGGCACTGAGGAGTGAGGAGAAGTAGAGAGGAAACAGGGATTAGGCTACTAATAACCTGTATAACTCATTAAGGAAACAACAGTTGCTAGAACTACTGTAATCCTATACAAAAAGCGAAGATGGTGATGGTAAAATAACTAAAATAAGGTAAAAGTAAAACAAAACAAACAAAAGGGGTCCTAATAGCTGGACGAAATTAAAAGGGAAAGTAAATAAAAAAAAATAAAAAATATATATAAAAAATAAAATAAAATAAAAATTGATTTAATTAAATCTCAAATTTAATAAAAATCAATTTAGCTGAATTGGTACATTTGTGCTAAACAAATGTAAATAAATGCAATAAAATTAAAGAGAGGTAGAATAAAGTCAAAACAAAAATAAACAATAACACAAGTAAAAAACAAAGTATGTGGGGAGGGACCGGCCGAACTGAATCCAAAGAGGAGGTGATGGCATCAACAGGAAGTGACACCAGGAGTGACGGAGAGAGAGGGAGAGAGAGAGAGGGAGAGAGAGGTGTGGTTAGAAAGTTACACTTTACACACCTATCTAAGTGTTAGTCGGATGCTAACAGCTAGCAGTTGAGGTAAAGGGCTTAGCTTAAGAGTTAGCGTTGGTTACACGCAGTTCTTTGTTTACACACAGGTCTGTGAAGTGGGTGCTGTTGTCAGATTAACCGGAAGAGTCTGCTCACACTTCCGGGGTCACGTGTTGCTAGGAGACCAATGCAAACTCACACCAGGTGCAAGGGGAGCAGAACTTGCACTGCTGTGAGCATGCATGGGAAACTCATGCGGGGCATAACAGTCAGTTATGACATGTCCCATACAAATTCATTCATTAATCAAAACAGCACATTCACTTCACAGGCAATGGTGGATTCGTAGTTAGCTACGCTAGAATAACACCATTAATTTTACGTAAATGTTTCACATGAACGAATCAAAATGAAATACAATGATACGTAACACATAATAAGGCCTTAAATTAGTGAAATGAGGAGTATCGCTCAGATCACCTACACAGTGCTGAAAAAGGGGATTTCTTCGCCCAAGATCAGACCGATTTATTCTGGTACCATTTATATGAGCTGCTAATCTGAGGTTCCGTTGTCAGAAAAGACCTATGCTCCACTAACAACAGAAATTAGGATTTCTTCGCTAAAATCAGGTTAGTTTCTTATCGTACGATTTAAACACATTATAGCACTGAAAACTTCTACTACTTGTAGGAAGGCACATTCAAGCTATAGTTTTATCTGATTTTGATCAGAAACTGGTGCGCGCATGTATAAGAAGTTACGTAAATGTTTCACATGAGCGGATCAATATGAATACAATGATACATAACACATAAGGCCTTAAATCAGTGAAATGAGGAGCATCGCTCAGATCACCTACACAGTGCTGAAAAAGGGGATTTCTTCGCCCAAGATCAGACCGATTTCACATGAGCGGGTCGATATGAATACAATGATACATAACACATAATAAGGCCTTAAATCAGTGAAATGAGGAGCATCGCTCAGATCACCTACAACAGTGCTGAAAAGGGGATTTCTTCGCCCAAGATCAGACTGATTTATTCTGGTACCATTTATATGGGTTGCAAATCTGAGATTTCTTTGTCAGAAAAGGCATACCCTCTACTAATAACAGAAATGAGGATTTCTTCGCTAAAATCAGGTTAGTTTCTTATCGTACGATTTAAACACATTATAGCACTGAAAACGTTCTACTGCTTGTAGGAAGGCACATTCAAGCTATAGTTTTATCTGATTTTGATCAGAAACGTCTCAGGTTACATATGTAACCATGGTTCCTCGAGGGAATGAGATGCTGCGTCGAAGGACGCTTAGGGAACACACTTCAGCGTGACCGGCTCTGAATCCCGTGTGTAATCAGTCCAA
>NW_015627626.1:6184-6382 GCF_001515625.1 Sinocyclocheilus rhinocerous
TCTCGTTCCCTCGAGGAACCATGGTTACATACGTAACCTGAGACGTTCCTGAGGCTCGCACATCTAGGCCATAGAACCTAACAAAGGTTAGTGGCGTGGACCATCCTGCAGCGTCGCAGATGTCCTGCATAGAGACACCTGCCAAGAAGGCCGTGGAGGCCGCCACACTTCGGGTAGAGTGAGCCTTGACCCCTAGAG
>NW_015627627.1:0-122 GCF_001515625.1 Sinocyclocheilus rhinocerous
ACAGAAACAAACAATGACCATAAAACATCTTCAAATAAAGAGCACTACAAAGCAATATTGAATGATTTCAGTGTCACATTTGATTCATATTTCGCTATATTCACATTTATGTATGGATGTCT
>NW_015627627.1:426-609 GCF_001515625.1 Sinocyclocheilus rhinocerous
GCTGCTGCTGCTGCACTAAATGTTTATTTCAGCAGAAAGACGCCAGAAAAAACGCACAAGTAGCGCTGAACAGGATGAAAACAATACAGAAATAAGTCAATGTTGCTTAAACAGACTGTAAGTGTGTTTGATAGTTGTGTAAACTCTGCTCGTCTGCTGTTGGTTATTATTGGCGGGTTTTTT
>NW_015627628.1:0-1045 GCF_001515625.1 Sinocyclocheilus rhinocerous
AAGTTTCTTCAGTGCATCCCAGGCTCCTGGAAGTTCCACCAGTGCGTCCCAGGCTCCTGGAAGTTCCACCAGTGCATCCCTGGCTCCTGGAAGTTCCAACAGTGCATCCCAGGCTCCTGGAAGTTCCACCAATGCATCCCAGGCTCCTGGAAGTTCCACCAATGCATCCCAGGCTCCTGGAAGTTCCACCGGTGCATCACTGGCTCCTGGAAGTTTCTTCAGTGCATCCCAGGCTCCTGGAAGTTTCTTCAGTGCATCCCAGGCTCCTGGAAGTTCCACCAGTGCATCCGAGGCTTCAGGGAGCTTCATCACTGTAGTTTCCACTGGTAATGCTTCAGCGAGGGCTTTTTAAATTTAAGGCAGGGAGGCAGAGTGTTTAAGCATAGAATATAGTTTAACAGTTAAAGTGTAGACATCTGAGATGGCATCTGATAATTTTGATTAGTTGGATTAGTTGTTTTGTTTTGATTTAGTCACTTGGTATGTATTTTTCAGCTTGGAAAATGGAACCAGATCCATTGACAGCTGTGGAGTGTTTCAGAAAACATATCTTGGAGATGTATGAAACAGGAAAACCACTAAGACTTCACATGGATCTTAGAGATACTGAAGAGGATCGGGAGAAGTCGCTTCTGTCCTTTTACAAAACTAACAGGCAATGGGCTTGTCCTCTTGAGTGCTCACTTGATGGTAAAGTGTTCGATGTATTTTTTTTCCTAATTAAATGCAATTTGAGGTTGGAGTTTTTCTTTTTTTTTCCTTTCTTAAACAGCTAACACTAGTTTATATTTCTCTTTTATAGGTGATCCTGCAGTAGGTGAAGGGGTGAAAATAATTTTTTTCACAACTATAATGTCTAAACTTCAACATGGATTTCAGATTAATCTTGGTAAGTTTTCAATCAGCTTTTGACACTTTCTCCTTTTTTAAAGCACTTTTATTAAATTCTCATTAACTTAATGGGTTAGTTCACCCAAATAAAATTTCTGTCATTCGGTACTCACCCTCATGTTGTCCCAAACCCGTAAGACCTTCATCCATCTTC
>NW_015627628.1:1485-2505 GCF_001515625.1 Sinocyclocheilus rhinocerous
AGACAAGACGATGGCAGAAGAGTTTCAAAACGACATGCAAAAGCTCCTGTTTTAAAAATATTTTGGATTTTGAAAAGTTTGTTGACTTCTGCCATTTATCTAAGGTGATATTGGAAGTTTTTTAAACATTAATTTCTTATTTATTTGGTTCCACAGTGTTTGCTGATTTTTATTTATTTAAACTGTATTTTTTTTTTTTTTACATCAAGTATGCCATGTCTCCAAGCTTTCTTATTCATTTTTGCTAATAACGAACGTTTCTTATTTATTTGGTTTCACAGTGTTTACTGATCTTCAGTTTGCTACCTAAACTTTGTGCAAGTTATTTGTTATATTCACCCAAAAATAAAATTTCTGTCATTCGGTACTCACCCTCATGTTGTCCCAAACCCGTAAGACCTTCATCCATCTTCGGAACACAAATTAAGATATCTTTTATGAAATCCGAGGGTATCTGAACCACACACAGGCATTAGGGTTGTGACGGTGAGGAAATTTTCCCACCGGTTAATCGATGTGTGACAACACCGGTATCACCGTGGGTGGGTGGGGGGTAGTTTTCCCTCCTTTCCTCGCTTTCCCTCTTTTCCTCGCTTTCCTACTGTTTTTTTTAATACTTTGTAAAAGCTTGTACAATTTTACTTTCACTTTCAAATTAGCATCTATTCGGCATCAAGCAGTTGTTTGTTTTTAGTAACAAAATGAATAAAACACCATGCTATATGCCTAATATAACATAACAAATAACTTGCACAAAGTTTAGGTAGCAAACTGAAGATCAGTAAACACTGAAACCAAATAAATAAGAAACGTACGTTATTAGCAAAAACGAATAAGAAAGCTTGGAGACATGGCATACTTGATGTAAAAAAAAAAAAAAAACAGTTTAAATAAATAAAAATCAGCAAACACTGTGGAACCAAATAAATAAGAATGAATGTTTAAAAAAACTTCCAATATCACCTTAGATAAATTGCAGAAGTCAACAAACTTTTCAAAATCCAAAATATTTTTAAAACA
>NW_015627629.1:0-181 GCF_001515625.1 Sinocyclocheilus rhinocerous
GGCCAATGAGGCGTCTAGGTATTTATTATGTCTATGGTTATAACTACACATCCTATTGTGAAGTTGTTTGTTTAAAGGTGCAATGTGTAATATTTACATCGATCTATTGACAGAAATGCAATATAATATCCACCTTTTTCTTCAACGCGGAAGTAAGCCTATGGGTGAGACTTCCGGTCCA
>NW_015627629.1:587-17605 GCF_001515625.1 Sinocyclocheilus rhinocerous
CACCGCGGGTCCCCTTACATGGAAGTCGCCACCATGTTTCTACATTAGCCATAAACGGACAAACTGCTCTACACAGCGCGTTTCGTCACTTTGTTGTTCTTGCGAATAAAACACTGACACAATGATGAACAAGTACATTAATATTCGCAATAACATCGATTTATTGAATAATTAAGTAAATAAAATTCCTTAATTTACCTTTGTAAAGAAGTCTCATTGCTCTCTGCTGTCTTTACCGACGACATCTTAGTCCTGTATCGGCCACCGTAGCTTCTCTAAAGGGAGGGGTGAGCGGGGGGTTGCAATTCGCAACCTCACCACTAGATGCCGCTAAAATTTCCACACTGCACCTTTAAATTGATCAAAATTGACTGTAAAGACATGTATGATGTTGCAAAATACTTGTTTCAATTGCTGTTCCTTTGAATTTCCATACATCAAATAAAATAAAAAAATATATATATATAATGGTTTCCGCAAAGACATAAAAATACAACTGAAAGAGGAGAAGAGGGTAGGGTAGAGTGTGGCGGGCATGGAGACTAGTGCTGCTCTTCTCCCCAGTTCTAGGACTTTGCTCAATAAAAGTTACTAGCCGTCGATACTTTCAAGTCCATCGTCTTTATTCACATCAAGCCACGGGCAGCTAAAACCCCACGCCTTACATATTTATTGGTGGCAGCGGTGGTTGTCTCCGGCATCTTTGGAGAAGTTGCTTTTGGACTGGTATGGTGACAAAGACTAAAATATATGATAATCGCTGCCCTTTCATCATATATGCTGGATCATTTGTACTAGTGGATTCATTTAGACTGAAACGCGTTTTGCTTTACGTACCGTTTCAATTACATGGACTGTATTCCGACGGACTATTTATAACTTTAGAGCAATTTTGTTGTTTTCACCATCGTGTGAGTTTTCATTTCATGTTCAGTTATCGGCTTCTTTCATTCGGAAAAAGAGAAAAAATAAAACTAAAAGAAGACGTTTGCAACAAGACTATTAGAAGTTGGCTTATTGCCAGGATTGAACAGCGCTCACTTTTCTGACACGTGTGCGCGTTACTCCCTCCTGTGTCGGACTTCGGTAACTGCACATAGCCTCAGAACCAAAGGAAACAGTATTGCAAATAAGACTTGAAAAAAAATAAAAATACACACACACACAAAAAAAAAACTAATTGTGTTCATCGACCTTCACTACACTAAGTCTAACCTGCAAACCATCTTTATCAGTAAAAGACTTTGCTGGATTGAACTGATACAACACTGCATTGACTTGTACCAACAATGGACAATGTAACAAAGCACTCCAGAACTGTTTTACCTCCAGACTTCACTGGAGATGACAACGAAAGCTTTTCTCAGTGGGTTCGTCGTTTTCAAGTATGCTGTGAGACCTCAGGTATGGACAAACCTCAGCTTGCCAAAGTACTTCCTTCAAGATTTGCAGGTGCTGCATTCAGTTACTGGGATAGTTTGTCAGATGACATAAAAGCTAATTACGACACCACTTGTAGCAAATTAGCTGCAGTTTTCGATCAAAAACAGCTATTAAGAACCTTTCAAACTTACTCAGATGCGGTCTGGCATTCAAGTAACGAGCCATTGGAAGTGTATGCTGCCGAATTGACCCGCCTTGTTCACCAAGCTTTTCCGGACTATGGAGAATCAGCCATCAAAGGTGAAATTTTCCGACGTTTTATATGCTGACGCAGCCGAAGTCTCATTATACCAGTTCTTTTTCATCTCCAGAACATCACTTTGCCTATCGTCGACGATCACCTTCAGTAGACAGAGCTACAGACAATCAATATTTGTCGTCTTCTCGCTATCAACATTTCACTGCATCTGATGAGCCCTACTTCAGAGGAAGATCTCCTCTACGTTCCAGTAACAGCCATCACAGACCACAAGGGAGCCCCCGGCCAAGTTATCATCAGCAGCAAGGCTATGAAAGACCCTTACTCTATGACAGTCGAGATATTCGCTTTAGCCCTCAGCGGGGATATGCTGCATTCGATGACTCAGTGACTTCTCAATCCAGCTACAGGCGTCAGTCGAACGATGACAGCAGTCCAGGCAGGAACCGAGATCGACGGAGGGGTGAGCAGTATTACAGTCATCACTCTCCAAGTCCACAACGACCACATTCACGCCATGTACGCTTCACCGAGCAGCAACGGTCGGGAAACGAATGGTAGCTGGAGATGAGGGCCAA
The DNA here is from genome assembly GCF_001515625.1 of Sinocyclocheilus rhinocerous. Taxonomy (NCBI): domain Eukaryota; kingdom Metazoa; phylum Chordata; class Actinopteri; order Cypriniformes; family Cyprinidae; genus Sinocyclocheilus; species Sinocyclocheilus rhinocerous. The sequence goes on from NW_015627629.1 coordinate 2,808, forward strand.
TCTTCAGTTCAACTGTCAGCGGCCCATAGCGACAACACAGTGACATCTTCGGACTCTGCAGTCTGGACACCATACATAAAAGGACTCGTTGAGGACCAAGCAGCCAGTGTTTTCCTTGACACTGGCGCTGGTTTGTCGCTCATTAGTGAGGCCTTACGTCAACACATCCCTGCACTGAAACATCGCCCCTTACTCAAAAGTTTCCAGGTGGCACACACACTGACAGGACAACGTTTCCAAGTGGCACACACACTGACAGGACAACAATTAGACATTTTAGGCTCATTACCTGTCACATTACGTCTTGGGTCACACACATTCAGTATGAACGTGTATGTTGTAAGTGACCCTTGACAGGATGCCCTTCTTGGGTGGGACTTTTTCAAAACACATGGTGCCTCAATTGACGCAGCCTCTGGTACTTTTATGTTCAATAATGAGAAAATTTCCCTTCTCAAATTCAAATGGATGATGATAGCAAGGAGAAAACTGCTTTACTACAGATGATTCCCTCTTCCATTTTAAGGTCATGCCAATGGGTCTTACTAATGCCCCCCCAACATTTCAGCGATTGATGGAACTTATTCTCCGTGGCCTCCATTGGTCCAAGACTTTAGTATATATTGATGACATAATAGTCTTCAGTACGACCTTTAAAGACCACATTCATGATCTCTCTGAAGTGTTTGGTAGATTACTGCAAGCTGGCCTCAAACTCCATCCTCAAAAGTGTCAGTTTTTCAAACAGTCTGTACTCTTTCTAGGACATGTTGTTTCGAAGGATGGCATTCAACCAGACCCCAAAGTGACTGAGAAAGTGTTGAACTGGCCTCGTCCAACTACACCTACAGAGGTTAGAGCTTTCATAGGCCTCTGTTCCTACTATCGGCGTTTTATCAAAGACTTTGCAGAAAAGGCAGCCCCTTTACACAGCCTTACGAAGAAACATGCCAAATTTGCATGGAGTTACACAGCCTTTCGAAGAAACATGCCAAATTCGCATGGAGTGAACAATGTGAGGACACTTTTCAGTATTTTCGGCATGCTCTAGCTTCCCCTCCTATTCTCACCTACCCTGATTTCAGCAAGTCTTTTATTCTGTATACGGATGCATCTCACCATGCCATTGGCTCCATTCTTGCACAACAAAAACAGGGTGTTGAAAAGGTAGTAGCCTATGCCAGTCATGTGCTAAGTGCAACAGAGCGCAACTGGTCCACCTTTGACAGAGAATGGTGGGCTATTGTTTGGTCCGTTAGACATTTCTCACACTACTTGCAAGGGTGCCCCTTTGTGATTGTTACCGATCATCGCCCCTTGTTAGGTTTAAAGAAAATGCCTATCGATCGAGATCCAACAGGACGTAGGGCACGCTGGGCATTGGAGCTTGATGTGTACAATTGGGTCATAAAACACAGGAATGGTGCAAAGCACACAAATGCAGACTCACTATCTAGACGCCCGACTCCAAGTGATACCACTCCTCAGCCTACTTCTGATCCCTCAATATCAGGCAAGTCAGAACCTCCTTTAGTCACAGCCCCTCTTACCGCTCATGCTGTCATAGACCTTTCTCAGACTTTGTCAGTCAATATTGCACAGTGTCAAAAAGATGATGTCACACTGAGGACAGTGAGTGAGTGGTTGAAAGACGGAAGGAGACCTCCAGCTTGGGCTCTAAAGAAAGGTTCGGCAGAGCTTAAAGTATACTGGCGACAGTTTCATAGACTGCATTTTCAGGATGGGAAAATCTACCGTTTTGCCTGTAACAAACCAAAAGAGTCACCTACTCTTCATGTAGTCATTCCCAGCAAAGCTGTAACCCAGGTGTAACAGTTTTTACATGGACATTCCACTGTAGGTCACCTTGGTCATAAAAAGACACTTGCAAGAGCTAGAGAGCATTTCTACGGGCCATACATGACTAGAGACATAGAGAACTACTACCAACAGTGTGTCCCATGTCAGTCAAGATCTATGCCAGTCCCACATCGTGTAGCTCCCCTGCAGACTATTCATGCCAGTCGTCCTTTTGAAAAGGTGGCAGCTGACATTACCGAGCTTCCTGTGTCACCATCAGGCCATAAATATGTCCTCGTTCTCCAAGACTATTTCACCAAGTATGTGAATTTGTACCCTATGAAAGACCAAAAAGCTGTAACGGTTGCACAATGTATTTTTTAACAGTATGTCACAGAGCATGGTGTTCCTGAATGCCTTCATAGAGATCAAGGCCATCAGTTTAAGGCAGATTTAATCAAGGAGTTGTGTTTTAAGTTGGGTGTCACCAAACCAGGACTTCTCCTTATCATCCTGAGGGAGATGGTTTAATCGAAATATTCAATCGCACCCTGAAAGATCAGTTGAGTAAATGTCTGTACCAGCAAACAGAGCCATGGGATACCATGTTAAGGGCAATCCAGTTGTCTTATAATACTAGTGTACACAGCAGCACTGGATACACCCCTTTCTTCCTTGTGCATGGACGTGAAGCCAGATTGCCAGTTCATTTATTCTTCCCTTGTCCTACTGAACCTTCCAGTGCCTCTGCCGTCACCCCAGCAGAGTATGCTACATCTGTCTACAGGAAATTACAGTTTGCTTTCAAGTTCCGTCAGGAGAATCAGAAACATGCTCATGAGCAGCAAAAAGCTAATATGACAAAAAGGCCAAATACACCTCATACAATGTGGGAGACTTGGTTTGGTTGAATGATCCTGCTCATTCCCAGTGTAAACTGGCCCCACATTGGAAAGGGCCCTACATTGTAACACAAAATGTTCAGCCTACTGATGGTTATTCTGTACTGTATGCTATTCAGCCAAAAGGTTTTCCTGAAAAGACACCGCAAGTAGTACATCATAACCGTCTTAAACCTTACCTGTCTTCCACCTATCAGCTTGGACAAACAGTCTCGGATGCATCATCTCCCATTGCACAGCCTGTTGAAAGGGAAGTACCCACTAGTACTTCTAATTCCTCTACACTTGCTATCCAGGAGAACTTGCCTTCTGTTGTCTTTACTGGTGAGGTCCCCAGTCAGAGTCCAGCTAGGTCTTTGCTTTTGGGACAGTCCCCCCTGAACTTAACTCACAACACTGGACAGTTTACTGTCATACAGCCTGATGACATGGACACTGTATCCTCAAAAGTGGACCATCCTACTATGGCTCCGCATGGTGTGCTGGACCCTAGACTGTTAGGTCGCAGGCCTGTCAAATTGCCTGCAAGGTTTAAAGATTATGTTGTGAAATAAGAAAAAAAAAAAAAAACTTGTTATCAGTTCTTTGTTTTAGAACCTTTGCTGCAGTCCACATAAACACCCTGTATTGTGTTTATTGAAAATTTTGGTTGTATTGCACCAATAATCTGCACATTGTTTTGTATGGTTTAAGGACATTGTTACTTTCATGTTGTTGAAAACGTGGACGTTTCTTTTCCCACAGGGTAACTAAAATGTGAAGTTGTTTGTTTAATATTCATTGTATTCTATTTCTGCATGTTTTTGTCAAGGACTTTTATTTTGGTGTTGCGTCCTCCGAGAAGGAGGGTCTTTTTGGTGTTGCGTCCTCCGAGAAGGAGGGTCTTGTAATGTGAAGGGAAATGCGGGAAAGAGGAGAAGAGGGTAGAGTGTGGCGGGCACGGAGACTAGTGCTGCTCTCCTCCCCAGTTCTAGGACTTTGCTCAATAAAAGTTACTAGCCGTCGATATTTTCAAGTCCATCGTCTTTATTCACATCAACCCGTGGGATTGCTGAAACCCCACGCCTTACACTATTATAGTGTGCATACTAATTACAGCCTAGATATTGTATGCAGCCTATTTGCAGCCTAATTTCGATTTCGCGATCGGGACCGGAGGTGCTGAGCGGTCATTGCATTCCACAAGACACTTACAGTGCGTGTCCACAAACGTTTTTAATTAATTCCTATGGAAGTTCAGCTTCAGAGAAAGCTCCAGCTCAGCGCTGCTGTTGCCATCTCCACCATCATCTCGCCTTACTCCCGTGATTGCTGTCTGAACTCCTGACACGGCCCTATGCAGCCGCATTTATCACTTATTAGGTAGGGCCGGCACTGCTCATAGGTACAGAAGACTGAGTTTGCGCTTTGCACATTTGAATTTATGAGCACAATTGGAGTCATATTTTGTATGTTTCATTGTCGATTGGTGAAATGTTTTGTGTGTGCAATTCATTTGAACTGAACTCCCCTTTACTGCCTTCAAAATGCTTGGAATTGATGAAAGCAATTATTACTCAAACTGAAATATTGACAGGAACATAAAAATAAAACAATTTCAAGAGGTTTTTCTGTTATGGAGACTGTTTGAATATGTCGGCCACAATGTAGCAAGTTTTGTAATAAAACATAATGTATTTTCTATTAACAAAATTGCATTTTGAATAAATAGGTCTGTTTATTACCTGATAAACGTAATGTTTATATATACTTTAGCTATTTAGTACTTAGTAGATATATTTTAAATTCAAAACAAATTGGTCTGTCAAAAAATTAATATGCTAATATATCTATGTGCTTATTTATATGATCCATCTAATATTGTTGCACTTCACTGTAGTTTTATTATTAGTTGGCGCTGAATCAAAACCCACAGGTGTGGGGAGGAACATACATTTTCTTTTTACTGAAATAAGCCGTTTAAAAGAGGTTTTTGTATTAGACAGAGGTGATTCTGAGCACTGTGTAATACTGCAATGAATTAAAAGCACAAGTGAGAGGAAGTGAAGTCAGCTTTATTGGGTCCTAACCAGTGAATCCTGGGTGAAAAGAGGAATAAAATGGGGAAGATCAGATACAAACTGCACATGAATTGTGTATAAATATCAGAACTGATATGCAACTGAGACTGTGCATGCCTTTGATTTACAGAAGGAGGACGGTGATAATGATTGACTATCATTCATTAAAATCTCTTATGCAAACAGCTACAGTTGTTTTGCATTGTGAGTAGGCAGAACATTTCTTGAATCACACTGCCCCCTGTTGATCAATACTTACCTCTAATTATAAGACACCTGTTTTTTATACAGCTCTCCCCAGAGTTTGATATACTGTGTATTCACTCACTGAACAGAAATACATGGCGCTATCATCCGGCTCCAAATTCTTCACCGTCAGAGATCCACTCTCAGGAACCGTTTTATTGGCCACAAATTTATTTGGCTGGTTCGGTGTAAGAGGTTTTGAATGCTATGAGTCTCATAGTTTGTCCTTTCCTCTGTCAGTACCAGTAAATCAGTCTGTAGGTTGAGCCCTTATTGTGTGTGCAGTTCATATGAACAGAACTCTCCTTTTGTCCCCAGAGGATCTTAGGCTCTTGTATAACATCATCCACACCCACTGTTCCTGTGGAAAAATTACAGTTTAATTTTGTAAAAATTTCAATTTAGATTGTTTCAGTTGCTATGGAGATCATTTTAAGATCTGTTCATACCTTGACTTCAATGTAATAACAGAATCAATGAAATAATGGCCCTGGTCATTTTGAGTTTTGGTGGGGCGTACAGTGAGTCCCAACCTTTCAATAGATTCAAACTCAAGCTGTTGCTGAACAGGAAATGACATCATAGATTATAATAGTACAGGGGAAGAAGCTGTGTAATCAGGGAACATGAATGTATGAACAGTTCAGCACAAACACCAGCCCACAACCGATTTTATTGTTCACCTCAATCACATAGACACCTATCAAGAAACGTTCATGGACTCAAGACTTAATGGATTCAGTTCAGAGTTTGCATACAGTACAGTAGGTCTAATATATACAGTATATATTAGATATAGATATTTAGATGTTCTACAAACACTATGGTTAAGGTTACAAACATTTGCCAAATTCAATGGTTCATAAAAAAAAGATTGGTACAGTGAATAGAGAAGAAAAACTAAAATATTTCTGTAATAATCTATACTTTCAGTTTCTATTATAGTTTATTCTATAATGTCTGTCATGGAGATTGAGTTTGAGTACCTTGGCTCCAATGTAGCAACAGGATGAACAGAATAATGCTCTTCATCATATCACATTGCGGCTGGATGGGTTAAATCGTATTTTTCTTCATTATTTGCTATATTTGCTAGACCTACAGTGTTCATTATTGGCCTTCAATCAAAACCTACAGGTGTGGAGAGAAACGTACATATACTTTTCACGGAAGCAAGCCGTTCAAAAGAGGTTTTTGTATTAGACAGAGGTGATTCTGAGCACTGTGTCATATGCTGCACAGAAATACACTGCACTGTCAGTCAGCGAGAGGTTGCTGATAATCAAAGTACCATTTTTCTGTCCATCTCCATCCAGTTTGATCTTGTTTTCAAATTCAGGCTCTTTATTCTCAGCATCATAATTAAGAAATCCCATCAACTTGAAACCCAACACCTCTGGACTTTGTTTGTACCATAATATTCTGTAATAGCTTGGTATATTGTGAGTACATATGATCACAGCAGATTCATATTGATTCTTGATGAGGTTGTCAGGCATCTGGAGAACAGTTTTACCAAGACAGACAGCTGTGGAGGGAAAAAAAGGTGTATGACAGTGTAAAACAGAGTATAATAATGTAAAGAGTGCAGATTGGTTTGTTGTTATTACCTGAAAATATCATTATGCATACAGCTACACTAAGGAATGTGTTCATCATGGTTTCTTTCACCAGGTGCTTCTGCTATGCATTAAGGTCAGGAGTGAGAGGAAGTGATGTCAGCTATATCTCAGTTGTTCTTAACTGGGGGTTTATGACTCAGAAAATCAGTGACAGATCTTTTAAGGTTGATGAGACAGTGAGGGGGGAAAACAAATTAATCTTTTTGATGAAATCATAATTTAATTATAATTCAAATCTTTTGCAGTCAGTCAACATCCTTTTCTGTGGTTATTAACTGTCAGCTGTCTATAGACTAACATAAATTTCACCTGTTATGAAATACAGTACAGTATATTGGTTATACCAGACTGCCACCTGTTGACTAAGGCTGTCACTGATCTTTTATGTAATAATGTTTTTTGTACAGCACTCTCCAGCCTTTGACACACTTCACTCACTGAACAGAAATACTGTATATGGCACAGTCATCTGACTCTAGATCCTTTACTGTGACAGACCCATTTTTATGATAACTTTTTTGAACTTCAAATTCGTTTTTAGCAACATCTCCAAATTCTGGCTCTCCATAATTAGTGATTACTATGACTTTCATAGTCTCTCCTGGTCGCTGTTTGTACCAGTACATCAGATTGTAGGAAGTACCCTTATTTTGTATGCAGTTCATAACTGCAGAACTCCCTTTTGCTTTCCAAAGAATATGTTCTTGTACAACATCTCTCCCACCTACAGTGCCTGTGAATATTAAAAGAAAAAACATGCTTGTTAAAACATTACATTTTAAAAATATTATTGTATTTTATTTGCTATAGAGACAGTTTTACCAAATATTGGATACCTTGGCTGCAGCACAATAACAGAATCAGTGAAATAAAGATTGTATTATGTAATCAAGTTCAGTTCTAATGCAGAACAAACTGAGTCTCAAGCTTGCTCATTTAAACCTGTTATACAGTTATATATATATATATATATATATATATATATATATTATAATGTCTATCTTTAAAAAAATTATAATTTATATCTTAAACAAAATCAGTGATATAGTTTTGTAAAAAATAAATAAAACATATATATATATACTTTATTTGTTTATTTGAAAAACTTTCGTCATTAGACAAAGTTGTCTAATTATTGAACGTTTAGACAAAATATTTAAACAAAAAGTGCATATGTTGCATATGTGTATTCGGTTGAGTATCATATTTGATACATCAGGCATTTATGGCACATATATTGTAGTATTTATTGCATTTCTCTGGGAGGAAAGAGCACCTCAGTTTTATTCAAAGGCAAAAACTAAGCATGAATATGCAACTAAGACGAAATTCTGAGAGCTTGCAATAAAATTCAGTGAGATCTTTAAAACAGTACAGCAGAAATAAAATGCAGATGTTACTCTATATATCCCAATAATATGTCTTAGTAAGATGATATTTAATATATTAGAGAAACATGCATATTCACAACCATGCTATTCTAATTAAGATACATGATGACCGCACTATATCACTGTAAATAACTGTAAATATATAATAGGAACTGAATATTGTTTATATCCCTGTTGACCAGTTTATATGTTTTCCAGTATTCATATTTACACCACATGACTGCTACCATCACAGTGTGCATCTCAAATCAGAAGGATGCAAATATTAGCAGGAAATTCAACTAAATCCTTGAGCAGGTGCAAAAGAGCTGCTGTGGTTAATTGTGCAGCAGTGGTGCTTTTATCTCAGAGCTTGTTATATTGTGGCATGACTGCACGTTACACTGTGTAAACTAGCTGCACAGTAGTACATTGCACTATCACTGGCTTCAAGATGGAGGATTTTTAAGGAACCATTCTTGGTTCCATCTCCGTCCAGTTTGATTTTTTTATCGAAATTATCCTCTGGGTAAGAATTCGTATTCCAAGTATATCCCAGCAATGTAAAGTCATGGCCGAGTGTTTGTTTGTACCAGAGGATCATATTGTAAGATGGTATGTTGTGCTCACATACAAGATCTGCAGTGTTTCTCTCGGATTTAATTAGATTTGAGGGGCTTTGATTAACACTTCCATTAACAACAGAACCTGTAAAGAAACAAAAAGGGCATTATACTTAATTGTAGGTATCTGTGTTATTAAATCACTAGCGTCATTTAATATAAAATAGTTACCTGTAAGACAAAGCAGCAAGACAAGGAGAACTCTGATCATGTTGATTTAGACTGCAGAAATATTCTAAGTGAAAAGAAATGTTCAGTTTGATCTCTGTATGAATGTTGCAATATAACCGCCCCCTACGTATTTCTTAACAAATTCTATTATGGACCTATTAGCGCCATCTATCTACAGGTTTTATAATTGCTGCAATTTCCTGCCATGGATTTAGGCTGCGAAGAAAGTTTAGAAATGAAAATGTTATGAAATGTTTGTCTCCATGTTTGTTAATGAATGCTTGAATCACCTTATATACAAAACAAATAAACTATAATCATAATGATCTCAGATATTCTAGTGAATAACTGTTTCAAACATATCTATTTATGCTGATTTTGACAGACCCTGACCTCATTAAATAATTCATTGTGTACTTTAATCATAATTTTTTTTACCAGAGTGTATTGTTTTTGGTAGTGTTTCCGTTTTGATATATGAAATATGTACAAAGTGTTTTGTAGTGTTTAACAATACGCTATTATTAATGTGTATAGTTGTATCAATGTGTTTATTTCTCCTTGATGCCATTGGAACTTTACATGTATATTATTTTCACAGCCTGTGTGCACAAAACATATCTCTGAAATATATCAGAATAAACATCTCTTGTATTAGTTTTTAATGTGTAAGTTTGTGGAAAATTGTGTTTTTTAGGGTTCACTGAGCTTCATATCACAGCAGGGTTTTTGTATTAGACTGAGCTGATTCTGAGCACTGTGTCATATGCTGCACAGAAATACACTGCACTGTCAGTCAGTGAGAGGTTGCTGATAATCAGAGTACCATTTTTCTGTCCATCTCCATCCAGTTTGATCTTGTTTTTAAATTCCAGCTCAGGGTTGTCATATATAAGATTAAGAAACCCCATGAACTTGAAACCCATGCCGTCTTTTTTGTACCAAAGAATGCGGTCATAGCCTGCTATATTGTGTGTACATATAATTACAGCAGATTCATCTTGGTTCTTTACGAGGTCACCAGGTGACTGGAAAACCGTTTTACCAAAACATGCAGCTGTAATGAGAGAAAATACACATATACGATGAGAATCCATGTAAGCAGTGAAGCAAGTGAACTAAAAATGTTAGAATTACCTGTGAGGCATACTAGAGAAACACCAACACTTAACAGAGTCATGTTTGTGGTACATGCTCAATGACAATTCTATGCATTAAATGCTGGAAGGCACTTCTGATAGGAAATTATGTCATATCTGGGGGCACTGACAACAAAAAAAGTATACACTATGCAAACTTTTGGTCCTCTAGTGGTTGATAGCAGCATAAAGCTACAAGTTATTTGCGGATGAACGTTGTATCAGGATTTCAAATGATCAAATGTTGATCAAGTCAAACCCTGAGCCCTTCTGCAGGTGAGGCAGAGCTGATGTAGTGAAACTGGTAACAGACTAGAGAGTTTTTGTATTAATGTTTGACTGTTTATATCACTGTGTAGACTGGCTGCACAGAAATACACTGCGCTGTCCTTATCTGAAAGATATTGTATGGTTAGAGAACCACTTTTAGTTGCATCTCCTTTAAGTTCAATTTTGCCTATGAAATCATCCTCTCTTTGTCCAATCCTCATCATGAGATGTTCCAGTAATATCAGTCCCTGGCCAGGGGTTTGTTTGTACCAGAGTATCACATTGTTGCTTGATATGCTGTGCTGACATTCAAGCTGTGCATCATCTCCTTTTGTTTTATATAGAACTGGAGGACTCTGATGAACTTTAGTACTGAAGACAGAGCCTGAGTAGAAAATTACTCTATTATATACTGGATAAATATTATCACTGATATTTGTATAATAAGGTTTACTTTTTTTACTCAAATATAAATAATACCTGTGAGTCCCAGTAAACTCTGATCATCTTGTCTTGTGCTGGTCAGAGAATGATTCTGAAGGAAGAGTACACATCCCCAAAAATCTCGTGTCTTGAAATGTGTCTCATGATCTGCCTCTGACACCTGAACTGCACCTGGCAGCCTGTGATCGTTAGAGATATATTTAATATAATAAATAAATAAATAAAATAAAATAAAATACAAATTTAATCCATATAAAGTAGTTTTGGTGGTTTCAAATCATTTTCCAATTTCTTTTTTCCTTACACATTCTACTGCGTTTACAATTGAAAGTCTCAGAATGAACTATAAGATGTCTATTTGAGCTTGTGAAGTACCTATTTGAGTGCATGCTGTCATTAAAGCAAAAGTGGAATATACCAAATACTAAGAAATTCTGAAATCGATATTAATTTTTCACTATGTTCATTATTTTTACATGCTGATAATTTAATTTATGAACTTTTTTCCATTTAAAAAATTGCCAAAGATAAACATTTACAAGGAGACTGAATGGCATACAGTGGATATTTAAAAGTCAGTTCTCATACTATTACTCCCATTCTCAACACAGTATGCATGACAAAATGTAGAATATTAGCAGGTATGCATTGAGAAAAAAAAATGATACACCTGTCAATCTTCTTCTTCAACATGGCAAGAATAGGACAACACAAAATTGTGAATAAAGTCAGTTCTACATAGAACAAATTGCAGTCTCAAGGGGCCATTCACACTGCACCAGTTTTTGCTTTAAAAGACAAGAGAGGATGGCAGTGGAATGATTTGTTTGTTTGTTTTTTAACTGACTTTTTGACCACTGTGTCATGCGTAAAACGCTGCAAAAGATCCACTCACTTTTCTTAACTAGACAGTATTTGATGCAACATTTGTGTGAGTCAGTTATACATATTACAGCAAATTTGGACGAACAGGCTGCACATTTGTTGAATCACATTGCCCCCTGTTGATGACTGTTACTGTAATTGTTTATGGCAGCTGTTTTTGTTTAACTCTTGTAAAAGTTCTCTGCACTATGTGCTGTTTGACTGAACAGAAATAGACGGCACTATCATCTGACTGCACATTGTTCAGTCAGAGATCCACTTAATGGCTGAAAATTAGTTTTGATCAAAATCACCATAGTCAGGATTGCTGAAAGTGTTTGTGAACACGATTAGAGTCATAGTGTGTCCTTGGCGCTGTCGATACCAGTACATCTGGATGAATGTAGCATCCTTTTTCATGTGTGCAGTTCAACTTTTACTGCCATTAAAACACTTGGAATTTGTGAAACATCACTGATACCTGCAATTGATATAGAGAAAAATAACAATATTTCTGTGAATATTTCAAGAGGTTATTCTTCTAATATTGTGTTATGGGTTTAAATACCTTGGTCCCAATGTAGCGACAGAATCAACAGAATAATGCTCCTCATCTTGTTACATTGAGGCAGGCTTGGTTGAATTCTAATCTTCTGTGATGATTCAAATTTAAGTTAATACAGGATGTGACATCATTATCATGGTGGTGGTGATCTCAGGGTGGGGCAAAATTCTGAAATTAAGAATTATCTTCCTTCACTTCTTGAGTTGGGATGAGAATTGGATTGACCACATGCTATAAGATATTAAGCAACACTTTAAGAAAGACCTACAGGTGTTGTGTTCAGTATTGGCACTGAATCAAAACTCACAGGTGTGGAGAGGAATGTGAATAAATATGGTTTTAAAGCAAGCCATTTTAAAGAGGTTTTTGTATTAGACAGAGCAGATTCTGAGCACTGTGTAATATGCTGCACAGAAATACACTGCGCTGTCAGTCAGCATCAGGTTGCTGATAGTCAAATTTCCATTTGTCTGTGCTTCTCCCTCCAGTTTGATCTTATTTTCAAATTCAGGCTCTTTATTCTTGTTATTATAATGAAGGTACCCCATCAACTTTAAGCCCAATGAGTCCTGACTTTGTTTGTACCACAAAATTTGGTTATAGCTCTGTATGTTGTGAGTACAAGTGATCACAGCAGATTCATCTGTGAATAAATCCAACCTCAATTTAATGGGTTTGTGCAAATTACCAATCATTAATATTAGTAAGTGTGGGTAATAATGATGCTTTCTATAGTAATCACATGCTTATCCAGAGTAATACACTAGGATATTTCCTTTTGCACCAACATCCCATTATTGCTCATTATTGACAAAGAATCCAAATTTAGCCACAAATATAGTTAGAAAGCAAAGGCTGGATCTTTTGCTGATAAACCATTAGTGTAACAGTGCCCAGTTTTTGTATTAGACAGTGGGAGTTTAGAGCACTGTCATATGCTGCACAGAAATACACTACACTGTCATCCACTCTGAGGTTTTTAATTGTCAGAGTGCCGTTACGCCTTCCATTTCCATTCAGAAAAATCTTATTTTTAAATTCTGTCTCTATTTGATCAGTTTCACCATTAAGGTGTCCCATTAGTTTAAATCCCAGGGTGCCCTGGGTCTGTTTGTACCACATCATTTGGAAATAACTTGCTATATTATGTGTACATATGAACACAGCTGATTCATCTCGGTCCTTTATTGATTTAGAAGGAGTCTGGTAAACAATGTTACCAAAAGTGGAAGCTGCAGAGAGACAAATAAATGAAAGATTTAATAATAAAGTTTCAATAAAAGATGATTTACATGCAGCTGTTGCGATAAAAAAATCAAGAAACACTTCATAAAATACATTATTACCTGTGAGCCACATAAATGTGACAGAGAAACTTAGTAGAATCTTATTCATGCTGTTTCCCTGTGCTACAGTATGTGACTCTGCTGTGAGTAATTACAGTTGATGAAATAATAGACAATGGAGGAAGTGATGTCAATGGAATTTCTGACAACTCAAGTTTACTCTATTTGAATAGAAGTTTGTAAAGTGTGCTGACAATTGTATTTGTATTTTCTGTAATTATAGTAAGGATACTCTGACTCATAATTTTGTGATTTAAATTTTTTGGAGAAGAGAAACTGTGAATTATGTATTTAGCAGCGTCCATGTCTGATTGTTTTGTACGGTTCTACACTAAAAACATGTTTCCAGATGTATTTTGTATGTATCTATAATAATATTATATTCTTAAGTAGTACCCTATGCAGAGTTTACTGCATTCTGTAGTATTATCTAACTGTATATTTTTATGTATTATATGTGCCATTTATTAGTTGTGCGACACTGTCACCTGTTGACTATTATTGTCAGTGCCATTTTATTATGTTTTTGTACAGCACTCCAGCTATTGACATGAGTGTAATGTATGCCATTGACATCATTGTCACTTTCAGGAGCTTCATTTTTTTCACACATCTCAAAAGTGTGAATCTCCATAAGCAGTAGTGAATACTATTCATACCAGTCATCATATACAGGCAGCACTTGTTGTGTGTGCAGTCCATTACCACAGAACATGTGATAAACCCTTCAGAAATCATTAACCCTTACGAAAAAGAAGTTTATTCAAGTGTACTATTAGTATACTTCTTTTAAACTAAAAATAGAAAAGTATACTTTTAGTCTTCTTTTTATGTACTTCTCAGAAATGGGCTTTATGTACTTCTCAGAAATATACTTAAAATGACATTTAAGTATACTTGACTTATACTTAGAAAAAGTTAGAATAAAATGTTTTTGTTTACAAGCAGATACCCTGTTCTTTTGAATGTTCAGATATTCATGTAACAAAATGTATACAAAGTACAGTTTCTCAATTGCTTAAACACATTTCTTGAAACTATGCATGGTATTCTCAAAACCGTAAACACAAATCCATAACCAGATGTATGAAGTTGAAGCCCAACACATCCTGACTTTGTTTGTACCACAAAATTTGGTCATAGCTCTGTATGCTGTGAGTACAAGTGATCACAGCAGATTCATTTTGTTTCTTCAATATATCATCAGGCGTCTGGAGAACAGTTTTACCAAGACAGACAACTGTGAAAAAATAAAACAGGTGTTTATAATTAATGTTCAGACTAAAATAATCTGTATACATAGGCATCATTCATGTACTACAAAGCACAACTGTAAAAAAATAAAATAATTCCACCTCAGCATCCCGAGCATCCCG
>NW_015627629.1:18331-19504 GCF_001515625.1 Sinocyclocheilus rhinocerous
GTCCTTGCAGTTAGGTCTAAACTGTGGAATCGCCGATATATATATATATATGTTTCAAGGTAAATTGCACCAAAAACCAGTCGTAGTTTAGTTTTTTTGTTTACCCTCTCGCTGACCCTCAGAGTTAAATAGTCAATTTTGCTACTGTACCTTTAAGACTTGGTTAAAGAAATACCGACACACTTTATTTTACAGTTTTTCTCGATTGCTTAAACACATTTCTTGAAACTATGCCTCGTATTCTCAAAACAGTAAACACAATCCATAACGTCTCACCCAATTCCCCAAACATCCTATTTTCAGGTCAAAATGAAGCTCTACACTCAAAACCATTCACTCTTGCTGAAAAAACAAACTTTTCCCTCAGACATCACACACAAGCTTTCAAAAACCACACACACTACAGCATAGTATTACACACTGGTGCAATCAATTCAAAACAATATATCCAAAACTGGTAAGTTATGTTGCTTGTGGTTCTCCCCTCAAAAACCTTTTCACATGAACACAAGACACAACCAATGTATACATAGGCATATTTTTATTCATTCATGTACTACAAAGCACAACTGTAAAAAAATAAAATAATTCCACCTCAGCATCCCGTCTTTGTTCTGGGTCAGGCCAGAGAATCTCGTCCACATCACAGGCTATATTGGCCCTAGCCAGGCAGCGAGGGTAAAATCCTCTTGCATGCCTGATCCACCCCTGGCATGCATCTGCTGAAGTGTCTAGTCAGGCTTCTTCCATTCCATCGTCTCTGTGTCCTACAAAAATAGAAGTACTGATTACTGTAACTGTAACATCCTTTTTACAAAATGGAAGCAGACAGAAACTCTATCTGTATGTAAGGCAATTTGATGCATGTGTTGTAACAGAGTACAGCACTCAAAAGTTACAGTAGAGTACACTGAGGTACACCTACCTGTTTTCCTCCCTGAAGGTTCTTATGATCGAGGCGACGGTGAAGCAACTTAAGTTTGGCTGAACTCATTGCCCAGCCTCCCTCATAGTCATACCATGGACAAGGACATGGTCAACTAGTGGCACGAATTTCATCTGAGACTCCTTGTCTCCTTGCCCCTCATCCTCATCCTCCTCCTCTTCCTCTTCCTTCACCTCTTCCTCCACTCCTTACTGCTCTTGCTCATCCTCTTCCTCCTCCTCCTCCTC
>NW_015627629.1:19514-23046 GCF_001515625.1 Sinocyclocheilus rhinocerous
CACCACGTCCTCTTCCTCTCCCTCCTCCTCCTCTTCCTCCTATCCCTCCTCCTCATCCTATTCCTCTTCCTCCTATTCCTCCTCTCCCTCCTCTGCCTCCTCTCCCTCCTCTTCCTCTTCCTCTTCTACCTATTCCTTCATTTCTCTGTGGATCCATTGTTCCAAAGCTCAGTGAACTGATTCGGGCCCTTTTATCTATTTATTGAAGGATCTGATTGATGTGTGTTCAATTTTGACTCTTAGTGTTTCCACCTGGGTAATTGTTTGCTAATTGAGCTCAAGCTGTGCTGACTTGAGTGAACAGTATTGAATGCTAGTGCTTTCTAAATGACCACATGGTGTAAGCACTGAGAAATGTAGGGATTTTTTGTGTAGAGTTTTGCAGTAACAGTTCACCAAATCTGACTCATGTGTTAAAGCAGGGGAATTGTGTTTATAGTTCAGCAAAATGGGTGTGCTTTTTGAAAAATGGCGTTATGGTTTTGAAAATTTAGTTCAAAAGCCTGGTTATAGTGTTTTAGCAATCGAGAAAAACTGTAAAAAAAAATAATTTCATATTTCAATACTCATTTTTTTTTTAAACCATTCATGTGCATCATTATGTATGCTATGTTGAATCAAAATATGTATTTCTAATGTTACTTTTTGTAATGTCTATCCAATGCTTTACTGATCTAACACAATGTTTTTAAATGATCTTTTGGGGGCATATTCTCAGCTAAAATTGATGTGTGATTAATTAGATCTATAATTAGATTAATTAGCATCTAGTGGCTACATCATGGTGTTACAGAGGATTTTGAATATGAATGGGCCTCCTCAAATTAATAATTTTACATGTATTTATGTATTTTTGTATCTTGAATTGACTCTATGTACAGGTAGAAGAAGACAATTTGAGCCAGAATCCTAGTAGTATCCCTGGAACATATTTTGTTTTTAAAATACAACCTTGTAAATTGGATTTTTTAAGGATGAGAATTTATTTACAACAATTAAAGAAAATACTCCAGACTCGGCTTGGACTCCAACTTAAAGACTCGAGACTTGACTTCGAACTTCAGATGAAAAACGTGTGGACATGTCTGCTTACAGGTGTTGTGTTTAGTATTGGCACTGAAACAAAACTCACAGGTGTGGAGAGAATGCTTGCCACGGAAAAAAAATGCTTGCCACGGAAATAAGCCATTTTAAAGAGGTTTTTGTTTTAGACAGAGGTGATTCTGAGCACTGTGTAATATGCTGCACAGAAATACACTGCACTGTCAGTCAGCGTGAGGTTGTGAATATTCAAAATGCCAATTTTCTGTGCATCTCCCTCCAATTCGATCTTGTTTTGAAATTCAGGCTCTTTAGTCACAGCCTTATAATTAAGGTTTGCCATCAACTTGAAGCCCAACACATCCTGACTTTGTTTGTACCACAAAATTTGGTTATAGCTCTGTATGCTGTGAGTACAAGTGATCACAGCAGATTCATTTTGTTTCTTCAATATATCATCAGGCGTCTGGAGAACAGTTTTACCAAGACAGACAACTGTGAAAAAATAAAACAGGTGTTTATAATTAATGTTCAGACTAAAATAATCTGTATAATGTAAATATTTAACATGTATGTCAGTGTTTGTTTATACGTACCTGTTAACATCATTAGATACACAAATATGCTAAGGAGAGTGTTCATCATGTTAGCTCTTTTACAAAGTGCTTCTGTTATGAGTTAAAGACACAAGCAGGAGGACAGTGATACAGCTCAGCTTTACAGGTTCTCAAATGTTGAAACCTTAAAAAAGATGAATGAAACATAAAAAAAATAAGATTCGGTCTACACAGAATAAAGATACGAACTAATGTGCAACTCAAACTGTGCATGCTTTT
The DNA here is from genome assembly GCF_001515625.1 of Sinocyclocheilus rhinocerous. NCBI lineage: Eukaryota > Metazoa > Chordata > Actinopteri > Cypriniformes > Cyprinidae > Sinocyclocheilus > Sinocyclocheilus rhinocerous. The sequence continues at coordinate 21,392 of NW_015627629.1, forward strand.
GATTTCCATCACAGATAAAGTGATAAAGAATGATTGTGTGAGAAGGCTGAACATTTGTTGAACCACACTGCCCCCTATATATCAATGTTTTATTGTTTTTTTTTTTGTTTGTTTGTATTTTTGTTTGTTGTTTTTTCTCTCCCCCGAGTTTGATATTCTGTGTATTCACTCACTGAACAGAAATATATGGCGCTATCATCTGCCTCCAAATTCTTCACAGTCAGAGATCCACTCTCAGGAACTGTTTTATTGGCCATAAATTTATTTGGCTCAGAATCTCCATATTCTGGATCCGTGTAAGAGGTTGTGAATGCTACGAGTCTCATAGTTTGTCCTTTTCTCTGTTCATTTGAGCAGATTTCCCCTTTAGTTCATAAAGAATAGCAGGTTTTTGCAAAACATCATCTTCAGCTGCTGTACCTGTGCAAAAATAGAGTACACGGGTTGTACAGAAGAACCTAGCTGTACAAGAATAGTCTGGTGTTTCAATATGATATATCAGGGGTTCCCAAACTTTTTCATTCCAGGACCCACCTAGACAAGTATAATCTATTTCAAGACCCACCAAAATATTTGACATTAGAAAACAATTGACATTACTGTAAGCTTAATCTTAATTAAAAGTATGATATGACTCCAATTAAAAGTATGATATGATATGAAATTGAGTAAGAAAAATAACCATTTTATTTTATAGTAACTGTAATTTCACTAATAATATTTATGTTTTAATTTCTTCATTTACAGATGTTAAAGAGTATATGAAATATGTCCATAAAAACGCAAAAAACACTCGGATGTGGATGTGAACTGAAATCAGCGCTGCGAGTGTTGTTAAACCCCCTGCATGTGAAATGCTTTTTACAGATTTATGTGTTGGTAGCCAAATACATACGAAGGAATGAAAACAACAAACTCTTTATATCTCTGAAAAAAGATAACAGCGCTGAGTTGAACAGACAACACCCTGATAGCACACGAACACCAGAGATGTCTGTTTGGGCGTCTGCATTTACATCTGCCAGACCTATTTTTTTAAAGTGTTTGCTCTAAACGTTTCCTTTTAGATGTCAAATATGTTTCCTATCAGATGTCAAATAGACGTTTAGAAAATGTCTTTAAGATGTTTGTACACAACAGATGCTTTCCAGATGAAGCGATCTTTAACAGTCATCTTGCAGTCACAGGCTACGTGTGCTATTGTAACCCCTCTCTCCCGGGTCTTCACCGCCACACCTCGTTCTTGTTCCGAGTGGGTCTCGAACCTGGGTCTCCGGCATGGGAGGCGGACGCACTAACAAGGAGGCTAAAGACTGCAGCCACTAGCGTCAGTCGCTAGTGCGTCTCTTGAGATCAGGGGAGTGAGGTTTTACCTGCACAGCACCTACTCGCTGGCCTCCGTTACACTCACCCCCCTGAACCTCACTCCCATCCGGGTTACGGCACCAATGTAACCCCTCTCTCCCGGGTCTTCACCGCCACACCTCGTTCTTGTTCCGAGTGGGTCTCGAACCTGGGTCTCCGGCATGGGAGGCGGACGCACTAACAAGGAGGCTAAAGACTGCAGCCACTAGCGTCAGTCGCTAGTGCGTCTCTTGAGATCAGGGGAGTGAGGTTTTACCTGCACAGCACCTACTCGCTGGCCTCCGTTACAC
>NW_015627629.1:23056-31108 GCF_001515625.1 Sinocyclocheilus rhinocerous
CTTCTGTTATGAGTTAAAGACACAAGCAGGAGGACAGTGATACAGCTCAGCTTTACAGGTTCTCAAATGTTGAAACCTTAAAAAAGATGAATGAAACATAAAAAAAATAAGATTCGGTCTACACAGAATAAAGATACGAACTAATGTGCAACTCAAACTGTGCATGCTTTTGATTTCCATCACAGATAAAGTGATAAAGAATGATTGTGTGAGAAGGCTGAACATTTGTTGAACCACACTGCCCCCTATATATCAATGTTTTATTGTTTTTTTTTTTGTTTGTTTGTATTTTTGTTTGTTGTTTTTTCTCTCCCCCGAGTTTGATATTCTGTGTATTCACTCACTGAACAGAAATATATGGCGCTATCATCTGCCTCCAAATTCTTCACAGTCAGAGATCCACTCTCAGGAACTGTTTTATTGGCCATAAATTTATTTGGCTCAGAATCTCCATATTCTGGATCCGTGTAAGAGGTTGTGAATGCTACGAGTCTCATAGTTTGTCCTTTTCTCTGTTCATTTGAGCAGATTTCCCCTTTAGTTCATAAAGAATAGCAGGTTTTTGCAAAACATCATCTTCAGCTGCTGTACCTGTGCAAAAATAGAGTACACGGGTTGTACAGAAGAACCTAGCTGTACAAGAATAGTCTGGTGTTTCAATATGATATATCAGGGGTTCCCAAACTTTTTCATTCCAGGACCCACCTAGACAAGTATAATCTATTTCAAGACCCACCAAAATATTTGACATTAGAAAACAATTGACATTACTGTAAGCTTAATCTTAATTAAAAGTATGATATGACTCCAATTAAAAGTATGATATGATATGAAATTGAGTAAGAAAAATAACCATTTTATTTTATAGTAACTGTAATTTCACTAATAATATTTATGTTTTAATTTCTTCATTTACAGATGTTAAAGAGTATATGAAATATGTCCATAAAAACGCAAAAAACACTCGGATGTGGATGTGAACTGAAAACAGCGCTGCGAGTGTTGTTAAACCCCCTGCATGTGAAATGCTTTTTACAGATTTATGTGTTGGTAGCCAAATACATACGAAGGAATGAAAACAACAAACTCTTTATATCTCTGAAAAAAGATAACAGCGCTGAGTTGAACAGACAACACCCTGATAGCACACGAACACCAGAGATGTCTGTTTGGGCGTCTGCATTTACATCTGCCAGACCTATTTTTTTAAAGTGTTTGCTCTAAACGTTTCCTTTTAGATGTCAAATATGTTTCCTATCAGATGTCAAATAGACGTTTAGAAAATGTCTTTAAGATGTTTGTACACAACAGATGCTTTCCAGATGAAGCGATCTTTAACAGTCATCTTGCAGTCACAGGCTACGTGTGCTATTGTAACCCCTCTCTCCCGGGTCTTCACCGCCACACCTCGTTCTTGTTCCGAGTGGGTCTCGAACCTGGGTCTCCGGCATGGGAGGCGGACGCACTAACAAGGAGGCTAAAGACTGCAGCCACTAGCGTCAGTCGCTAGTGCGTCTCTTGAGAGCAGGGGAGTGAGGTATTACCTGCACAGCACCTACTCGCTGGCCTCCGTTACACTATCTGTGCAGAGATGAATGAACAGACCTGAAACAGCCTTTCATAACATTTAAAATTTCCAGTGTAATGTATCTAATCTCATGCAGAATACATCACAGTGAATGGAGTGAGTGAGTTTCTTCTCATTAATAATGTGGACCGAGCCGCTTAATAATGAACCGTGTAGCTCTGAGACCCTCTCTGTTATTAACTCATTCATTTAAAAACACGCAGCGCATGTTTATAATTAAATTGCGGCCTTTGCTATTCGAAAATCGTAATATCGCAATTCGTATTTAATGTTGGTATATTCAAATTATGCAGACTAAACTGTGTGTGTGTGTGTGTGTGTGTGTGTGTGTGTGTCATTGAAATGCAAATTTAGCTGCAGCCACATGCCGCCATGTGATGCACCTTTTCCCACTCTGCGACCCACAAATGGGTCGTGTAACCCACAGTTTGAAAACTCCTGTGATATTTTATAAAATAACCTTGTTCTAATCTTCAATAATGTGGAACATTTTTGTAAACGTAGCCACCCAGATCCAGTCCATATCCAGACCAGATGGTGGATCAGCACCTAGAGACGACCTCTACAGCCCTCATCAAGACCTCGTCACCTTGACGACCATCAGCTCAAGACCACAGGAACCAGACGAGTCCTCTGCACAATCTGACCTGTGTTGCAGCCTGGAATTAACCCACACCATGCTGGTTTCACCTTTTGGTTCCTTGCCACCAATGGCGTAGCTACGAGTGTGCCAGGGTGTGGCAGTGGCAGTTGGCACACCTAAAAATTGATGCAGAATTTTTTTTTTTTTTAAATGTTTTTCTAAACTTGGTCTATTGTTGTTTACTTACAACTATTGGTGTTTGCTTACAATATTTGTTAACTTAAAATGTCATTTATGTCATCGTTTTATTAACGAAAAAAAAAATATCTGCCAACATTTGGACTGCCAACCAATCCGCAAACAGCCGCTGACTGTGACGTGTGACCCCAGCATCTTGGGAGACGTTTGCCGCGCATTCTAAACAACAGAAAATCTTTGACTAAGCATTGCTAGACTAGCAATATGTCGCAGAGCTCCCTGCTTAATTTCTTTAGTAAAAAACCTCGGATTGATGGACAGCCAGACACAAGACCTAACGTTACACCTGATGAGGATGTTTCTCCCTCCCCTGGCCCGGCATCAACAGGTAGGGTTGCCAACCTCTCCGTGGCTACACGGGGAAATGAGTAATAGCGAAGATGTTGAATTAAACGAAAAACACAATTTTTGAGCCTTATTTAGCTTTTCCGGATATATATACTGGTCCTGATAATCATAAGTTCTACTTACCGCTTGCTCCATTTCTGCAAATCAGTTTTTGTGAATGAATGACTTGCTCTACCTGTTGCTTTGGTCTTCATCAACACCTACTTGCGCCACCTGCTGGTGAGCAACTAACAGCAGATGGCGATCATGCATCGGTACTCTACTGCTATTCCCGGATATGCAATGCTGAATTTTCTGCCGAATTTGAACCACTGAATTTGTGTAAGCGAATTTGTAAAGTGAAATAAAATGGACTGAAAATTGCCTGTCGAATATTATACATCGTATTCTTAAACGGATTGAATATTTCAGAAGTGAACTCTGGAAGGTGAATATGAATTATTGATTTTTTAACTATGAAAATGTGTGTGAAATGTTTTGAATTGAAATATTCACAGCTTAAATAAACAACTGTTAAATGTCAGACCCTAAAAATGCAAACCCTGAAAATACAAGTCATTACACTGTTAATGCAGTGCATAATTTTTTTCAGTTAGTGCAATTCAACATGCTTTTTTGTTTCAAAGACATCTGTCATTATTTTTCTTCCATAACAAACACATTCTTTTACAAATTGAGGTTGAAGTTATTTTCTGTGATAATGGACAGATTGCCATAAATGGTGTCAATAGACTGTAACTTGTACCTATGATACTTCTAATTGTTCCCTTTCAGTCGGTCACTCTCGACGTCACGTCGGATGACCGACGAATTGGGATCTCGCTTAGAGAGACCAATCTACTTCGAGTGTAAACTAAACGAGCCAATGCACATTGGCATGCGATTATTGCATCCAGCTGCCGCTGATCACAGCGTGAGTATAAGTAGGCAGCAGATGCGTCTGGAGAACAGTTTTACCAAGACAGGCAACTGTGAAGAAAGAAAAAAAAAGTTCTTTATAATAATGTTTAAACGAAAACAATGTGTACATTGTAAAAGTGAAGTGCATACTTGTTTATTATTACCTTTAAACATAATTAGAGCCAACGATACGCTTAGGAACGTGTTCATCATGGTTTCTTTGGTCAAGTTTTTCCTTCTGTGCAATTACGCACAAGCAGGAGGAAGTGATGTCAGCTATACAAGTTTCTAACTGGTGAACCCTGAGAGAAAATAAGATTCAACCTAGACAGAATGAGTTCCACATAAATATCAAATCTGATATGCAATTCACAATGATAATGCAATTAAGGATCAATTCTTAAATTCTTTGCTTTAAACCTCACTTTATGTAAACAGACATTTATTTTGTATTGTAATTAGGCTGAAATTTGTACCACACTGTCCCCTGTTGGTTAATACATCTCTTATTTAAGACATGCTTTTTTGTTTGTTTGTTTTTTGTACAATTCTCCCCAGAATTTAATATACTGTGTGTTTACAGTATACTGAACATAATTAACTGAATTACACAATACACAGTAAAAGAGTAATATAATCTTGATGATTTTTGATGATAACTGTAGCCTATTGCCTAAATGCACAATGCAACACAATGCACTTATTATATAATTTTTACAATATAATAATATTTTACAAAATGAACCAAGTTATTTCAAAGATATATTCCGTGTTTATATGACATAGTATAAAATATCACCTCTAATATAATTTAATTAAAAGTGCAATGCAGCTTCATGTATTGATTATGTAAAATGTGATTAAAATGCATCCCTTTTGCCCTAAGAAACATTTCTTTTACACATGTGAATGTAATATCTTAAATCAGTTGTTGGCAAATGTTAGCAGGAAACAAAACCACCTCCATCTGGCGGTTAAACGGAATTTGTTTTCATCTGATTTCAGAAGAAATTTTAATGGTGTTTTTTTCTTCTTCTTCTTCTTTCTTTAGATTACACAACAAAATGCCCCAATAATGTTAATTCATAAGGTTCATGGCCAAACTGAGTTGACACTTCCAACTCTGCATTTTAATTAAAATAGTTGACCTATAGATGTCTATTTGTACTATTCTACAAACACATTCTTTTTCAAACTGAGGTTGAAGTTATTTTCTGTGATAATGGACAGATTGCCATAAATGGTGTCAATAAACTGTAACTTGCATGATATTTCTAATTGTTCTGTTTCAACTCAACTGTTTTGAAATGTTGCTTATTGGTTATACCAGACTGCCACCTGTTGACTAATGCTGTTATTGTCTTTTTATGCACAGAACGTTTTTGTACAGCAGTCTCCAGCCTTTGACACACTGTGTTCACTCACTGCACAGAAATATATGCCACTGTCGTCTGGCTCTAGATCTTTCAATTTCAAAGATCCACTTTCAGCATCACTTTTTTGAGCTTCAAATTTTTTCTCATCAACATCTCCAAAGTCTGGTTTACTACCAGTCATAGTGAATACAATGAGCCTCATAGTCTCTCCTGGACGCTGTCGGTACCAGTACATCTGGTAGTACAAACTACCCTTATTGTGTTTGCAGTTCAAAGTAGTAGAACCGTTCTTTGGTTCCCAAAGAATTTTAGGCTCTTGAACAACATCATCTCCACCCACAATACCTGTGGACAAAATTAAATTAAATTAATAAGAATGTCAGGTTATTGTTTCAGTTGCTATGGAGGCAATGTTAAAGTTTTACATACCTTGACTGCAGTGCTGTAACAGAATCAATGTAATTATAGCCCTAGTCATGTTGAGTTTTGGTGGGAGAGTGAGTCCCAACCTTTGAAATGATTCAAACTCTAGCTGTTGTTGAACAGGATATGACATCATAGGTTGTAACAGTAATGAACAATACCGCATGAACATAAAATATGTATATTATTACTCCAAGCTCTGATTATTAATAATAATTAAAAAAATCTAATACAAATATGTGATACTCAGAATTATAGTGAATCTTTAATATGGGGAATTAAATAAATCCCTTATGATATTATTAAGCCTTATGAATGAATCCAACCTCAAAATAATGGGTTTGTGCAAATTACCAATCATTAATATTAGTAAGTGTGGGTAATAATGATGCTTTCTATAGTAATCACATGCTTATCCAGAGTAATACACTAGGATATTTCCTTTTGCACCAACATCCCATTATTGCTCATTATTGACAAAGAATCCAAATTTAGCCACAAATATAGTTAGAAAGCAAAGGCTGGATCTTTTGTTGATAAACCATTAGTGTAACAGTGCCCAGTTTTTGTATTAGACAGTGGGAGTTTAGAGCACTGTGTCATATGCTGCACAGAAATACACTGCACTGTCATCCACTCTGAGGTTTTTAATTGTCAGAGTGCCGTTACGCCTTCCATTTCCATTCAGAAAAATCTTGTTTTTAAATTCTGTCTCTATTTGATCAGTTTCACCATTAAGGTGTCCCATTAGTTTAAATCCCAGGGTGCCCTGGGTCTGTTTGTACCACATCGTTTGGAAATAACTTGCTATATTGTGTGTACATATGAACACAGCTGATTCATCTCGGTCCTTTATTGATTTAGAAGGAGTCTGGTAAACAATGTTACCAAAAGTGGAAGCTGCAAAGAGACAAATAAATGAAAGATTTAATAATAAAGTTTCAATAAAAGATGATTTACATGCAGCTGTTGCGATAAAAAATCAATAAACACTTCATAAAAGACATTATTACCTGTGAGCCACATAAATGTGACAGAGAAACTTAGTAGAATCTTATTCATGCTGTTTCCCTGTGCTACAGTATGTGACTCTGCTGTGAGTAATTACAGTTGATGAAATAATAGACAATGGAGGAAGTGATGTCACCAAAGGGAATTTCTGACAACTCAAGTTTACTCTATTTGAATAGAAGTTTGTAAAGTGTGCTGACAATTGTATTTGTATTTTCTGTAATTATAGTAAGGAAACTCTGACTCATAATTTTGTGATTGAATTTTTTTGGAGAAGAGAAACTGTGAATTATGTATTTAGCAGCATGGATGTCTGATTGTTTTGTAAGGTTCTACACTAAAAACATGTTTCCAGGTGTATTTTGTATGGATCTATAATAATATTATATTCTTAAGTAGTACCCTATGCAAAGTTTACTGCATTCAGTCATATTATCAAACTGTATATTTTTGTGTAGTATATGTGCCATTTATTAGTTGTGCTACACTGTCACCTGTTGACTATTATTGTCAGTGCCATTTTATTAAGTTTTTGTACAGCACTCCAGCTATTGGCATGAGTGTAATGCATGCCATTGTCACCATTGTCACTTTCAGGAGCATTTTAAAGAGCTTCATATTTTTACTTTTTAACATCTCCAAAGAATGAATCTCCATAAGCAGTAGTGGATATACTATATGCTCATTTTCTCTCCTGGATGCTGTCTTGCAGTTGTTGTGTGTGTTGTCCATAACCGCAGGACTCTTTTTTGCTTTACAAAGAATAGGTTCTTCTATAACATCTAGTCTGATAGTTAATAATTTAATCTGTAATTTGAGAAATGTTGTAGACTGCTCTTATTCTTACAGACAGTTGAACTTGTGTGGACTTAGAGAAATGTCAACATCTGAACGATCATATAAAATATAGATTAACTTGAGTTTATGGATAATTACACATTTTAATATAAAAAAATTACCTGTTGAAAGTGAGTGAATAGTTATATTTTTTTAAAAATCGTCAATCTTTGCTCATGTGATCACAGAATGCTTTCACCTAATCACCAAGGCTTTAAATATGGCGTTATTTTAATGACAAATGTCGAGAGCGCATAATTGTAGCGCGAAAGCACATTAATATAATGCGCGAGCAAAATCTCTCTCAAGCGCTAGATATTAATTATTTTCGCACCTGAATTAAACGTTGTCAAAAGTTATCATTATGCACTTTTAAAAAGTATCTCAATCTCAAAACAGATTTGTGCAGGGTCTTTCCTTGATTTTTTATTGTTGTATTTTTGTTTTAACATAAACTGGTTATTGTAGCTACTTTGTTTTACTATATCTCTTTTATGTTTGTATTTTGATCTTTTCTGCAAATGCACATATGCATCTCTCTGTAAAATAGGCTACTTTGTAAACACTGTTTTAAAAGGTACTATATAAATAAAGCTTTAACCAATCAGACCTCCACAACTGACCGATGAAAATACTACGTGAAATCTAATTGGCTGAGTGAACTGAACCTGGAATTCTTTTGACAATCAAAGATGGATCTTTAATTTCTTTCCAGTTTAATAATATTT
>NW_015627629.1:31944-55228 GCF_001515625.1 Sinocyclocheilus rhinocerous
ATGCAAGATATAACAATAAATGTTCTAATAGCATTGCTGTTTGGCCATTTATTGGGAGTTTTTTTTTTTTTTAATCCAGTGTTTTCAGTTCTGATTTTTTTTAAAGATTTTTTAAAATGAAAATCCACTTAATATTAGCTACACATTCAATGGCACTCTCCTCTAAAACAGTGAATATACAGTTATATGACAGTTACATGTAATTACGTTGTCTGCAAATGCATTAAACCCATAGAACAGAATGTAGTAATGTTATGGCAAATATGAAAAATTCATTATAGTGTTATATTTGGTCTCCAAATTGTATATTGGTTTAGGGAATAGTGCATCTGACCCATATCTAAATAGTTCTGTCTTAATGTGCTTTCGCGCTACAATAATGCGCTCTCGACATTTGTCATTAAAATAACGCCATATTAAATGCCTTTTGACTAGTGCAGTCACTCTAGAACTAAAAATGATGCTTCACTACTTGATGAAGAGAAGCATAACACCACTCATATTATTTTTTCAGTGTTTTGTCAAATGCTAAACATGTGATAAACCCTTCAGAAATCATTAATTATTAATAACAAAAGACACTTCGATATAATAACCTTTTAAATTCCCTTGTTTATTTATTGCTAAGCTACTTGCATGCATTATAATCACTGAACCACTAGTCCAGGTGCAAAGTGGGAGTAAATGTGCAGTCACTGATAATCGTGTAACAGGGACGGAGTTTTTGTATCAGACAGATCTGATTCTGAGCACTGTGTAATATGCTGCACAGAAATACACTGCACTGTCATTCAGCGTGAGTGTGTTGATAGTCAGAGTGACATTATTTCTTCCATCTCCATCCAGTTTGATCTTGTCATTATATTTAGTCTCCTTGATCTCTTGTTTAATATTAAGGTATCCCATGAACTGAAGGTCCATGATGCTCTGGCTTTGTTTGTACAATTGTATGACATCATAGTTTTGTACATTGTTTGTACATTTGATCTCGGCAAATTCATTTTCTTTCTTCAGGAGATCAGAAGGAGTCTGGACAACACTTTGACCAAGAATGCTGACTGTAGATAGAAATATTAATGGTTAAACTATATATTGATGTGATGATGTCTCACAGATTTCAGTTACACAATGTACTAGCACTAAAAACAATTACCTGCAACAAGACACAGAATAAAGAAAGAAACACAGAGACAGCGAGCATTAATCATGTTCTCTCTCTCTCTCTCTCTCTGCTGAATGATTCCACTATGAATCAAATACAGGGGATGAAGGAAGTGATGTCAGGGTGGCAGCTTAGTTTTCTCTCTTAAATGCATCTCTCTGATTGGAAACCATTGGCTTTCATTCAACAAGACATTGTACGGAAGACTACTGTTTACTTGTACCAGAGTGCCCCCTTTTGGATGGTATATTCTTTCATTTTTTTATTTGGGTTGAAGATTTGTGTACAAGATGTTTTTGTACATCTGCCTCCACTTTTTGACACACTGTGTTTGCTCACTGAACAGAAATACATGGCGCTATCATCTGGCTGTGCATTCTTCACAGTAAGAGATCCACTCTCGGGAACAGATTTATCCGCTTCAAATTTACTTTGATCAGAATCGCCAAAGTCTGGATCCCCGTAGCTTTTTGTGAGCACAATGAGGCTCAAACGCTCTCCTTTTCTCTGCTGGTACCAGTACATCTGACTGTAGTCAACACCCTTATTGTGTGTGCAGTTTATTTGGACAGAATTCCCCTGGAGTGTCCAAAGAATGCCAGGCTGTGAAACACCATCTCCACTGGAAGCACCTGCAGAGAAATGATGATTATTAATAATTATTTATGTATCAACATAACAAAGTTTATTGTATTATTTAACGTGGTAATGCTCTGGATAAATAATCATACATTGACTCCAACAAAGTGACAGGATTAGCAGAACAACGAACATGTTAAATGATGGCTGGGAGTGCACTGGTCATGGTTATGAGATATGATTCAAATTCTGCCTGTCAATACAGGATCTGAAATTTAGACACATTTGTTGAATCACATTGCCCCCTGTTGATGACTGTTACTGTAATTGTTTATGGCAGCTGTTTTTGTTTAACTCTTGTGAAAGTTCTCTGCACTGTGTGCTGTTTGACTGAGCAGAAATAGACGGCACTATCATCTGACTGCACATTGTTCAGTCAGAGATCCACTTAATGGCTAAAAAAATTTATTTGGATCAAAATCACCATAGTCAGGATTGCTGAAAGTGTTTGTGAACACGATTAGAGTCATAGTGTGTCCTTGGCGCTGTCGATACCAGTACATCTGGATGAATGTAGCATCCTTTTTCATGTGTGCAGTTCAACTTTTACTGCCATTAAAACACTTGGAATTTGTGAAACATCACTGATACCTGCAGTTGAGCATAAAAATATATAAGCAATTTTAAAAGGTTATTCTGTTAAATATGTTTTAATGAAGATAGTTTGAATACCTTGGCCGCAGTGCAGCATCAGAATCAACAGAATAATGTTCCTCATCTTGTTAAGTTGAGGCTGGCTGGCTTAAATTACAAACTTCTGTGATGATTCAAATTTTAGTTGTTAATACAGGATGTAACTTCATGACATCATGGTGCTCTCAGGGTGGGGCAAAATTCAGAATTTGAGAAAGAAGTTTCTGACTATAAGAGGTTTCTGAGTTGGGATGTGAACTGCATTGACCACATACTACAAGATATTAAGCAACACTTTAAGCAAGACTTACAGGTGTTGTGTTCAGTATTGGCACTGAATCAAAACCCACAGGTGTGGAGAGGAACATGATCAAATATATGCTTTTGAAGTAAGCCGTTTAAAAGAGGTTTTTGTATTAGACAGAGCAGATTCTGAGCACTGTGTAATATGCTGCACAGAAATACACTGCGCTGTCGGTCAGCGTGAGGTTGCTGATAGTCGATGTAACTTCATGACATCATGGTGATCTCAGGGTGGGGCAAAATTCAGAATTTGAGAAAGAAGTTTCTGACTATAAGAGGTTTCTGAGTTGGGATGTGAACTGCATTGACCACATACTACAAGATATTAAGCAACACTTTAAGCAAGACTTACAGGTGTTGTGTTCAGTATTGGCACTGAATCAAAACCCACAGGTGTGGAGAGGAACACGATAAAATATACGCTTTTGAAGTAAGCCGTTTAAAAGAGGTTTTTGTATCAGACAGAGGTGATTCTGAGCACTGTGTAATATGCTGCACAGAAATACACTGCCCTGTCAGTCAGCGTGAGGTTGCTGATAGTCAGAATGCCTTTATTTCTTCCATCTCCTTCCAATTTGATCTTCTTTTCAAATCCTGTCTCTTTAGTCTCATCCTCATAAAAAAGGTTTCCCATCAACTCGAAGCCCAACACATCCTGACTTTGTTTGTACCACAGTATTCGGTCATAGCTCTGTATGTTGTGAGTACAAGTGATCACAGCAGATTCATCTTGTTTCTTCAGTAGATCATCAGGAGTCTGGAGAACAGTTTTACCAAGACAGACAACTGTGAAGAAAATAAAACAGGTGTTTAAATTAATGTTCAGACTCGAAGCCCAACACATCCTGACTTTGTTTGTACCACAGTATTCGGTCATAGCTCTGTATGTTGTGAGTACAAGTGATCACAGCAGATTCATCTTGTTTCTTCAGTAGATCATCAGGAGTCTGGAGAACAGTTTTACCAAGACAGACAACTGTGAAGAAAATAAAACAGGTGTTTATAATTAATGTTCAGACTAAAATAATCTGTATAATGTATGTAAAGTAAATATTTATCTAGTCCATGATTGTTTATACATACCTGTTAACATCATTAGATATACAGATGTGTTAAGGAGAGTGTTCATCATCATGCTAGCTCTTTTTACAAAGTGCTTTTGTTATAAATTAAAGAAACAAGGAGAAAGAGGACGGTGATACAGCTCAGCTTTACAGGTTCTCAAATGGTGAAACCTAAAAAAAAAAATGATGAATGAAACATTTAAAAAAATAAGATTCCTTCCTACACAGGGATAACGATAAGAACTGATGTGCAGCTCACACTGTGCATGTTTTCAAATATTTATCAAAGATAAAGTGAAAATTTGTTGAACCACACTGCCCCCTATTGATCATTTTTCTTGTATTTTAAGACACCCCCTTTTTTTTTTTTTTTTTTTACATCTCTCCCCAGAGTTTGATATTCTGTGTATTCACTCACTGAACAGAAATATATGGCGCTATCATCCGCCTCCAAATTCTTCACCATCAGAGATCCACTCTCAGGAACCGCTTTATTGGCCAAAGCTTTATTTGGCTCAGAATATGGATCACTGTAAGAGGTTGTGAATGCTACGAGTCTCATAGTTTGTCCTTGCCGTTGTCTGTACCAGTACATCAGTATGTAGTCTGAACCTTTATTATGCGCGGAGGTGATTTGGGGAAATTTCCCCTTTAGTTCATAAAGAATAGCATAATCTCCAACTGTACAAAAATAGAGTAAAGTAATATACAATATAAAGAGTATAGAGGTACTGTGAAGTCACCTAGATAACTTGCCACCAATACAGTGCTATAATTATTATGGTTATAATAATCATGTTGAGTCCTAGAGTGTAGACTGAGTAGACAGAGGAGTGTCTTGTGAGACTGAAACTTCAGCTGATGTAACAGGATGTGACATCAAAAGGAAGCCATCACTGAAAATTTCTGCCTGAAAGAAAAAAAGAACAACTTAAAAAAATCTTCCAAAACAGTCATCTCCTGTGGTAATAGACAGCATGCCAGAGATGCTGTCTACAGATTATAACTTGTATTCAACCCTTAATATTAATCATTTTGATTCAGCTAACTGTTCTGACATGCAGCATATTGTTTGCACCAGACTGCCACCTGTTGATTAATGCTGTCCTTTTCATGTACAGAATGTTTTTATACCATTTTATACAGTTCTCTCCAACCTTTGACATACTGTGTTGACTCTCTGAATACCTACTTTCAGGAGCACTTTTATGAGCTTCAAATGTATTTATATCAGCATCTCTAAAGTCTGGATCTCCATAAGCAGGAGTGATCATTACGAGTCTTGTGCAGGTTCTTGTCTTGTAGGCTTACAATATCACTCTGCTGTCTCTTGCACAGTTTGGCTACAAAGTTGCCCGCTTTCAGAGTCCTTTATTTTTTTTTCTCTCTCTCTCATTCTGAATTCTATATGCACACAACGCAAAGAACACAAATAGGCCCTATGTGTTTTTTCCTTACTAAAGGTATTTCAGTGCTTGACTCCATAACCTATAATACACTCAGTGTGACAAATGTACATGTGTTTTGCACTTGAATAAGTGCACTAAATAATCTCCACTATGGTTTTGAACACTATAACACTATGGCTGACACTCAAAATAGTGCACTATATAAATAAGGTAATATAAGGGTAAATCGAGCGGTTTTGGACATGGCTGCATTGCTCAGAGATGTAACAGTTTATTATGCTTAGAGTATTTTCATTGGTATATTATATAATACAAAATTATTTGCTATGAAATCATTTTTCACAACGCTGGGACATTAGTCAAATCCAGTTAATGAGCGGTTGTGGCTAATTTGCATTATAACATGTTCATTATTCATGGATTAGAGTTGCAAGTTTCTCACCAATCATCATTGTTGATGACAATGAATCCTTTGCTGCCGTGGCTGAAGGCGATCTGATTATTACCGTTGTCCCACCAGTTGGAAAGAGGCTGGCCATTGACAACATTACGGAAAGTTCCTGTGGCGAGGAATACAGTATTAAGAGAATTGCTTTTTAAGACCAAATTCAGAAGGACTAAAACACACACCTACCTGGTTTGACGCCATCTGTGCTCACATACCCAGTTGTCCCCACAGGTGGAGTCTGGGTTGATGGGATAGCTTAGTGGATCCATCAGAAAAGCTTGGAGGGCCCATCCAGTCATTCTGATCCTGCCATGTGTCAATGTGTAATGAAAGAAATTGGATAATCTCATGAGGGGTTAAAAATCCTGTTTATCAGTGTAGTGATAGCTAAAGTGCATGTTTAAATACTAAAAGTTTTTAAATGAACAGATTTGGAGAGCACTATTACCTTTCCGTTCACATTTTTACGATCCCAGCGGTAGCTAGACATGACTCTGGTCACTCCGTAAGGATGAGCCAACATGAGCCCTGCAACGATCTTATAAAGCCTGCAAAATGCAATGTAAAATTTCTTGGAGAAAAGCAACAGACAGTTCAATCAGTAAACAGTCAAATTTAGTTTTTACAAGATGACGCCCTAACAATTTTACCTAGAGTCCCAGAATGTCGGAACAGAAGCTCCACCAGCGCCGTGGCCTCTCTGATTATCATGATTGTCCACAAACACCAAGCCTCTATCAGACGGCATGAAACCCCAGCCCTCTCCCCAGTTCCTAAAACAAAACACTCTTCTGATAACTCTTGGAAACTTTGCTAAGCATGATTATAAGAACAAGTGACATGTTGATGATATCACTATATATGATCTACTGATTACATACAGTATTACTACATACTTCAGATAGCTTAGCTTCTCTCCATCCCATTTACGAACCACTGTGCCCAATTTCGCACTGTGTTTGAATTCCGTCACTCTTGCAAGCCCATAGTACTCACTGGCTTTAATTGGCTCCCCACCCAAGTCAATAACCTATAAAAAGTTGTGTTAATGCTTTATTAACCAAATTTAAGTGAATGCTAAGTCTCCTTATTCAGAAGTTGATAACATAGAAAAGGGAAGGTGAGACCTCTTGATAAATGAAGGGCTTGGTGCCAGATGGAAACCATTTGGTATTGAGGGTCTTGAGTCTGCCGTAGACGTTAGTAAGGTCACCAGGCCACATGTGCTTACAAGCATCTACTCTGAATCCAGCCACACCCAGGTCGATCAGTTTGTTCAGATATGCGGCCAGTTTTCCTCGAACATAGTCTTTCTCCAGCGCCAAATCCAGGAGATCTTCCAAGCGACAATCCCTGACCAGTCCAAGATAATGACAATGAAATGTTCCGTAGGAAAACATAAACAGTTTTTGGTGTAATTTATGTACTGTTTATATTGTTGGATAAGAACCCAGAAAATAAACCTGGTAAATATCGTGGTAGTTTTCAATATGCCCACTGCCAGTTTTGCATTTGCCATCATTGAAGTCCAAATATGAGTAGGGAACAGAAGGGAAGTCCTCCTTGTTGCCATTGAACTTCGATCCACAGCTGGAAGGAGTGCCCTCTCCATGAATTGATTTACACGTGATTGATGACAACATCCACATAAATGCTCACCACCGCACAATATATGAAGGGTAGGTATATATACTGCAGGTATATCGTCATCAGTTCACTATTTTTGAAAGGGGGCAGTTGTTTAAGGCTACACTGTAAAAAAAATTACAGTGAATTTAACGGTAAAAGACTGTAAAAATGCTACAGTAAAAACCTGTTAAATGGTTAACGGTAAATTCTCCTACTATATACGGTGAAAAACTGTATTGGACATTACATGTATTGGACATTCTGATGCTCGGTTTGACCTTCAGCAAGTCGTCTTCACCACATCTAGATGCCTAAATGCATTGAGTTGCTGCCATGTGATTGGCTGATTAGCAATTTGTGTTACCAAGCAATTGAACAGGTGTACCTAATAAAGTGGCCGGTGAGTGTATGTTATTATTTAAAAGCTGCTTGTGATTGGCTTTGGTTCATCATGTGACTTTCTCATCACCACAGCTGCCGGTTTTTTACTGTAAATTTTACTGATTTTTTTTTACAGTGTAGTCCACACCAACGATTTGCAACAAGACGAGCTGAAACTAGATTCACAACAAGACGAGCTGAAACTACTGACATCAGGCGCATGAGTGGAAGCATCAAAGCAAATGCTTCAAATCCATTTGAAAGTACAACAGGACACGTGGAAGCATCAAAGCAAATGCTTCAAATCCGTTTGAAAGTACAACAGCACACGTGTGGAAGTCAGAAATGGTACTGGTATCCATTTACTATCAGTGATTTAACATAATGTGTAGACAGTAAACCACTATCATCTCCATAGCAAAGCAACCACTCATAACATAACATAAGAGTTTCTGTCAGTCCGATAGGCGGCTTTCTGTAGCACAGCTGTTGGACTTCCCATGAAAGCAGATAAATCCTTCTGCTTTTTTTTTTTTTTTCTTTATTCTTGTTTTATATTGGAATAATGAATAAGATTGCTTCTTGTTGGCTGATTCTTTCTTTCTTTCCACAAAATACAACATACCAAGAACAAAAGAGCAGTTCAGAAGAAAGTTAGTTGAGGAAGGAAGGAAAGGAAAGAAAAGAAAACGTAATTCTTAAATTTCTGTTCGTTCAAATGATGGCGTACATAGTTTGACATAATCCTTTATTGTTATTCCTTAAAAAAATTTAATAAAAATGATAATGTCTATTGTCTGGCAAATCACAGTTTGGCATGTATCATGTGATCACATTTTTATGAAAATGCTTTTTTTATTAAAAGGTCTGTTCGTCAGCATATCATTTTATTTTTTATATTTGTATGTGTATGTCTTGCATAATGTGCAAATGACATGTATAATGTGGACTGTTAGCTTATATCTATAATGTGAAAATGGACAAAAATGGACAAACCTAGTTTAAAACACGTACCAATTACTCTTAACATTCATGTTGGTTTCAAATGGTTTATTAAATATGTATTTTTTCCAAGAAATGTTTAGATTTAATGACTATAAATAAAACTGTCCTGTGGTGTAACCATGAAGTAAGAAGTGCTAATTTTCCTTAAACTTTGAATATGAGTGTACATATTTAAATCATTACCTTAAAAAAAAAGTCAATGTAAAATATGTTTCAAGGTAAACATTTATTTATACAAATTATGAATTATTGAATTCTGGGGGGAATCACACCACATACAACCTCAAATAGGCTTGCAGTGACATAAAAATGTATGAGGGTCTGCAGTGGTCTGCTCAATAATATTTCCTGTTTTATGTTGGCTGGTTAAAATATTGTGCCCACTGAATATATAGTTTCAAGTCAGTGAGGATAGTGATGAATGGATCTTCCTCTGTGTGGCTTAGTCTATGTGTGAGGTCAAATGAATCCTAGTTTGACTTTTCACTTTAGAAGATATTTAAGAAAACAACTTGACAAAACACTATTGTCAAAATACTGTTGTTATAAATATTTTCATTATAACAAAGAATAGAAATGTTTTTCTAAAACAGAGCTATTGTGAACCATTCATGTACACACGTTTCAGAAAACATCAAGCTCCAGTTTCCAATTTGCTGAAGCATGACATCAAACCGTTTGGTTTAACTAGGGTGACCATACGTGCCATTTTCCCAGGACACGTCCTGGCCAGGATTTCTATATTGCTTAAAATATCTAGGTTTTTGCTTTGTTTGCGTGTGCAGACCGATCGGTGTATGACATCAAAGTACCATACAGAAGGTTATGCTTTCGAAACGCTCTCGAGGTACTTTGATGTCAAACACTGATCGGTCTGAGCCGCACTGCTTTTAAGTCGAAAACACCTAATATGTACACGTAACTGCCCTGGCCAGGACGCTTCCTGGGAAAATGGCACGTATGGTCACCCTAGTTTATCTCTGCATTCTTTTTAAAAATCAGTCCTCAAAACATGGAAAGACAATGTGTCTTCTGATGTGCTTCCAAAGAGTGCCCAGTTTTCCCTCCATTCTATGACAACGGTCGCGTATCTCAAGCTGATCGATTGTCTCTCTCACATCAAGATGTGACCAATCAAACTACTTGCTGAATCCTTCTGAAGCAACAGGGTTAAACGGCGTGTGGTACTTTGAAGTCGACCTCCCACAGGCAGAAGAACTTTTTGTGGAATGGAAAGGTTCCAGGTATTTTAACGGTTATTTGTGGAACCATAGATGCCAGTAAAGAAACTTTATTTTTAAGCGTGTACACTTGTGAAAGCAATGCAATGTCTGAAGGCATTGTATGTGTTTCGTGTCTTTAGGGATCAAAGGGTGGAACAAAACAGGAAAACAAGAAGACTTTTTGAGTTCAACTGCCCACAGTTCCACCAATTGCATATGGTTTCTGAAGCAACAGGGTAACCTGCTAGAACTTTCAACAAATAGAATTTTCAAGATTTTCATTTTTGGGTTTTTACGAAAACCTGTATCTACTGCAACACCGTGTCGACACCAGGCACATCCATGGACACATCTAAGTGAACGTTTCAAATCCATTTTTCCTAAGTAGAGCAAGCATGTGGAGTAAGTCAGAAATAGACCGAGGTATCAATTCAACATCCTGTGAAGACAGTATCAGTGCACTGATTATAATGGCTATAATTATATTTATTTTTGACTCTGGTGTAGACAGGGCCTTAAACCTTCCACTATCGCTTTCATAGCAAAGTTATCACTCTTTACATACGTTTTTTTTTTTTTTTCACGTATTGAGGCTTTCTAATGCAGCTGTATTTTCCACAAAAGCAACTTAGCGTCTAGCATTTAGAAACGATATCAAAACTGATATCGCTAAACAAACTAAACATTAAGATAAATCCTTCTAATTTTTTCCTCAATCTTGTTTGATTTTGGAATAATGAATACGACTGCTTCTTGTTGGCTGATTGGCTGCTGTTTGTGATAAACTAATGTTAATGTAAATTTTTAACCAGTGCATTTGTACTTTAAAACTTTAATAAATGTAAAATGTAATTTCTATTCACATGACTCAAACAAGGTTTAGAACCACATCTTTAAGAGTTATAACCTTTCACTTCTTAAATATGTCTAAAGGTATGGGCTATATTTTGTGTCCTTGGGGGTTGAGGATAGACCACATGGGGAAATCCTAATGTAAAAAGAAGCCCTATTGTTAGTCTTATATACATGGTGTTTGTACTTTACATGTTGTAACAAAGTTAAGGGATTGTGGTGTAATAGTGACACATGACAGTTGTGCTACTCTGAGATCTGAATCTATCTCAGAATAAACTAGGAGATTCAGGAGCAAAGCTGCTCTCTGATATAAAGGTTGAGCCACATTTTACTACCATTGTGAGTGTATTTCTATTTAAAGATGTACAACTAAATATATTTGTTGGATATTGGCCTTTAGCAAGTCTGGATGGATGGATGGATGGATAGATAGAAAGAAATCTCTGGTTGTAATATTGATATACAAATATCTCTGCCTCCATTTTTAGAATTCAGTCCCGCTTCAGAACTGTCAGGTGAATAATGCCAAGTTCACACTACATGATTTTAAGCCCGATTTGCAAGTCAACGAGCTCGCCGACAAGTCGGACTGTGATCGGGGGCAAATCAGCGGGTGATCAGCGCTCGGCAATCTTTATGTGTGAACTACTCAACGATGCATCAAAGAGGTTCGCTGATGCCAGACAAATATCTAACAAGAAAGATATCTGGACCTGTCAGCCGACTCGACATCCTGTGGTGTCAGGTGTAGCGACGAGCTACAGCCAATGAGAGCAAGGCATGGGTTGAGGTCAACGGAAGAAAACAGCAGCAGCAACATGGCTTTAAGAAAAGTGTGGACACAAGAAATGGAGCAAAATTTTCCAGAACAGATCATCGCGCCAACAGCTTGCAGTGCTAATTTCTTCCCAATGTCCTCTTGTTTCATGCGTTGTTTCACGTCATTCCCCATTCCCAAGTGTGTTTTTGTGACAAAACATGGTTTGGGGACCAGATAGAGTCGTTGGGTGACAGAGTTGTTGTCAGCTCGTGTAGTGTGTGACTCGTTGCGGATCATTACGTAGAGTCACGTATGAACATCACAAGTCGTGTAGTCTGAACTAGGCTTCAGGAAAAATTACAACAGTCATTCTCAAATTGCTCTGCAAGTCTTCTTCTATCGCACCTGATTCAGATCATTAGATTGTTACGAGAGAGCTCCATGAACTGTCTTCCCAATCGCACCTGTTACAAGAGAGCTCCGTAAAAGTGTGTCAGATAAGAAAAACATACAAAATGTGCAGATCGGTGGGTTACCAGGATTGACCACTACATTACAGTGATGCCACAGTTACAGAATCAACTCACTGTGTTACAATTTTAGACTCGCTTCATGAGAATGAGTGCTAAAAAGGACTGTTGACAAGGCATGTAGTCTTAGTGCTACAGATTTGTGCTAATATAACGAGTTCTGACCTATGGCCCTTGAGGTCCACTTTCCTTCAGAGTTTAACCAAAGCCACTGGAAGGCAAGCCTGCAACCTTTAGCCAAAAAAACGTAATGGCTAATACTAACGCTGCTGTTTTGGCAGTACGCAGGGAAGGAGACCAGAGGCCATTGTATGATTGGCTGAGGTACCTCACATGATCCAAGTTAGCCATCACAATTTTTCCAATGGCAAGTACTGCATACCCTCGCATCACATTTAACTCCAACCCTAATCTAACACACCTGAATCAAGGTCTTCGGGATTACTAGAAATTTACAGGCAGGTGAGTTTGATCAAGGTTAGAGCTAAATATTGCATGAAAAGTGGGAGTGTTGAGAACCATTGTACAATAACATTTTTAGAGAGTGTGATCGTGTCCCTCAGTTCTTCCTCAGTTCCTGATCTGGAGAACATTTGGTACCTCTGCCGCCAAGATTTCCAAGGATTGGTAAGCATGATGTGCTCACTTGGAGGAAGATCTGCCTGATTGTGAGTTTCATTAACAACCATTTGTAAAACTCTGGAACACAACAAATCACAGAAACCTTAAAGCACTTGACTTATGGCAACTTGTTTATTCTCAAATCAGTAAAAATCTGAACTCCTCCATAGCCATTTGGTGCCAGGTCACTCAAAAAGATGAACAATAGAGATCCTACCATTTTTCAAGTTTGGGGTGAAGAGTGCAGGCAAAATCAGGAGCTTCACAATGCCTTTGAGGCCACTTGCTTAGGGTTCCTTCTGTACAGTGTCATTATACAGTATACACTACACACAGCATACACACCAGAAAATACAATATTGCCAAAAGTTTTGGGATGTCTGCCTTTACATGCACATGATCTTTAATGACATCCCATTCTTAATCCGTAGGGTTTAATATGGAGTTGGACCACCTTTTGCAGCTATAACAGCTTCAATTCTTCTGGGAATGCATTCCACAAGGTTTAGGAGTGTGTTTATGGGAATTTTTGACCATTCTTCTAGAAGTGCATTTGTGAGGTCAGGCACTGATGTTGAACAAGAAGGCCTGGCTCGCAGTCTCCGCTCCAATTCATCCCAAAGGTGTTCTATCGGGTTGAGGTCAGGCCAATCAAGTTCCTCCACACCAAACTCGCTCAGCCATGTCTTTATGGACCTTGCTTTGTACACTGGTGCGCAGTCATGTTGGAACAGGAAGAGGCCATCCCAAACTGTTCCCACAAAGTTGGGAAAATAAAATTGCCTAAAATGTCTTGGTATGCTGAAGCATTAAGAGTTCCTTTCACTGGAACTAAGGGGCCAAGCCCAATCCCTGAAAAACAACCCCACACCATAATCCCCCCTCCATCAAACTTTACACTTGGCACAATGCAGTCAGGCAAGTACCGTTCTCCTGGCAACCACCAAACCCTGACTCATTTATCGGATTGCTAGACAGAGAAGCGTGATTCGTCACTCCAGAGTACACGTCTCCACTGCACTAGAGTCCAGTGGCAGCGTGCTTTACACCAGTTTCCGACACTTTGCATTGCACTTGGTGATGTAAGGCTTGGATGCAGCTGCTCGGCCATGGAAACCCATTCCATGAAGATCTCTACACACTCTTCTTGATCTAATCTGAAGGCCACACAAAGTTTGGAGGTCTGCAGCTATTGACTTTGCAGAACGTTGGTGACTTCTGCGCACTATGCGCCTCAGCATGCGCTGACCCCGCTCTGTGATTTTACGTGGCCTGTTGCTCCCAATTGCTTCCACTTTGTTATAATACCACTAACAGTTGACTGTGGAATATTTAGTAGTGAGGAAATTTTATGAATGGACTTATTGCACAGGTGGCAACCTATCACGGTACCACGCTTGAATTCACTGAGCTCCTGAGAGCGACCCATTCTTTCACAAATGTTTGTAGAAGCAGTCTGGATGCCAAGGTGCTTGATTTTTTTGATTGGAACACCTGAATTCAATGATTTGGAGGGGTGTCTCAATACTTTTGGCAATATAGTGTATGTATTCCAGAAATATATTCATGTCAGTTCTCAGAGATTGCCACACATGTGAACTGTTGGCCAATATTCTGGCATGCAATGTCAGATAGCACAAAAAGACATTAAATAATTTATTTCCCTTTCTTGATAATACATGCTTTCATATAAATTGGAGGAAATGACCTGTACATCTATGTACAATCAATGTTATTACCACCTGAAAGAAAACGTACAATACATATGAATGCATTATTTAAATAAGCAAAGTAAGTTTTTGGACTGTAAAGCTCAAATTAGCTGTTATTTATCAATTTCCCAATATATCAAACTAACATTTACTCACACAACAGCAATGATGTCATGAAGACAAAAAAGAACACAATTTTCTGTCAGACTAAGATATTTGTGAAGAACAGAGAATGAATGCTTGTCTATTAGACAGCTAACAACATGGAAAACTATATAGAGAACATGTCTATCTAAAGAAAGATGTACCGTTCGTAAGACTTCTTTTGAAAAGCAGATGCTTAGGGAATGTCACTCAAGCAGATGCTGTCAGACAGCTTAACAGAATTGAAAACAAAAAAGATAAAAGGTGTAATTTTCTGGGATCACTTAAGTACAAAGAACAAAGTGCAAGTGGCAATAATAACCACAAAACATTCCACATGTTTGAAGCCTAGTTTCTAACACATTATCTGGAAAGAGAAACACTACACACCATTGTGCTGCTTAAGCCAAAGAACGATTCGGAGCAAATAAGAGTCACTGTCTCCCATTTAAACAGCTAATAGTGTGGTAAGCTAAGAGAAGATTATCGTAGTAGAAATTTAAAAAAAAAAAATGATGCTACCAGATGACTCCTTTTTGTCCTTTTGAAAGTGTTTACAGTGTTTAACAAGTTTAGATTTTGAAACTCTCAAAAACTTTCAAAAACTTTGTCACCCTAAATTCAAAAAGAATAAAGAAAATGGAACCTATTTTAAGATTTTATTTTATTTATTTTTTGCACTGACAGTTTCATAAAATTAAGCAATTCTTTAATTCTCAATTCTTAGTAGCCAACTGGAAAAAAAAAAAACTATGTCTATGTAGAAAAAAGACTATATATGTAATATTAAATTAATAAAGCATAGTTGTCAAAGTGATAGCGTGCTCCCAAAAAATGAAAATCATCATTTACTCACCCTCATGTTCCAAAACTGTATGAGTTTGTTGAACATAAAAGATGATGTCTTGAAGAATGTTGGTAACCAAACAGTTGCTGGTAGCCATTGACTTCAATAGTACAGGGGGAAAAAATACTATGAAAGTCAATGGCTACCAGCAACTGTTTGGTTACCAACCTTCTTTAAAATATCTTTGTGTGCGGCAGAAGAAAGAAATTCATACAGGTTTGGAACAACATGAAGGTGAGTAAATGATGACAACATTTTCTTTTCTTGGGTGAACTACCCCTTTAAGTACACATGCTACACATCATACAAACAGAATGAGATTTTTTTTCCCTTAAATGACTGTATTAAGAATGTGTGTGAGGGGGTATTAAAACAACAACAAAAAATTGATGATCCTTAAATAGGTTTCATAGTGCATAAAGACAATGTAATTTTTTTTCCTAGCGATTTTGGGGTAAAATATGACCCCGACTTTTCGTTGTGAGATTCTCCCTTGCATCCAACATAAGACGTCATGACGTAACCAGCACAAGTCACATCATTTTGAATTTCAAGAGTTCAGTTGTGATGGACATGTTTAAAACTGAATAATGTGAAAAACCAATGGTGCAGTAATCATGTTCCCCAAAAGACACTACACCATCTCATTCCTAAAACAGATGATCATATGATATTATTAAACTATGACATGAAGGCACTACAAGGACGTTTGATAGTGGAGTGAGAAGAAACCCATCTAGTTAAATGTACTCCAGCAGGAGCTGTGCGTCTCCAGTTTTGCGGCTTTGAGATACAAGTCTCGATGACTCCAGTTACAGTAAACGTCACACACAAGTGCTGCTGAGAAAAAAGCTCCAGTCTTCCTCTGATACTTCATTTGGGGATTAGACTTCTGCTACCACAGCCTTTAATTGTCTGCCACCGAGACACCAAGACTGCTTTAAACAAAAGCATAAATGGCAAAACCGAAAAACTGGTCTCAAATGGTCTTGACGAGCATTAACACACTAATAAAACAAAGCCAGCACACATATTGTAGGCGGATAGGCCAGAACGAATATCGATTTTGATGTAATGCAGGCCACCAGAGTAAATTTCATAGAACATAGCTCACTCTTCCCCCAAGCGCCATTTCTGGGACTCTTCTTGACGTGCATCTGGGTGAATCTGGTTCCTCATGCCGCCCAGCACATTGGATGTTGCTTCTGTGGCAACGATAAGAGGTTTAACGACAGCTGGAGGAAGTTGTCGCAGAACTCCACCCACAGCACCTGTCATGCCCCTCTGCTCATGCTCACGTGTCGCAGTGTCATAAATGGTCAGGGCTGTGTCAGTAATGCCCTACAAACACACAATGCATTAAAACTATTTATAACAGTATACACCACATGTCAGTCACTCTTAAAGGGACAGTTCATCCAAAAAATTACATTCTGGTTTCATTTACTTGCCCTCATGTTGTTCCAAACCCATAAGAATCTTTAAACCACAAATTAACACATTTTTAACAAAACTTGAGATATTTCTGTCTCTCTATTGAAAGTCAATTCCACCAAAATTTTGATGCTTAAAGTTCATGAAGTCATCGTAAAAGTAATCCATTGGAATCAAGCAGTTTATTCCAACTTTTCAGAAGAGACATGATTGCTTTATATGATGACCAGATTTAATTTAGGCTTCCATTGACATACTTATTGGTTCTCGCACATCAATCAAGCATGTTTGAGCTTTTGTTTACCATATTTGATGTGCTCTATGTATGTGCATTGATCTATGTTTATATGCGAATAAAAGCACAAAATTAAACCTGTTCAACATATAACGCGATCAAACTGTTCGGATTACATGGATTACTTTTACAATGTCTTTGAAGCTTGAAAGTTGTGGTTGAATGAACATTCAATGGAGGGAGAGAAATCTCTC
Organism: Sinocyclocheilus rhinocerous; assembly: GCF_001515625.1. NCBI lineage: Eukaryota > Metazoa > Chordata > Actinopteri > Cypriniformes > Cyprinidae > Sinocyclocheilus > Sinocyclocheilus rhinocerous. The sequence goes on from NW_015627629.1 coordinate 49,233, forward strand.
AGGTTTCACTAAAAGTACCTTCATTTGTGTTTCGAAGACATGAGGGTGAGTAAATGACAGTTGTCAATTTTGGGTGAACTACCAACTTGAACTGGCATTCACATCCCATTTCTATAATATGAAGCATTTCAGAATGGTATTATTGAAAATGCTGATGGATTCTGCAATTGGGAACATGCTTTAAGAAAGTAAATCAGTTTTGATTTCATGTTAACTTGCTAGGATTAAACGTACAGGGCCCATATATATATATATTATGTCTACGACACAACGTGCTCATACCTCTTTTACTACGCTGTATGCCTTGGCCACCCCCTCTCTCAGGTCCACTGGCTGATGGGCCAGACAGTAATGTGAGTACCGTTTAATCTTTTTGCATTCTTTCTCATCTGGCACTGGAGACACCATGTCGTAAGCCGTTTCAGCAGCAGCCTACACAAAGCACATAGAACAGATCAGAAATCATTTGTTCATATACGGATAAGTAGAACAAATTAATTTTAATGTGATTGGTATGATTAATATGTCTCTGTTTGCCATTGTCATGGTACAAAATACCTCTTTAGGAGACACTTTTGCAATTATTTTTATCGACACTTTTTTTTATTTTAAAATCACTTTACCTGTATGGTTCGCACCATCCGATTGGTGAGCTCCAGAGCTGCCATTGCGGTGGAGGTTCCGAAGGAGGCGGTGCCTCGCTGAAAGCCACGAACTATTCTTCCATCCTTACGGTACTGCTCAATGGGCAGCCAAACCAGATCCCTAAAACCCTGAACTGTAGCAGCAACAGGAGAAAAACACTGCTTAACACTGATCATGTAAATAAAGTCGTCACCTCTCAGAGACATCAATATCAATATTTGGTCAATAGCACTTTACAAAAGAACTACTTTTTATTCAGTTGTGGGTGAAACAAAGTGTGTAAGAATGTGTTGTGCTAACCTAGCTGCACCAGGGAATGAATGGGCCCCACACCTCCCAAAAGCCCTGGCAACTGGTTCTTCTTTATGTCATTCAGCCATTCATTAATGGCATATGAATAGAGCTTGTCAACACCCCGTAATCTGGAAAAAAATAAACAAATAAATAATCTGGCTCAAATTTGTGAGGCGAGCATAATAAATTTTTTTGAAAAGTTATATATTCCTACCCTTGTCTGTAACACAGGCGCCGTAATTTAAGCTCCGAGCAATTCAGTTGTGTGAGTCCAATAACAATACCAGCAAATGTGCCCTGAGGAATAAGACAAACATTATATCCACTTATTATATCATGATGATTTTATTGAGCAGTTACTAAGAGCAAATGAAATCTACAAGCTTGTTTTGTAGCAAAATATGTTACTTCACCCTTTTATTTAGATTAAAACACAATTTATTACAACAAACAGTACAGTTCAGTTTTCAGAGTCAAGAGAAAAAACTGTGGTTTACTAACTCAGTCCTTGATTCATACTGCATGTTCATTTGCATATTGTCAATAAAGAAGACACAATAAAACGTTTTTGCTGACAAATCACTGCTGATATATTGCTTCACTGTGCTTGTTACATAATTCACAAATTCAACATACGTAAAAACACTTGGGCCAAAAGTATTTTATATCAGATTAATTTAATAAGGAATTAATTCTATATGAAATATGACGTTTACCAAAAACATAAGATAATTTTTTGACATTTGGATTCTGTGGATAGCTCACCTGCTCCATGGCCATGTGTTTTCCATGGTAGTCTAATCGAATTGGCACCTCTGAAGTGAATCTGAACTCTCTGGAAAATGACATGTGTAAAATAAGTTCTGGTTTACAGTTACTAATGAACTTATACCTAAAGAATTTGAAATGTTAAAATGTAGATTGCTGTAGATCAGGGGTGTCCGATCCTGCTTCTGGAGGCCCAACTTCCAGGATAGTTTAGTTGTAGCCCAAATTAAACCCACAACGTCACCAGGATCACTAAAAACTTCCAGGCAGGTGTTTTGGAGCTAAACTCTAGAGGAAAGAGGCCCTCCAGGAGCACTACTGGACACCTCTGTTGTAGATGGTTAGGAATACTGTCACTTCCTCTCACACACCTGAAGAATATGGGCTGGTCGGTGAAAGATGTGGAGGCAGTGTCTGTCTCAGCAGTGCTGTCTTGGCTGCAGGTGTGGACGGGGCTTGGACTGGCACGGCTTTGTGTTGGCACTGAGATGATGGGCGCAGGGTCTTGACCCGCTGCACCGTTGTACTTGGAAAAATTGCACGAAATCTCAGGGGCAGGAGGCTTCTTCACTGACACATAGAACGCTACAACACAGATCAATAAATAGTTAAGCAGATGAAACAATTGCTTGCAGCAAATAATATCTGTTGCAAGATCTAGTGAGCAGCCTTGCCGTCTACTGCCTACATATGAGCATCAAAAAAACAGCGCTCCTCGTCAGAAGTGCATAGGAAACTCAACTTGGCCAACTCGACCACTGATTTCAATAGAGATTTATGTAAGCATATGCTATGCTAACGGCATGATAATATAAAAAAAACAAACCACAAAAGTGTTGGGTAAAATATTACATTTTTAATTCAGTTGGTTTATTTATCTAAGATTTTCAGTATTTAATTAAATATACTGACAGTCGACTTTTCTTGAAATCATTTAGTTTTCTATAGGTGCATTCTTGCCATGTCAGAATTTCCATAGTTACGCGACTTTGACTTGTAAAAAGTGTTTGTAAAACTAGTAATTACAAATTGTAAACTTTTAATTTTTTGACCACCTAACACCACCTAACTGCTTCAAGGTCATGCAGAAACACTCTAAATTGCAGCAGTTTCAAGAGTAAAATATAGTTATCTTGTAATATTTTTGTTTAATAATTCCTATAATTGAGTATTATTCATCTTTTAAAAATGCAAGAATAAACTGAAAAACAAAATACAATAGAGTTTAATGTAGGTAACACAGCTGAATAAATATCTAACATCCTGCTAAACAACTACAAGTTTATTAATAAGGGATTTGCATAACTATATTTGTTACTTATTGTATTGTAGTTTTGTGTATTGATTACTGCCACTGAAACTTATAAATTCAAGTCCACAGACATGAACAGCTATTAGTAGTAGTAATTCTGGTAATTACGACATGAGGAGAATGCCGAATATTTCCTTTTGGAACGGTCTTTGTGTCAAGAGTGCTTCTCCTCAATGTTGTCTAGGTAGGCAGCTCACTCACAGAGTTTGAAACAATGTTTTTTAAGGTTCTCAGAGTATTTTGCATATTGATTATTACCTTCCTGCTCTGGTGGGGAAAAGAGCTCAACCTCTGCTGCCAGACTGGTGAAGAAGTCCTTCAGGAAGAACAATGCATCCTGTACACAAGATGAAAATGAGGGGCTCCTGACATTTAGTCATCAGTTTGAACTATGCTTTTAAAAATATGATTCAAGGTGAGCTGTTGAACGGTTTTGTTCTGTACCTGATCAATGTTTAGCCGGAGGGGCATTAGTGACACACGTAGACAGCACTCCTGAGGCGCCTGTCCAGTTTCTGGACACATGTGCAGGGCTCTGACAGTCAACTGATACACACAGACAACAAATGCCCATTTCAAACAGCATCATTTGATACTTTAGAAACCATACACACCACCTGTAGATTATGTACATCATTATCTGTCTGTGTGTATTTGATCATACCATGTTGGAGTGAGCTTTCCTGGGCATCTCTTTACTGGAGTATAGATAGAGGAACTTGTTCATCATGGAAGAGGCCAGCCTGTCTCGTATCTCCAGATCCTGCACTGAGAACACCTGTCTGGACACCAGCTGCTCCTTCAAAACGCCTGCCTCTGGAGCCTTCTGAGGATACACCTCATGCTGGAACCGCACCTAATATAAGACATGAAGGATCGTAGAGTATTTGAGTTTACTGTATTGGATTATTGGATGGTTTACTGCTGAATATTCTTACAAAAGAGTCAGTGTTGATATCACTCAAATCAAAAAGCATGCAAACAAACAAACCCCTAAAACCATTAAAACCTTTCTGCGCCTATAAGGACGTTTTTAAGGCCTTATTTTACGGAAAGGTGAATTAAAACCTGCAGAAACCCTGCTAAAAGTGAAACTAATAGGAAACTAATAACTAAACTCAAAGATGACAAGCACATAAAATAACAAAAAAATTACTAAAAACTAAAACTGAACATATAAAAAAACTAATTAGAAATATTAGTGAAAACTTTAACAGTAGTGTATAAATGATACTAAAATAACACTGCACCAAGTTAATATATTGTGTATGCAGGCTGATGATTAAAATGATAAAATGTTTCTCTGACCTTACTGAGTTGAATCTCCATCAGAACATCAGGGTTTCTGCCCCATCCTCCTCCAGCACGGGAGCCTCTTCTCACCTGTTTTACAGGAGTCTGTGATGGAGAGCTGTGAGGAGTGCACCTACATACACACAAACATGCTCTCTTAATACACACTTATAACATGCAGTTTTTATAAGAAGCATGATTTTGAATCAGGAGTGGCCCAACTCCAAATATGCACCCTCGACTGCGAGCTGGGGATGAGGACAATGCGCCTCCACAGAAGTCTTTTCCTCCATAGAGGTGCCACACTACAGAGATCTCTTTGATCAGGTATCTGATTTCCGGCACAGGGAAGTGAAGCGGACCCCTATTAGAGCTGCTGCCCTCCAGAGAGACACTGAAATGTTCTTCCCTCACAAGGATGGGTTCAGAGATCAGCTTCTTTACCACAGGCTCCTCATCCTTTTCCTAACAGACAAAACACTTTCATCAAGTGCTGCATACACTAATTAAGATTTTTATTTTGAGGAACAGAAATTCAGTCAGTTCCTCACACAAAGGTATTGTAAAGCTTCAAAAGAATTAGAGCAGTGCATCTGTAATGCTTTTATTTGTGTAAAAGTTTCACTGCCTGAAATATTTATGAAGTGAAGAGCTCACCGGTACTCTGGAGCCCGGCGTGTCCAGGATGCAGAAGTCATCAGTGTCGTGGAGCAAAGAGGGGGCAGGAGGAGAGATGAGTGGGGAGTGCAGGGTTGGGTAAGTGGGGTTTGGTTCCTGCCCCAGGTTTCCGCTCTCATCAGGGAAAAGGAAGAGATCAGATCGGGGCGGCTCATGATCATGTGAATGGTCTTCGTTGACACCTATACAAAAGACAGGCAGATTCAAACGTGAGAAGTGTTATTTTAGTATTATTTTTATACTATTATAGTATTTATTAATATTTTCAATTAGCTTTTGTTTTTATATTTTCATTTTAGTTTTTGTAATTTTGTTATGTGCTTTTGTCATTTTCTAAAATACTTTATTTAAATAATTATTTTTTTTAATTCTATTCAGCTTTAGTTTATTTTTATTTCAGTTTAATTCATTTAAGTACTTCAACTTATTATGTTTTAACTACTTATCATTTAAGTTTATGTATTATTTATCTATTATTTTATTTCAGCTTTATTTTAATTAACAAAAACAATTTTTAATAGGTTTTGTTTTAGGGTGTGTTCACACTTGTAGTTCAGTTCGTTTGGTTCATTTGGTCCGGACCAAAAAGGAAAATGATACATTCGCTTAGCGTTCACATTGGCATTTTTGACAGCGAACCTAAAGACACCGAACCTAAAGGCATAGTGATACGTTCACAACCTGATTGGTCGGCTTGAATGACGTATATATCGTGACGGAACTCACTGAACACCCCAAACAAAAGGTGCGTTAGACTTAAAGCGCTTTAAGTCGAACACACCCTAATGCGTCTGCTGGACAAAGCGCGCTCATCCTCATTCTTGCGTGTACATATAATTTTATTTTCACCACCTGCAAACTCACAAGGAGCTCATAAAAGGCACTTTACCTCATCGTTGCTCCACGTTTGCCCTCTGCTCATCTTGTCATTACTTCCTGTTTTTGGTTCGTTTAGAAGTAAGTGGTCCGTGTTGCGTTCATATATCATTCGAACCGCACCAGAGTT
>NW_015627629.1:55901-69076 GCF_001515625.1 Sinocyclocheilus rhinocerous
TATATATATATATATATATATAAGATAAGGGGGAAAAGAAATAGATGGTTGTAACCATAACACAATCACTGCAACAAAACAATAGATTTTAAAATCAAAACTGTAATCAAAATTTCACTCCACTTACTTTATGCACCTTCTTGGTCTTACTGTAATGATTCACTGGTACAATTTTCCCAAAAATATTATATTATATATATATATATATACAAAAAACTTGGTCCACCATATGACTGTTCTTTTCAGCTGATGTTACTCCCTTCCCTTCAACCACCTGGCTCCATTCTGCTATTTCATGGAAACCAGTCAATTTCTGATTCATAATTTTAAGCACTGGCTAGGCTTGCCGCGATGGACGGTGTTGACGGTGATACCGGTGTTAAGCTGCAGCACCGGTTACGTCACTTGCCCACCGCGTCACCGACCCCCACCGTCGTTTTGATTTTTTATAGAAATAAAAATCATTTAGTTCAGTAAAAGAACAGACACTACAATTAAAAACTGAATGCGGCTGCTCAATGCAGCGTGCCGAACGACAGTCGCATCACAGATCAGATTTCATTTTGTTATTTTATATTAGGCATAGCCTGCCCTATAGCATAGGCTATTTGTATTTGTTTTGTTAATAAAAGTTCTATGTTTTATATATATATGCTAAAGTGAGTTTGACGTTGTATTTTGTTGTTGCATTCAAGCAATTGACGCCTAACTTCCGCTAATTCAAAAGTGAAAGTAAAATGCGCACGCCGGGAGTATTTAAAAGCGAAGGAAAGCGAGGAAAAGAGGAAAAATTCAAACGAACTAAAAACGAACAATTGCTTTACGCCGAATTGCCGCTATTTCAAAGTGAAAGTAAAATGCGCACGCCGCTTTTACAAGCTATTTAAAAGCGAAGGAAAAGAGGGAACGCCCCGCCCCCACGGTGATACCGGTAATACCTGTGTTGTCACACGTCGATTAACCGGTGGGAAAATTTCCTCACCGTCACAACCCTAGCACTGGCATTCATTTTTTAATCACTAAACATCCTGTCTCACTCAGATTACGTTAGTAAAATAGGATGACGCATGTTTAATGTATGATTTTAAAACAAGCGCTAGACTGAAAAGTTTTGGAAAATAAATAAAGTCTGACCGTTCTGTTGCAGCATATGACTCTGCAGGCTGTCGGTCTCTTCCATAGCATCACTCATCAGATCCTGAAGAATCTGCTGCTCCGCTTCAGGAAGCAAAGGTGCCTGAGCTGGTGGGCGACTCACTGCTTCAGTCTGGCAAATATTAAACATCTTCATTATGACACACCCAAAAACAATAGCTCGAATGTGCTAATAGCAACACAAGTATTAAAACATCTGTCAAGATTGTCTAAAAATAATAATTAATTGATAGTTTGACTTTAAATATTAAGCATAACTGTATCTCTCATTATCGACAAGAAACTCACAGAAAAATGTTTTTCAATTGAACTGACCTTCACCCTTTGCTTAGTGCTTCTGCATTTAGCCTCCAGTCCAGAAGGGGGCAGTAGATCTCCATAGCTGGCTATGTACTGAATAAGGTTCATGAGAGCGGCACAGGAGTCTGAACATGTGCGAATGTGAATAACATCACTGGAGCAACGCAGCTCAAACCTTGGCTCCGTCTAAAGAGATATAAATGGCACAAGATAAAAAATTGGGACATCCTGTGTCAGAGAGCAGACAACCTTTTTTGTTTTAATGGAGGACTTTCATACCATTTTGCCATCTGGTCCTGGTTTGACTGCTGTGATCCTCAATTCCAGAGTCCCCATATCAACCACCTGGACATAGTCTGAAGACACAAGAATAAGAAATGAAACCAGCATCCTTGGCTTACAGATTCTGAAACTGCACTGATGTGAAAGACTCCTCACCTCGTGCCAGATTAACAGACACAGCATTGATCTTGTCAGACAGAAACAATGCAGCATCATCTAAAATTATTCTGTAAGGGAAGAAAGTATGAAAAGTATGAGAAAAGCGACTAGAAAATGTTCAATTACAGAAACAAAAAATGTCTAGAACTGCTTTTACCTCAGACTGGAGGAAGAATGATCTAAAGACACACTGCTAGAGATGCTGAAGGTCTCCACAGTCAGCAGAGATCTCACAGGTAAATACAAAGGTCTAGAAAGAGAAAACTACTGCTTAGATCCAAACGGTCTTTCAAAAGAAAAGCACCATATATACATTCTGTGCATAAGAAAAGTTTTCAATGACATATTTTTAGCGCTAGATCAGGGAGACTGTGTTATTTTAGTACTATTGGATCTTAGTGCGGCTTTCGACATCATAGATCATGAAATTCTCATCTCTCGTCTTGAAAATCTGGTAGGCCTGAAAGGCATGGTTTGAAATGGTTTCGATCTTTTCTAAGTGACAGATATTTCTTAGTTAATTATGGAGATTCAATCTCTAGAAAAAGATTGCTTCCATGGGGGGTCCCACAGGGATCTATTCTTTCTCCTACACCGTTTTCCTTATATCTGCTCCCCTTAGGTAGCATTTTTAGAAAGCATGGAGTATCATTCCACTGCTTTGCCGATGATACCCAACTCTACCTGCCACTAAAACACCTAACGAAATCTCTTGACTCACTTTTAGCGTGTTTAAACAATATTAAAAATTGGATGGCAAAAAAATGTTTAATGCTAAATGAAGACAAGACTGAGGTTATTGTTTTTGGCAGGCCAAAAGATTCTGCTAAATCCCTTTTAGATTTAAGCCCATTGGCACCATATTTTAAAACATCGGTTAGAGATTTAGGTTTTCAAATTGGTAATTTAAAAATGGAAAAGCAAATAAATTCTGTGGTACGTGCTTGCTTTTATAATCTGCGTCTTTTAGCTAAAACCAAACATTTTTTGTCAAATGCCAACTTCGAAAGAGTTATTCATACATTTGTCCTATCACGTTTGGATTTTTGTAACTCGCTGTACAGGGGCATCTCTGCCGCATCCTTGGCTTGATTACAATCAGTTCAGAATGGCTTCTAAAAAGGGTAAAGAAATATGATTCTATCTCCCCGGTACTTGCAAATTTGCGCTGGCTCCCTGTTTGTTTTAGAATTAAATATAAGATTTAAATTTTTGTATATAAATCATTAAACAACCAGGCACCTTTGTACCTCACAAACCTCTTGATACCTTATAACCCCCCTAGAGCCTTGCGCTCAGAAATCTATAAACTTCTGGTAGTGCCTAAGAAAATTCGTCATCAAAAAGGCAATATGGCTTTTGCAGTAATGGGGCTGAGATTGTGGAATGAGTTGCCGCTACATATCAGATGTGCTAAATCTCTGTCAATGTTTAAGAAACTGCTGAAAGCTCACATTGGGGTGGCAGTTTATGTGAGTTAAATTATACAGAAAATTATTTGTGATTGTTAGATTGGTCAATATGTGTGTGATGGTGTTTTGATTGTTTGCTTTTATGTAAAGCACTGTTGGTAACACTTGGGGTTATTTTAGTAGTGCTATATAAAAAATAAAAAAATACCAAACCATATATACATTCTGTGCATAAGGATTGAGGATTAAATACTAACAAACTAACATCTAATAACTAAACCAAGTTGTATTTATTTTAAACAAAGACAGCACAAACACCTTTTACAGCTACGTTTGTTACGTCCTAAACAAAAACAAATATGTTGTTCAAAAATTAGACAAAAGAATTTGGACACATTTTGGTGAAGTTAGTTCTGAGCTTCATTTCTTTGCAGATGCCACTTGAATGAAATGCAATTAAATTTCATTGAATTCCATTGTAAGTCTCCAAACCATTTTTTGAGGCATTATTTATCTCTTTAAATACTGGATAGATGTATCGGTAAAGATTATGCTAGAATCTAGCTAAATGTATCACCTGTAATCAAGTGAGCAGCTCCACAGATGCAGGTGGAGGGTGGACACAGATGATGGGGGTGTGTAGCCAAGCACCGGCTCATTTGACACATTTAAAAAGTCGACTATCTACAGGGGAAAGACAAACCGTAATGTTTAGCACAGATGAATGAACTACAAGTAAGCTATGTTACTAACTGATTCAACAACTCTCATTTATCTTTACACCTTTTTGAGATGTCCACAAGCCCACCTTAAAAGTACATTTTAAAAGGCGCTCTTCTTTCATGTGGTTTGCATGAGGTTTTTATATATATTTTATTACCTGGTCATACCAGCCCAGACTTGAAGGCACCACTCTGTGCTCCAGCGTAACTCCCCTCATGCCAATGGCTGTGAGAAACTCCTGAAAGTACAGGAAGATGTGCAGCAGATCCAGTTACAAGTTTAATAACACAAACAGGTTTTTTTTTATCGATGTTTCTTAAAAAAAACAGTAAAACGTTAATATTATGAAACATTATACCAATTTATAATAACTCATAACACATAACACATTTAAAAATGTAATTTATTCCAACAATGGCAAATCTATATTATCAGCAGCCATGATTCCAGTCTTCAGTGTCACGTGATCCTTTAGAAATCATTTGTTATTATTAGCATTTTGAAAACAATTGTGCTTATTAATATTTTTTCAGGATTCTTTGATGAATACAAAGTTCAAAAGAACAGCATCAATTGAATGCATCCTAACTAAAAGTATTAATTTTATTATTTTATTTTTATCTTTATTCTTTAGTTAGTTCTTTAGTTTTAAACGTTATATTGTTTTGAACAGCATTTAACTATGGCAATTATTTGGTTTACCTTGACATTGCGCTCTGTGTTGTGGGAGGAAATTTTAACAGCGACAGACAGCATGCTATGGGGCTCCAAACTGAGCCCCTCAGAGGGAGATGTCCTTTCTGGGGCAGATTCAGATGCATACATCACAGGCTCCAGCCAATGAGGACGCGTCCTGCAGGGCAGATTAACATTCCACTCAGGGGCATCTCCATCCACCGTGCCTGAGGAATTAAATATACCATGATGTTATGAAACAAACACCAAAAAAAAAACACTTTTAATTTTAATGATATAAAAAAAATAATATACACTAAAATATATAGATGTATGACCATAGATTTCTGTTTACACAATTAACAATAATATAACCAGGTATCTGCACAAACAATCATATAAAATAACTGAAAAAAATAACAGGCTAAACAACAAAAACAAGTTTTTGTTTACCTTGGTGATAGAGGCAGGCCTGAGACGTGTGGAAGCAGACATAATGCTGGTCTTTGTAGCCTTCATGCTGCGTCACACCAAACAGTGTCCCGTTTTTTACCTCCATCCAAAATTCACCGTGTTTTTTTGGTAACACACTATTATCATCCTGCTGGAAGTATTGTCATTCATTACATAAGACTATGTAAGTTGCTTACACTACTTGGCTAGATAATGACTCGATATTGAAGCACTATCTTTGCAATACTGATGTAATACCTTTAGCTGTGTGTGCAGAGCCAGCAGGCCGTGGTTAACAGACAGGACGATGGAAAAGAGGCTCTGAGAGTTCTTAGGCTGCATCTTACTCCTCTTCTTTCTCCTGTTCCTATAGCCCAGTTCAGCAGGAGTGTAATACTGCAGGATTTCTTCCTCAGAACCACTCTCCTCCTCTTCACACACATAATGTGAAAAAAATCAGAACAAATTACTAACAGACACAGCATGTCAGATGAAATTAACACCTGAAAACATCTTTCAAACAACAAAGTCCTGGCATTATTATCAAAAAGTATGTTCATGCATGTTCATTCTAGGCTGATGTTAAATATTCAAGTGAGCAGAAGGGGAAATGTTCTTTACCCTCAGGGCCAGCAGATCTGAACTGACTGAAGCTGTCTTTACTGTATGTGTTAATGAGTTGACTGGCTACAGACAGACCCACCCCATACGGGATGTTCTCCACCGTCTCTACTGGAGATGGAGCAGTGGGCTCCCATAGCAGCAGGTCATTATTAATCCTGGAAGAAAAGAGCTCATTACTGCATATGTAGATTTCTAAGCTGTGACGGTTTCTTCATGAATTAATTACCTGTTGTGTAGTTTTTCATAAAAGTCTTTATTGGGCAAAGAGAGCTGCACATTGGGGAAAAACAGCTCAAGGATATAGCGGGAGTTGCTAATGGTTTTCTCCTGGAATTCTGTCATTTCCACCACATCTCCTGGGATGACCATCTGCATGAGGCGCAAAGTTATTACCCATAATTAATCACAACTGATAATTAATAAAATGGTCACTCAATTTAGGAGACAATGAAAAACTCTATACCTCCTCATTCTCATACATGACACGCCGTGAGGAAAAAGGGGATGGCTCAGGTTTGCCAAAATCACACACATCCTTCAGGGAGTGGGCAGCTCCTTCTTCTTCCTCCTCTTCCTCTTGTGAGTGACCATCCGCTTCTTCCTCCTCTTCCTCAGCTGTTACACGCTCTAAGATGGAGCGCACAGCCATGGGGTTCACCTTCAGAACCACTCTGAACGGGAGCAGAACATTTTAGTTTCTGTATCTTGATGAATTTTATCAGTAAAGATCTATAGAATGATCATGAACAAAACAGGATACAGAGAGCACAGCATACCTAGGCCAGTCGAATTTGCCACAGTCGGAAGATGTCATGTCCTCCTCCATGGTGTTAGCGACTCGTAAGAACCTGGCTACGGGATGATCTTTGTCTTCTTGGAATGATCCTAGTGTAACAGAAAAGACATTGTATGATTAACGGTGTGTTAAAATACAAATGCATAAAAGCCTAAAGCTTTGCTTAGAAATAAAATTTAAAAATTGGTTCTGTATTTCGTATCTGCTATATATAATAACGTAATTGTAATATTTGTATATTATCTCTTATTAATGTTTTTTAAAAATTATATTTGAATTGCTATTGTTATCCTGTCTTGCTTTTTTTGCATACTGAATTAGCTTTTTCTTTTTGGCATGAATAATCTATTGCTGCCATTGCTGCCTTATACTGTAAAGATAGTCATGCTTGTGTCGATTCTTCTGCACAGACCACAAAAAAACAAGAAAACTATCAGAAACCTTCAGGAATTCAAATCTAATTTGCATTAAATATGCTTTACTCTTTTTAGAAAAGAAGTAGTAAAACAAAGTGCATAAAAGTTTCTCTGCATCCTGTATATGGGGAACGATTGCAGAGGAACATTCAAAACTCAAACTCAATTTAAAAGTCAGTAAAACAGCCAGTTTCCTTGTCTCTTAAACTGAAAATGCAAAGATGCAAGATTATTTTTATGCCTTGATCAGGATGACTCCGTCTGTAAATGAGTACCATTGAGCTCCTTGAAAGTGAGCTCCATCTTAGTCTGCTCTGATGAGTTTCCTCCAGTGAACTCTGTCTTGAGCTCCAGATCTTCCAGCTCCAGCTGCAGCAGCTCTTTCTGCAGGGACTTCTTAAACCAGGGGCCCCTCTCCTGATCCGAGCGCAGGTCTGGGATTGGAAACCGCACCACTAGCACCAGTAGAGGTGCATTTATTGACACAGACACGTGGCAGTGTGCTGGGGTACGACTATCATCCAGGAAGACCTCTGCGAAGGCCTTGTGCTTGTGAGGAAAACACACAACCACAATAAGATGCAAAGTGACATAAAAATAAATGAAAATAAATTAAGTACAGAGAGATAGTCGCTAATGTTTCTCACCAGACTGACATGTTTATTGTAGGAGGTGTACATGTGAGATGCCATCATCTCCGTGGTAACCAGTTTCTGAGGCTGAAGTAAGGAGTTGAGCCTGTCCACAATGCTGACATCACACTCCGAGCGCACTTTACCCAGCTCCACTTGCAATTCTGCCCTACGAGGTATAGTACTCAGACGTACCTGCCCGCCCTGATGAAAAAGTAAGTGTTGGATCATGCTTACTGTCTGCAAGTAGCTAAATTTGTGATTCATTTGAAGTATAAATAAAGGTTATAAAAATCAAATGATTAATGTTACTAGTAAAACATCATATAGATGGTCCAGACAAGGACATAATCATTAGGTCATTTACTTTATTATGAAGAAGTACTCTCATCAGCACCATGCAAGATGTTGAAATACTTCAGGAAGTTACCTGCGGGCCTCTGCGTTCTGTTAGTTTGTAGAGTAAATGTAGGCATATAGGAGGAGGAGAATCACTACTGGCTGAGACATCGAATGTAAGAAGCTAATGTTTCACACAAGAAACAAATATCATCATTATTATGTAAGAGAACTATTCTGTGCACATATAATGTTTGTCAACAGAAAAAAAAAAAAACACCTCGGTGTACTGGATTCCACTCTGTGTAGTGTGGCTGTCAGTAGAGTACAGGCATTCCAAAAGCTCCACCTGGCTCAGAGAGAGATCCGTGTTTAATGTACGTACACTGGAGCCTTGACAGTGCTCGTATGTCACCTTTAATCCCTGACCAATGAACCTGAAGATAAAGAAAAATGCATTTTACATTACCTTAAAATACAACAAAAAAACCCCACTCAAATAAGCATAGGTTAAAGGGTTAGTTCACCCAAGAATGAAAATTAGGCTGTGTTTTACTCACCCCAGAGGCATCCTAGGTTCGGCGCATGCGCAGCGCTGACCTCACACATCATCCGCCCGGAACTGCTTCCGTTTACAACAGTGAGCGCAAGCTAGATTAAAGTGATTGTTACGTTTTGAATATGGATATTTTTCTTACAAAAACGCATCGATTCGCTACAGGAGGCCTTTGTTCACCCCCCGGAGCCGTGTGAGACACTTTTTTTATGGATGGGCGCTTTTTATTTCACTTCTTTGGGACTGAAGCACTGCAACACCCGCTGACTGCAATGATAGAGCTTGGAATAGTCAGGACAATTTTTAATATAACTCCAACTGGATTCGTCTGAAAGAAGAAAGTCATATACACCTAGGATGCCTCGGGGGTGAGTAAAACACAGCCTAATTTTCATTTTTGGGTGAACTAACCCTTTAAGTATGGAGTTCCACAAGGCTCTGTCTTAGGTCCTTTTTTGTTCTCTTTGTACATGCTCACCTTAGGATATGTGACTTTATCTTTTGCTTTCATTGTTATTCTGCTAAACCACAGTTTTAAATTTCCTAAAGACTGGTTAAAAGATTCCGTTTTCCCGGTCAATGGAACAAAGTTATTGCTGTCCCACCTGTCTCATCTCTGACATCCAATGTCAGCCATTCAACTAAAGGATGTTTCCCTGACCAATGTCCTGAAATTGTCTCAGAATGCACTCCAGACTTAAAATGTAATTATCGATATTTGAAAGAAGGCTGATAACAAAATATTAAACCACCATTTCTATAATATTCTGTATTTAATTTTAAGTGAAAGCTTACCTGAGATGATCATGTGGACAGGCTTCATCAAAGACAGTTCGTGATTGCAGAAAACTCCCAGGAGGGAGTTGATTTACAGACAGAATACGGAAAAACTCTGAAGCCATTGGTGCAAGATGGCTGCGGGAGGAGTCTGGAGGTGGAAGGGGGTCAATATGGAGGACAGACAAGCAGAGACTGCCCACTGTGAGCCTGAGAACCAGCTCAGGCCTGGACTCATCACAGTGGCCTTTAGATGGATGAGCTAGAGAGCACACATAGGGTAGAGTTCTTATTGATTAAATATAGTCATAAGGGTCAACAATTACCATAAATCATAATGCTGATAACGGGACATACATGTCTGCCGGAGCAACTTGTGGGTAAGCTGAGAATCTCTGGAAAGATGTGGCATCTCATTTGTCTGCTTCTCCTTCTGTCTAGGAACATCCATGAACTCGTCCCATACCATCTAAGGAATGTGTCAAAAAATGTTTTGCACTTGTAATATCATAATGAGCCAATGAATGGTGACATAATCAATCATTAAACACTAATTATGAAACACGGAGTTCAATGTTAAAGTGAGAAGTGGTGACCTACGGCTACATTTCCAGATGGCGACTCCCCCAGGGAGGCGGAGTAGTTGCTATTTACAGACAAATCTAGATCCACAGTGGGTGGATCCCCAAGAGGAGGCAAAGATGACAGGCTGTGTGACATGTCCATATCAGCCATGGAGAAAAAGACATCCTCTGTCCAAACAAGAAACAGATTAAATATGTATTTAGAGATGCAAAAACAGAATGTAGAATTAAAAGATTTGCTGTGCTAAACTAACCTCTACTGGACACCGTTCTGGTGGTCTGGCTTTCAAACAGGTCCTGGTCAGTGGTACCTGTAATGGTGTCTTTCTTCAGGCAGCGGTTGAGTTCCATGTGGAGACGATACTCATCCTCCTGCTGCATGGGCCGACTCTTTCTATCCTTTCCTATAGCAGACCACTCCTGTACGGCTGTATATAAGCAATATAAAAGAAGCAGCCGTCAGATTCATTGGAAACAATTTATCGCCGATTTTATTTAATGAGGAAACCATATGGGAAAATCATATATGAATAGAACAAAATGTCACCTGAGCTAGAGAAAACCCCAAACATGTCCAGTAGGAGGTGGACTTGTTGTGGTGAAAGCAGCATGATTAGAGAATCAAACTGCCCATCAATATCCAACTGTGAAAAGACCAGTCATTAAAATTTATCATTAAAAAAATATAAATCATGCCTTTTGTTTTGACTAATCCATTCAGAAATACAGTTGTTCCAAAATGTAATTGGACAATTAAAAGACAAATTCAGATTTTCAAACAGCTTTGCATTGTTACAATGTAGATAATATATGTAAACAAATAATGTGTACTCTTTCTGCACCCAGATATCCCAGTTTATTTGTCAGAAAAAAATCAGACAGATTAAGCAAAATGCATAATTTTGCGTTATCCGGTGGTCTTTTGACAGCCCTGGGCTTTTGTTAAATTACAGATTGAACTTCCGCATTTGTTTCCACCTTTTGTCGGATTGACAGGAGTGCGTGCCAAAATCAAAAGTGCATTATGAGTGCTGAAGATTTTGGAAAAAGGGAAAGCTACAGCTCTTTTTTTTTTTGGTTTCTCTAGTTGTGTAGCACCAATTTCATTTTTTTCAGTTTCTACTGCATAGACAGCCAAGTTTTATTAAAAGCCCATCTTGTTAGTGGTTCCCCTTTAAGACACAGCTAAAAATGTATTAATGTCAAAGCATTAGATAATAAATTATCACACAAATTGAAATTCAATTTAAAGAAATACACAAAAAGTGTGCTATGCTCTAATTCATAAAACAATATAAATATTGTTAAAAATGAAGACAAAAAGCATTTAAATACTTTCTGGTTGTCAAACATAGTGGAACACATTCACTCAAGGAATTATCATCTCAAAAAAGGAAGCTAGGCTAACCTGTGCAATACTTTTATAGAAAAATAATTAAAATAACTGTATATTTGTAACTGTGTGGTATATGTACCCACCTTAGCTCCGGGCATGGCTTCGTTTTGCTTCAGAACCACGGACAGCTCCAGTTTACCACAAAGGCAGCCCATCTGCACTGGCTCAAATGGTGTACTAGAAGACACAGGTTCTGGGAACTGAGGGTGAGGCTCACAGATGATTTTTGGGTTCCAACTCGGCGAAAGCTTCGGTTCAGTTTCCTTTAATGTATAAAGAACATATGTCTTCGCAGGCTTTGGAATTGTACTGCTAAACAGCAACAAAAAATGTTTTTTCACTTGAAGTTATTGTACTGCTATAGGGTCAAGTTAGGCTGAGGTTGCACAACTATTCTTGTGCAAGATGATTTTTGATTGCAGCAGAATAGATACTCACTGTTTGAGTGGGGGATGATTTGAAGCCGGCACGTGCTGATTCTGAAAACTCATCCCAGAACACATAGGCACCTTCCAGAGTGAGGTTTTTATGTGCAAATGTAGTAGGCTGATGGATATTGACACTGGAGCCCTCCTCCACACTCTCATCACAGTAAACCATCCTAAATATCACAAAACGTACAGACAGTGTGGTGATGATTCAAAAGAAAACATATCATGTTGTAGTGTCGAAAACATTTAGTTAAAGGGGTCATATGATGCGATTTCAAGTTTTCCTTTCTCTTTGGAGTGTTACAAGCTGATTGTGCATAGATAAGATCCCTGAAGTTGCAAAGACTAAAGTCTCAAAACCAAAGAGATATTCTTTATCAAAGTTAAGACTCTGCCACAGCTGCATACTGCTGGTCATGAAGCTGGACCAGCACATGGGCTCCATGCCTGATGCTTAAAAAAGATTTACAATGGGCATAAACAACATTAAAGTCGACATAAAATGCAAATTCGCCCTATGTATTTTCTAAACGAATCTTAATGATATTATAGTTAACAATTAATTTGTACATCTTTCTTTTTTTTATATTTGACTTTGCACGTTTTAATTGAAATGTCATAATCAGATCTCCCCTTTCTTCCAAACACCTGCAAACTCACATTCAGATCTCCCTCGATCTAATCATCAAATGATGGACAGAACCAAGTCCCCGCCAAACATTTTTTTCTTTTTCAATATTCTGTTTGACTCTGATGTACATCACAAATAGAAAATAAATGATCTGTCGCTTCTTTGTTACATTTCAACTTTAAATTAAAGATGGACAGAGAAAATATAGAATAGCATTATAAAAGAATATTATTAGATAGAAAAATATATCATTAAACAGTGTGCAATATAAACAATCAAATACAAATATTTTAGGAAACATTGTAAATGAGAATAAACAGAATTTTTGAATGCTTAGCATTGCAATCAAAACATCTGTCAAATTCATGAGGTAATCTGAAAATAATTAAATTTCAAAGATGCTTCCTACCCATTCGAGGTCTTGGCCTGAACACCATCTTCAAGCCCCTCACTTCCAGTGCACAGTTGTCCTGGAGCAGCGAGGCCCATGGCACAGTGAGAGAAATGGCCTGGATGAAGCCCTCACTCACCTCAAATGGAGCATCTACAGACTCCAGGGTCTCATTCAGGGACTGAAGATGAATTACATTTTAAAGTAAAAGAAGGAAAACTGTGGATGACCATCTTTTTTTGATGATTGCTTGGGGATAAGCTGAAAATACTATTAAAGGGGTCATATGATGCTGCTAAAAAGAACATTATTTTGTGTATTTGGTGTAATGAAATGTGTTTATGCGGTTTAAAGTTCAAAAAACACATTATTTTCCACATACTGTACATTATTGTTTCTCCTCTATGCCCCGCCTTTTTGAAACGCGTCGATTTTTACAAAAC
>NW_015627629.1:69215-75530 GCF_001515625.1 Sinocyclocheilus rhinocerous
ATCCACAGCGCGAAGTTGATTTATTTTCTCAGCGACCAGCACGGATCAGCTCTAGGCATGATGAAGCGGATATCGTCCTCTTTTGGAAGGCCAAACAAAGTAGTTTCGCTTTCACAACGAAGCACACAGCGTCTTCAGGACATGGCTGCAGCGTCAACAATACTACAGCGTGAATAAAAGTTACGCCTTCTTTCTTTGCATGAACATTTGTGCGGCGTTATTCAAATCTTCCCACATAGTGAGGTAGAAATGTGTGGGCGTGTTAGAACGAGCCGTTTTAGGAGGGTGTGGTTAACTCTTAACTTTTATAAAGAATATCTCTTTGGTTTTGAGACTTTAGTGTTTGCAACTTTACAGATCTTCTTTATGCACCAAGAGCTTGTAACACTCCAAAGAGAAAGGAAAAATTGAAATCGCATCATATGACCCCTTTAAGAAAATCACCCTCAGTTATATCCAGTAATAAAATGTCAGATTCCATTAGTGCAGGAATCAGATAAAACATCTTTAATAACATTTTTGTTTAATTACATGTTCTGCTGAGGGAGGGGGTCAATAGCACAATTGTACTGAACTTACCCATTTGTCCAGCGGCACTTGAGCAAGTGAGCCCGTGCCTTGATAGAGGTCCAGACTAAGCTGGTCCAAACTGAGCTTCTCCTGGAGGAAATTACCAAGATATCGATGCAGCAGGTACCTGCAGGCACGCTTCTTAATAGACTCAGAAAATGGCCATGGCATCTTGACTGGCTCTTGGGTTCAGTGTGTACTGAAACAAATTAGGACATTCAAGGCATTAAATGCCACATATTCCCATCAGTGTTATTTTAGTGTCATTGATACACAATTATAGTTTTTGTAAATATTCTGAATTAGATTATATTTTCATATTTTCTTAATTTAATTTTAATCATTTTATTAGTGTGGTTTTTTTACTTTGTCTATAAAGTATTTCTTAACTTTTATTTAGTTTAAGTTATTTTTGTACTTAAACTTAAGCTAAAGAATATGAGAAAATAAATTAAGTTAAGGTTTTTTAATATACTTTTATTATTTTTCAATTAACAAAAAAAAAGTCAAGTTATTTATGGTTTTACTTTTAGATTTAGTTTAAGTTAATGATAATAATTCTGATTCCCCTTTAACGTTAGTTTGCATTAAGCTGGAACAGAATACATTAAAGATTGACAGTACATAAAATACATACACACGTGTCAGAAATCCTCGTGGAACTGATAAAAAAGTGAACTTGATCCTGACATTATTTTGCTGAAAACACCCACAAAATTATTCAGTGAAGAGTTGTCGATGACAATAATTCAGGATAAATACACATTCTGTCTCTAGCTGACTAATGCAGACCTCCAACTGATGTGGCTGCCAGAACAAATTACATCTGCAGAACTAGTAATTCAATACCATGATGCAAAGGACTTCTAGAGCCTGAGATTACTTTGGCAAAGCCATCAATTCACAGCAAACGACTGGCATTGACTCAGCTATTCAATGTGTGTACTCTAGTACAGCATCAGAAAGCCTGGCTGTGGTGAGATCATTTTAAATGACATGCAGTTGTGTTTATTTGTCTAGCATGACTGACGTTGCTGTCTGGCCCAAATCAACAGAAACTAACGTTATATAGTGACCACCAGTGTTTGCGCAATTCTTAGTGAGTTTGTTTGTCAGCTAACAATGACAAATCAAGGAGTCACACTGCACAACAGCAAAAAAAAAAGGGGGGGGGGGGTTACATTTGTCCGTCTCTGCTGTGGTCATTCAAAATCAGAATGAAAATAACTTACCTGTATTACAAAACAGCTGACTAACCGTTGTTCCTTGGCATAAGGTGAACTAAGTTAGCATGCTGGCTAAACACAATCCTTCATACCTTCATTCAAGTTTATCGGTTTAATTGAAGCATCGCTCAGTAATAACAGCTATATTAAACTGAGTATGGTAGTCCTCGTGCGGATTATGAGTGGCTGTCGGGTCGTGTGAAAGCAGCATCTCTGTTTGTCTGCTTATAAGGCTAAATGATGTTTACAAACACGCTTGTGACTGCGCGCGGTGTGTTCGTGAGCATCCGCTCTGCGCAGCTGCTACACAGCCCATCCGCGCAGCTACAGGAGAGTGGCAGAGTTTTTTAAATATAAGAACAGTAAAATCGCTTTATTTATGGTAAGTAGGCTTAAATTACATGGTGTTAGCTGATGATCTTAAGTCAAGGTTTATAAATCTTACATTTATTTAAATCTGTGATCGAATCCGTTACCCGGTATTTACATACAAGAAACTGATAACACAGCACAATACAATGTTATTCTAAAAGGGACTGAACTGCCAAAATTCTGCTATTTATTCTGCACTGCTCACAATTTTTGCCTTTTTTTTTTTCGTTGGCAAGTTTTTTAAAGAACGGGAATGAATGTTTATGGCATCAAATCCCGTTATTCACAAGTTCCATTCGCTTGCGTGTTGAATCCAGTACATTTCCATTGGTGATTTTCAGTAGTAACACTTGTGGAAATGCAAGTGTTGTCACTATATTGGAAAATACTTAATGATATGATAAAGAAATATAGTCAGATGTAAGAAAATAACACGACGTTATAACATGTAATAAAGTTAATGAAATGTATTGAGTTCTTTGGACTGTAACTATGCACTGATGTTATTTGTGGAGAATAAAGAATTCTCTAGAAGCCCCTCCGCCCCCAAAGCTCGCACAATTTATTACTTAAGAACTTTAGCTGTTTGCTTTGTATTATCATATACAACTAACAGCTAAATAACACATTAGGTATTATTATGTTTTGAAAAATATGTTTCCTAAAAAAAATAGATATGATAAAGAAATATAGTCAAATGTAAGAAAATAACACGACGTTATAACATGTAATAAAGTTAATGAAATGTATTGAGTTCTTTGGACTGTAACTACGCACTGATGTTATTTGTGGAGAATAAAGAATTCTCTAGAAGCCCCTCCGACCCCAAAGCTCGCACAATTTATTACTTAAGTACTTTAGCTGTTTGCTTTGTATTATCATATACAACTAACAGCTAAATAACACATTAGGTATTATTATGTTTTGAAAAATATGTTTCCTAAAAAAAATAGATAATATAATGTTTATCTTAACGGTTACGCAGAAGCTGCGCAAAGGCTGCGCATAATTGACGCGCGTGAGTCCTAGCCGGCATGAGCCGGAAATGTTCTGACGAACTACCCCCGGAGGAGGTTAGTAACTTCTAAAATGATAATAATAAATAAATATTAACCGCTCCAAACTTTAGCATATAACAAATAACTTTGTTAGTTATGTGGTCATACTGTTATTCTGTTAATGTAATTCTGGATTGCGTTATATGGAACTTTTACGCTACAAGAGCCTCGATTGGCAGCATTAGCTAATATTTTACAGACTGCCTTTATGCAAAGTACATCATACATTACACATTAAAATGTGTGTAAACGTGTGTTTTTCTCCCTAAAATGTTATACTTACTAAAAAATAATAATAAAAAAGTAAAGGTACTTCGGAGTTGTCAAGTTGAGGAATTTGTCAGAGGCGTTAGCATGACTTTACTGTGCCCGCGGCGTCAGATGTTTTTGAACATGCAGTTGATCTCTGCGGTGAGTTAGTCTGATCATCTTTAATCTGAGGGCTCGCTGTTGTTTTCAGGGGATGGAGGTGGACTGTACGCCAGAGGACCTGTCGAGGTGTTCGTATGAGGAGCGCTGTGTGGAGCTGGGAGAGGTGAAGGACATGAGGCTGGAGGCTGAGGCGGTGGTCAGTGATGTGCTCTTCGCGGTCACAGACATGCACGTCTCTCACAGTCTCACCAGCGGACTGGATGTGGCCTACATAAACGTGGAGACCAGAGAGGGAAAGCGATACTGCTTAGAGCTCACTGAGGCAGGGTTAAGGGTGAGTGATGTAAAACATGTAAAGAAGGTTTTCATTGTAATACTGACAATTTGATGTTTTCCTGAGAGTGAGGA
Organism: Sinocyclocheilus rhinocerous; assembly: GCF_001515625.1. Lineage (NCBI taxonomy): Eukaryota > Metazoa > Chordata > Actinopteri > Cypriniformes > Cyprinidae > Sinocyclocheilus > Sinocyclocheilus rhinocerous. Next base: position 73,222 of record NW_015627629.1, read on the forward strand.
TGGGGTCCACTTTGGATCTACACATCTGCTTCAACCGTCTGGTGGTCCTCGGTCTTTTTAGAGTGAAAAGTTTTACCTTTTGAATTTTTCAAATTGATTACTTCATAAGAATAGTAAGGAACTTCGTGACTTTTGTGTGCGCGTTTTTGTGATTTATGAGGACACAAATTTGTATAATGACATGGGTATGACATAGGTATTACAACAAGAAGGTAATTTATGAGGACATTTTGAGTGTCCCTATATTTCAAAAGGCTTATAAATCATTCCGAATTAGTTTTTTGAAAATCTAAAAATGCAGAAAGTTTCCTGTAAAAGGGTAGGTTTAGGTGTAGGGTTGGTGTAGGGCGATAGAAAATACGGTTTGTACGGTATAAAAACCATTACGCCTATGGAATGTCCCCACAATTCACAAAAACAAACCTGTGTGTGTGTGTGTGTGTGTGTGTGGAAATTATTAGAAAATTCTAAATGGTCTTTAAAAAAAAATTGTTACAGTTCATGGTCATAATTGACCACCATAGGTAATGAATGGAAAATATGGAGTATTTCTTACAATCTACAAACCAGCCATGATGAAGTAGTCATTGATAATGTCTAAATATATATTCAAAATTAGTGGTTAATATTGTCTACACCTCTAACTCTCTGTGATCATTGTTAATTTTAGACCAGAAATTTTTATGTTTTTATATATATATATATATATATATATATACCGTATCTCACTATAGTAGTATGCAAATGGACCGAGGGGGGCCCCGCTCCCTACATCGCACCAGGCCCTGCGTCAGCTAAGGACGACCCTGTGTATATATATATATATGGGCGATATAGCTAAAAAAAATTATCACAATATAATGTTTCATATGATTCGATATCGTTAATTATTAAATTTTTTTATAACCTTTTTTTAAACAGAGCAGCAGAAAAAATATTTAAATTTAATCACTGTATTTTTAAATTACCCAATTTATTGAGTCAGACAACAACTAAATCACAATCAAATTGAAATAAATATCTCCTTTCTTATATTTTATGCAGATTAAATTAGTGTTAAGGAAACATTTGGCCTGTCTCCTGAGGCCACAGGAGGGCACAATGAGCAAAATAAAGTACCTCATTAAACTCTTTATTCAATGTAATGAAACAACGATTGTCTATTAAAAAAACTGCATAACGTCTAAACTAATATTTATGTCAAATATGATTTCGTAAATTCCATAAACCATTATGAACAAAATAGCATCATGTATTTATGCAGTGGTTCCCAATCTGTGGGGCGCAGCATGGCTGAGGTATAGTGTACTGTGCGTCTCGAATATGCATTCTGTGTGAATGGCTTGGTTTCAGTTTTAACCTAACCAATATCTTCTCCGCATTGAGCTTCTATATTTCTCTAATATTTTGAATGGAAAACGCAGCAGCAGCAGCACATCTTGTGCGTTCAACAAAAACAATAAAATGCAACAACGACACTTACATCCTCACCGCATCTCGTGTGCTGCTGATAAGGCTCCCTGACACACCTAAAATTCAAATTCACCGTTTTTGCATTAGAATGCAAATTTTTATTTTAAATTCGACTAATATTCATTTTTTTATTCACAGTTTCCCCGTCGCAGACAGGAACAGCACTCATTTCAGCATGTGTTTGTGTGTTCTGTTGACTGTCTGCTTGTCACTCATAATGTGCCTTTAAACCAAAAAAATATGAAACTATCATTTTTTCAATTGTTATCATCAATGATGGTGTACCGTTGATAAATATCGATCACTTTTTTTTTTTTTTTTCATTTTTTCACTTTATACCGTTTTATCGCCCAGGCCTAATGTATACACTGCCGTTCAAAAGTTTGGGATCAGTAAGATTTGTAATTTGTAAAGTCTCTTCTGCTCCTCAAGGCTGTATTTATTTGATCAGAAATACAGAAAAAAAACAGTAATATTGTGAAATATTGTTGCAAGTTAAAGTAATGGTTTTCTATTTTAATATACTTTAAAATATAATTTATTCCTCTGATGCAAAGCTGAATTTTCATCAGCATAATTACTCCAGCCTTCAGTGTCACATGATCCTTCAGAAATCATCCTTAAATTCCAATTTATCAATCATATTGGAACCCGTTTTGCTGCTTAGTGTTTTTTATTTTTATTTTTTTATTTTTTTAACCAGTGATATTTTTTTCAGGATTCTTTGATGAATAAAAAGTTTAAAAGAACAGCATTTATTCAAAATAGAAATCTTTTGTAGCAATATACACTACCGTTCAAAAGTTTGGGGTCAGTACTTTTTTTTTTTTTTTTAA
>NW_015627629.1:75707-83220 GCF_001515625.1 Sinocyclocheilus rhinocerous
ATATATATATATATATATATATATATATATATACATGCTAAATGAAAACACACACAAAAAATCTGGAAATTATTAGAAAAGGATAAAAGGTCTTTAAAAAAGTCATTACACTTCATGGTCAAAAATGACCACCATAGGAAATACTACAATACAGAGCAACTTTTGGCTGTACAGTCTACAAATCACCCATAATTGTAGTAGTTTTTGATAATGTGTAAATATATATTAATTATATCCAAATGTAAAACCTAATAAAACTAAATAATTATGTCTGAAAATACTATCTATTATCTATGGAAGTATCTATTGAGATACCTAGTGATTACATTGTGGATTTTATTTTTCTCCCACTAGATGGCACCAATCTGTCTTCCTTGCTTTGGATTTTAACTTTGGTCTATAAAATTAAACCCTGTATCAGTTGTAAATAATATATTTTGTACATTCATATTATTTTATATAGAAGGAAATGGTGCATAATCTAGAAGTGAATATTGTGTAATAAAATGAAATCCCCTTAAAATACAGTAAAAATACTCCTAAAGTTAAAGACTAAATATTATTGAGACGTATAACATATTAATAAAAACATTAATTTCTTTGGTCTGTTTTGACCGCTGAGGATCACAAGTGTGACCTCTAAGTGAGGAATACCAGAGGAATCTGTGATATGTTTCTAAAGTTTCTGCTTGTTATTTTTTAGGTGGTGGGACACGTCTTCGATCAGGTGGATGAGGAGTTGAGCTCCCAGTATCATGAGACTGTTTACTCACTGCTGGATTCTCTCAGCCCCGGATACAGAGAAGCATTTGGAAATGCTCTGCTACAGAGACTGGAGAGGCTCAAACAAACCGGACAGTGAGGGCTTCAGTATCATTCATAATATCTCTGCTCGCTAACAGTTCAGTGCCGCTCTCAGCTTAAAGCATCAGTGGTACCTTTTTCAGTTTTTAGCCTGTGATATGTTTTAACAGATCTTCTTCTGACTTGCCTGTGATGTTTTAAAGTAGTTTACTGTTATTTGGAGAGGTATCATTGCTGTGACACAGCGGGCCCAGATGAATACTCCATTTTTATTCATATTTATGCAAATGAAATAACCCTCAGAAAGAGCAACGTGCTGTTTTGAGGACTATCGGGAAATGTTTCCTTTAAAAGTACAGCATGGCTCTTTAAAGTATTAACATTAAAAACATATCAGATGCCTTACTACTTTCATTCAGATTTCTAACAATTCCGTTTTCTTTCGTTCAGAATTCAGTTTGTAGTTGTTATTTGAAAATCCTGATACATTATCTTCTCTTCCTTTAGTTTGCTACAGATAATTGAATATCAGACCCCTTTGTGAATGTAAAAACACATCGATTGCTTCATTGTTTTCTTTCTCAATCTGTCAAAATTAGCAGTAAGGATTGAAAAGCCAAAAACATAGTGGTGATATCCACTAACACCTCCAAAAAGTCATTTTTTTAAGAAAATGGTGACTTTCTTAAACCTGTTTCAAATATCAAAGATGGTGCATTTTAGCACTGAAACAGAAGCTTTATACTTTATATTTGCAAAAGAGTTGAGCCGAATCTTTTCCCCCACAATTACATTACATAACAGCAGCATGTTCGACTTTTTGTTGTAAAGAGAAAGACAGTCCTATATCGGAAAGAACAAACATCTCATGTAATATTGTCCAATTTTGGTGTTTTTTAAATATGGTTTTAAATAATGATTTTTATTGAAAGATTTTAAGTTACGCAGAACCCTTGATTTACTGGTCAAACAAAATGCTGAGTATTGCACTAAGTGAGATAAAGCAGCCATTTGCTGACTTTGTTTGAAAAGGCTGTGTAAAAATATGCTATTAAGTTACATTCCATTTAAGTTCAGTTTTGAGCAGAAGGAAGCGATTCATTTAAATAAATGCATTAATACAGGACGTTGTTGTATGATGGGTTTCTACCTCATGTTGGGTGTTTATTTTGACCTCTTTAGCATGCTTGTGAAATTGATGTGTGTTTTCAGCTGGCAGGTGATAATGGTATGCTGTTTTGTGATAATGGGAGCAATGGACAGAATTGGTCGTCTGGTTTTAGCAAATTCCTGTGAAACCCAATACTCTCTGTATCTGTCCCAGACAAACCTGCTAATAATTTACAGAATGTTTGCTTAGATAACCAAGACGAAAAAGTGTTTTAATGATGCACATGGCACAAATAACTTCTGTACCTGAAGGAATGTTGCTTGCTTTTGTTTAATTGTAATAAAAAGCACACATTCAAATGCTACTTTGGTTTGATGATTCAGTTTTGTAGCCAAGTCATATTTTGCACAAGCTTTAGAATTCATGTAAAGACAATGGTTTGTTCTTATAGCTAGTTTACAGTAAAATAATTGTGCAGAGTCAATGACTATATAAACCAAAATAATGCTACTGTTCGATATGTAAACATGAAAAACAACCGCAAATTCTGCTTTATCATAATAAATGCATGTGCTGCATAGTGAAACACATCTGCCCTAGTAACCACCAGCCCTCAAACACATGACAGGTGACCTCTCAAAAAGAATAAAGTTGCTGCCTGAGAAAACAGAACTGAAACTGAAGTATTGGACAGTTTGCTTATTTTCTAACAATACACGTCTTTACTATCACAAAGTATTCATTTCTTTCAAAAAAAGAATGAAAAAAAATTACCCCAAACTTTTGAACTGTAGTGTGTGTATATTGTTAGAAAAGACTTCTATTTTGAAAAAATGCTGTTCTTTTGAACTTTTTTTATTCATCAAAGAATCCTGAAAAAAAAGTACCACAGGTCCCCACCCACAAAAAAAAAAAGTTGTTAAGCAGCACAATCGTTTCCAACATTGATAATCAGTATATAACACTGAAGACTGGAGCAATAATGCTGAAAATTCAGCTTTGAATCACAGGAATAAATACAATTTTACAGTATATTAAAAAAGTTATTTTAAATCGCAGTAATATTTCACAATATTACAGTTTTTTTCTGTATCTTTGATCAAATAAATGTAGCCTTGATGAGCATAAGAAACTTAAACAACAACAACATTAAAATCTTACTGATCCCAATCATTTGAACAGCTCTGTCTGTGTGTGTATATGTATATATTCCCTGCAGGAATCCATAAACAGAAGAAAAACTAAAATCAGTTTACCATAAAAAAGTAGTTTATTTCATTCAGACACATTTGCCAATGTTTTAAGAAAATAAGCTCATATTAAGATGTAGTCTTTATTAAATATGCAGATTAAAAATTTCAGTAAAAAGTTCACAACCAGTTGATTAAAAAAAAAAAAACTTTGATTAGACACATCAGAACACTGTCTAGCCACACAGGAGCTAGTGCACACTTGAGTTAATCACCGGCAATGACCACTGTTGTTTGTCAGCGTCTCGTTCTGGTGAATCATTAATATAACGGAAACAAACGAAGATTAGGCCATTTCTGTCGAGTGGCACTGTGTGCATAGTTAAAGACCATACATTAAAATGACAAATGTGTCATGGTTAGAAAAAAGTATTAGAATAAATCATAAAATCTGCATCTACTTATTAGATCTAAAAGGTCCATAGAAAAAGCACACATCCAGATGCCTCGGTTCTTAATTGTATCCCTTTGTAAGCATTTTTGGCTTCAGTGTTGGCCTTCAGTTCACAATCTGAACAGGGAACTTGATGCAAAATAAATCTTTGCTGGAGTCGTCTCTTAATTCCCATTCCACAACCAGTTTTATCTAAAAAACAAACCAAAAATGAGGAAGTGAATGCATGCAACATTAAAGCATTGTTTAGAACTAGAGGTAGATGAGGAAGTTTACACTTACTGCTGGATACTCGTTCTTGACGGGTAACTGGTTGACGTAGCTATATGTTTTTTGCGGTTCAATAGGACACTGAATTCCAGACTTGCAGCCATCTGATTGAGGAATAGGGAAGGGGACGGGGATGCCAGCGACCACTCCGTGAACCACAGCTGCACTAGTCTTACTCTCAACACCTAGGGGAAATACAAACATGCTGTTGATTTTCTAAATTTAGATCTGGTTTATTTGAGCTGTTACTAGACATGAAAAGCAACTCACTACTGGTGAAGGTTACATTGACTGAATAGGACTGTCCCTTGTGAAGCTGGCATGGCTGTTGAGAGCAGGGCTGGATGTCAACCTCAGTAACTTTTCCTTCTACTGAGCCTGTAAGGAAAAACAAGAAAAATGAAGATTTAAAAAGACTTTAATAAAGTAAAATACAAAGTATGAACTTCATAAACAAAGTACTTACCACAGTCCACAAATTTCACCTGCTCAGCATTAGTGTAGGCGAGAAAAGAAAGCAAAACAACGCCGAGCACACGGTAGTCCATGGTTCAAATGAATCCTAGAGAGAACCAACAGAGTACAAACATCATACAGTTTGACATCGCTCGATCACATGAGAGTGACTCTCTGCGTACTTTCTGTACACTTCCTAATGAAGATGTGAACGTTAATACTTAATACATACAGAACACAGGAATTAGCAAAACAGGAACGGGCTTTCGGCTCAATGAAAAAGTTAAAAATACCAACTAATATAATTAAAAGTTGCTTACATACCAGCCTTTCCTTCAGCCACTTGTTTCCACACCTTACTTCCTTGTCACAAGATCAGAATGACTGTTCTCCAATCCAACGCTGTTTGTATGGGCGTCGGAATGACGTAAACGCAGTTTCGGCAACTCTTAACCAATAGCAATGACTCATGGAAATGGTCTGAAACAAGGAGGACATTCTGTTGCCAGATATATCTAAACCCCTCTTTAAGGCTATTATACTCGCTCAGGGATTGAAAAGAGAAGTAAAACGATCTTACTCTCTTGATTGTGTGTGTGTGTGTGTGTGTGTGTGTGTGTGTGTGTGTTTCTCATTTTCAACGGTGAAACAAGGAGGACATTCTGTTGCCAGATATATCAAAACCCCTCTTTGAGGCTATTATACTCGCTCAGGAATTGAAAAGAGAAGTAAAACGATCTTACTCTCTTGATTGTGTGTGTGTGTGTGTGTGTCTTTCTCATTTTCAACGGTTGAAATAAATTTTAAATGCCAATAGGTCATAAAATGTTTGCACATTTGTATTATATAGGGTGAAAACAATTAATATCCCATAGTTTTCCTCCCATAGAAATTATAAGGAAAACGCTTAACGTTACATGGCTTAATGCATTAAAACAGTGCTTGTCTGTACATAGTATGCATAAAATGTTTGCACATTTGTATTATATAGGGTGAAAACAATGTAAAACAATTTAAAATTTGTTTTAAAATAGGATATTTAATTGAGTTTGAGAGATTTCATGTGTAACAAACTCTGCATGTTTGCAGGAGAGATCCTGCAACAACATAACACGTTTAGTGTGAATACAGATTTTATGTACAATTTAATAAAATTGTTTAAAAAAAGACAGTTGAAAAAAGTTGTCTCCCCCAAAGCTGTGTAAACCATAGACTGTATAAAAACATGGACGTAGTGTCCGTGACGTCACCCGTTGAATCTGAAGAGCTTTTTTGAAGCCCAAAGTGGGCGGAGCCGGTCCGCGCGTCACTCCCGGATAATCGAAAATGGGCAAAGAGGCGGGACGTGGGTGGCGCTGAGGTGCTCAAAGTGTTCACTGCACAGACGAGAAGCCTTTTTAGGAGTCCAATTCCAGACTTGGACGGTCTGTCAGTACAATTAACCGCACAACATTTTATTTTATCATTTTAAGAAATAATCACGAAAATAACCCATAGACTGAATAAAAAACTCTGCCTCTCACCTGCCACTCTAACTGAATAATGACCCTGACTGTATCTAAAATGTAACAGTTTATGTCTCTGGACACATTACAAAAATCTGGCATCTGTTAGGCTTGATTGGGCAAAATGTGAAACTTGAATCATAATTAATGTTACAGTTATCAGCTTATTTGTTCTATATAAATAAGAGTTTACCTTATTATTATTTAATAATATTTTTTTTTATTGCTCATTAAACTTGCTTAGTAACAGATTTAATTAATAATTAAAATGCATGACATAAAACTGAAAAATCTTGATTAAAAATCTTGGTTAACTATCTGCATTAAAGCCAGTAATTGAGCTAATAAAGTAATGTTTTTAACTGACCATTAAAAAGTACACAAGTACATTTTTATTATTCTTTTTAACCTACAATTTTATTTTCAAAAATTAACAGAAATATTTGTTTTTAAATGAAAGGGTTAAACCACGGAATCTGGCAACCCTTTCTCTCGCTAACTCTTGATAATAACTCGTCTTGCGCGTGCGCTGAACTACTATCCGAGTTTATCGAAGATGTCGCTCGCCAGGAGACTGCTCATAAGCGCCACTAAAACAGCGTCATTTCACTTTCTCAAGTATGCACGAATTAGCGAAACGCCAGTGGTGCATTCAGGATGTATTGTCTTATATAATACGACTTTGTTTGATGCTTTATCTTCAGATAATAGCTAATGCACGTAGCATAGCTAGCTAGTTTCTTACAAACTTATCCGTTCTGTTACATATCATGTCAAAGCTTTTTAATCTGTTTCATAGTTATTTTGTATGTAATATAATCCTGTTATGATGTGCATATCAAAACTCCTTGGGCATGCGTTGTTGCGATGAAGGGCATTGTGTGTACAGCCATTCACTGTCACGTGTGTGTTTGCTGTTGGCCAGAGTTGAGACCGTGAGAACATGTTCAGCTGCTCTCAGCTCCTCCGCGCGCTACAGCAGCGCCTCCTCTACCAAAGAGGAGCATCAAAACCCATCCGGCAGTCCGGCTGAGAACATCCAGCTCAGTGAATCCTGTGTCAAGGTTTGAACTCGCATGCGCTTCATCTTAGATACTTCAGTCAGTGATCACATTTTTGGGAGTAATGAATAAACCAAGACATTGACAAATATGTATTTTTTTTTTCCTCCAGAGGCTCGCTGAGATTATTGAAAAGGGACAGTATCTGAGGATAGCAGTGGAGGGAGGCGGATGTTCGGGATTCCAGTATAAATTCTCAGTGGACACTGTTAAAAATGAAGATGACAGGTAATTGCAAAAAGAAAGCAATATGTAGGCACTTTCATCAAAGAGTGTACAAACAGGACTTGAAAAAGGCAATTTTATGATCTTTTTTTTTTTAAAAAGAGTCAGCGATACTTCACCTTCAGAAAAAAAATTTCATCAACATCAGGAGGTCAATATATGTATTTTATGAATTTTGCAGCCATTTTACCAAACCTTAAAACATGAGCTGCATCCCAAATGACGCACTATACACAATGCACTCATACTAGGGCTGCACGATTATGACAAAAATCATAATTGTCGATTATTTCCTTGAAATTGCGATTATTAATTACGATTATCACAATTTACATTGAATGATGTTATATCATTGTTTGAAGCAACCGCATGCCATATTTTTAGATGAAAATAAACAAGCTGTAAACCCTCATCCTGAAAAAAACTTTATTGCTTTT
>NW_015627629.1:83256-90888 GCF_001515625.1 Sinocyclocheilus rhinocerous
GTGCATTGAATTTATTTAATACACGAGTTTCACAATTTGAGTTGAATTACTGAAATAAATGAACTTTTCCACGACATTCTAATTTATTGAGATGCACCTGTATTAGCATGATATATTGTCCAAAACTATGGAACGATATTCCGGACAATTTTCAAAAGGACTTGCAAATTGTATTTTCAATTGCGTTTTCCATATGTGGACGCATAAATTGTGACATAATCCAAATGCAATTGCAAATCCTGCATTACCGTTTGCATTTTCGCTTTCGCGAACGCACAGTGACTGCCAAATTTCAAATGAAGACGCAAAGTCCATTTGCAACTGTATTTCCCATGTCTTAGGAGTTACGAGCCTGTCATACTTAAATAGCAATATTAATTACCACGTCTGCTTTTTCACTCTCGCTGCGTGTAACCTGCCAAAACTCAAATGGAATGGCAATTCCGTTTGCATTTGAATTTCCGATGTCTACATGGAAAGCTGCCAATCATCGTCAGGGGCGGGACTATACTAGGGGGCGTGTTTGTATTGGGAGGTGACGTCACTCAACCTTCTTGGCACAATACATAATTCTGTCTTTTTTACCCCAAATGTAGCAATTATCCCCTGCTAACAGCGGGAGCCACAACGGTACGCACAAGACGTCACCTCCCAATACAAACACGCCCCCTAGTATAGTCCCACCCCTGACGATGATTGGCAGCTTTCCATGTAGACATCGGAAATTCAAATGCAAATGGAATTGCGATTCCATTTGAGTTTTGGCAGGTTACATGCGCGTCGCAGCGAGAGTGAAAAAGCAGACGTGGTAATTAATATTGCTATTTAAATATGACAGGCTCGTAACTCCTAAGACATGGGAAATACAGTTGCAAATGGACTTTGCTTTTTCATTTGAAATTTGGCAGTCACTGTGCGTTCGCGAAAGCGAAAATGCAAACGGTAATGCAGGATTTGCAATTGCATTTGGATTATGTCACAATTTATGCGTCCACATATGGAAAACGCAATTGAAAATACAATTTGCAATTCCTTTTGAAAATAGTCCAGAATATCGTTCCATACATTGGATTAGTTTCTTCTTTAAATAAAAAGTTAAAATATGCATGGTATTATAATGTCATATTAAAACTAAAATTAAAACAATGGAAAAACCCTTAAGATAACTTGTAGAAAGAAAAACACATCTTAAGCACACAGAATAACATAAGTGGACTTTGAACGATTACATAATTGTGACATCCGTAATTGTAATCGCGATTAGAAATTCAATTAATTGTGCAGCCCTAACTCATACACTATGTACTTATGCACTATGTAATCAACCATGTATAGTATGAATTATATAAGGTTATTTTGTCGTTCATAATCGGAGTCTGATAGCCCCTCCCCCTTCGGTACGTAAATAAAGCTGCGACAATTGAGTGCATGAAGTGTCCAACATTCCACTCTTCATTTGGGCATCATATGACCCCTTTAATGTTTGTTAGTGATGGGAGAAACGAACCTTTTTACAGCTTTGAATCAATTAAATCAACTTCGCAAAACGATTCACATAGCAAATGTTTTATTGAAAGTCTGATATATTAAATGCAATTAACAAATCATCAGATAACTAATATGAAGTGCCTGTATAACATGTGTACTTTGATTCATTTGTAGGATTTTGTTTGTTTTTACGGAGGGCTAAACAGGCCAATCATAGACTATTAACTACTACTCTTCCTTTTATTTACACAAACGTATCATTAAAAATGTCTACAAATTTATAAAACTGATCCGAGATCGATAAAAACCAGACACTGGTTCACTGTTTTGCCGCTGGGCCACTCTTAATGATTCATGGGCTCACAGCGATTGCCCTCCTAACGGCGAACCATCGACATTTCGAAACATTTTGAAACAGTTGTGACGTAACAAAACCTCAGAAATCCAGTGTGCAGACTTGGTAAAACAGCGAAGTGATAATGAATTTTTATTGACCTCTCGCATTTATTTTGGTCTCTTTCTTTCCAGAGTGATTGAAAAGAATGGTGTGGGGATAATAGTTGACCAGGACAGTCTGGAGTTTGTCAAAGGATCCACTATTGACTTCAGTCAGGAGCTCATCCGTTCTTCCTTTCAGGTGTTGAAGAACCCACAGGCTGAACACGGCTGCTCATGCGGCTCGTCCTTCTCTGTCAAAATCTGACGCCCATCCTCTCTCCATCACAGCGTTATAGTTTATGAAGTTGTTAATGTGTGCATAGCTATGTGCTTGTTGAAGATCAGCCAAAAGCATGATGATAAACTAACGTGAGGGGTTCTGATATGCTAAATCTATTAATATGACCACAGAGGATGTAATAGAAGAAAAACAAAAATCAGACCCTACAGTTGGTGGCTTGTTGTATATAAGGAAGACTAAATATATTTCGAATAAAGTTATAATATGATTTGCCATTGCCTGTTAAGATTATTCTTTTGGAGGGAGGGGGGGGGCATTCTCAGGGTTAGTCGCATAGCTTATCACAGCCTATTATTCTGTGATTTGAATCAGTGTTCAGAGGAATCATGTGATAATGAATAGGTCAACATTTCTTAAGATACAGCTCGGATATAGGTGACCCTGGACCACAAAACCAGTCATAAGTGTCAATTTTGTTTGAGATACAACTATTAGAAAATCGAATCTGAGTGCAAAAAAAATCTAAATATTGAGGAAAATCACCTTTAAAGCTGTTCAAATGAAGTTCTTAGCAATGCATATTACTAATCAAAACTGAAGTTTTTATATATTTACGGTAGGAAATTTACAAAATATCTTAATGGAACATGATCTTTACTTGATATCCTAATGAGTTCTGGCATAAAAGAAAAATCGATAATTTTGACCCATACAATGTATTTTTGGCTATTGCTACAAATATACCCCAGCGATTTAAGACTGGTTTTGTGGTCCAGGGTCATATATATATATATATATAGCATAAAATTGATTAATCACAATTGAATTGAAATACTTTCGGATTAGATTATAAAAAGTATAAATCGCATATTATCTTGATCATAAGGAAGTTCATTATCATAGTATATGATGCATTGTTTTATGATGACAAAGTCTTTTCCTGAAGATGATCAAAGCCAACAAACTGTCAAAAGATTTTAAAGGAATCTTCCGTGTTCAAAAGAAGTTAAGCATGATTTCTGCCAAAAAACATTATTTGAACTCTGTCCTCATAATAAGTGCATTACTGTAAACTATAGTGTGATAATTGATGATATGTCACCGATTTGTTTTAAGCCCACACAATCAATCTACATCACTTCAGCAAAAGAAGTTAAGCATGATTTCTGCCAAAAAACATTATTTGAACTCTGTCCTCATAATAAGTGCATTACTGTAAACTATATTTAGTGTGATAATTGATGATATGTCACCGATTTGTTTTAAGCCCACACAATCAATCTACATCACTTCAGAATGAGTGTGATTTCAATGAAATCAGAAACTGAGTGTTAAGTGTTTTACATGAACGTGTCATATATATTTACTTTTTTTTTTTTTATTAAACTTGGCTTTTAAGAAACATTTCACAAAAATATACAAAAGAATGTCTTTACAAATGATATTTACATTGATAAGAAAATCAAAATATGCATTAAGCACATCTCTTTCGGTCAGGATGATACCGAAGGAGAGAAAATGTTGCATTTCATATCTTCAGTTCACTTTGAACCTCGACAATCCAGCTGAGTAAAATCAAATGAAAATAAAAACAATAAAAAAACTTTAATTCCTAATCAGAATGAATATGATGTTATAAAGGCTTCAGCAGCAAGATGAACAGTGATTTCAGATAAGACAGCATTGAAACAAACTCTTTTCATTCATTTTCTGAAGGATTGCAATTGCATTACCATTTTTTCTTTTAAACTTCGATCTCAGACATGAAACACAAAGCATAAAGTTCATACCTACTCGCACAGACGCACAAACAGACATCTCAAGTTCACGAATCGAGCTAAAATTGCTACATATGAGGTTAGGAGTGTCATCTATACTGTTTAGGGAGATCACGTTCCAGATCAACATTAACAGACCACTGGACTACCACAGTGAGCAGGTCAAGTATACAGTGCATAGAATGCTTTGGCATGCTGACATCCTAGAATATAACGCCAGTGTTACATTCAGGGAGAAGGCCACAGGAGATCTAAAAAACCCTCAAAAAGAACCAACATAACTACAACAGAAAACAATCGGGTTATAATAGAAAACGAGAATCTCCAACAGAAAAACACACCTAAATGAACAAAAATATGGGTAGTTTAAGGCTAATCGTACTTAGCTTGCTACAAGTTCTTTTTCATTTGGAAAAAAATCTTAAAGAACATTTGTACAGATGGACTCCAAAATAAATTACGTTCTGCAACTTGTAGCGCAGAATTTTCTTTTTTGTGTGTGTGTGTGTGGTGGGGTAAACACACACATCTGACAGATCTTTTACTGTGTTTTGGGTCATGTGACACTATCGACCCAACTATCATTCAAAAACAGCTGAGTTCAGGTATGGGTGACGGCTCATTAAGACGCATGGATCTGGTCCCGGAGCAGACAGATGGTGAAATCCTCATTCCATGAGTCGGTTCACTCGTGCTGTCAGCTGGGCTTGTGATGGTTTTGAGGCAGAGGAGAGGAGACTGCATGCCATCAGTGAGGAGCGTGAACACACCGCCATACAAACAGACTGAAACACACACACAGAGAAAATGTAACAACATCATTGTAGAAGCATTTATAATAGTAATTTTAGTGCGACTCCCCAAAATTCTTGGTTCTGATTGGTTAATGACAGCATACTGCAGTGTATAATTAACTGATGCCCAATGGATTTCCTACTGTACTGTAGTTTCATGTCTGTTTATTGTCCATTTTTTATGTATGTATTCATTCATTCATTCAAATTTTACTTGGCAATATGAAAAAAGTTCATTTTGGATCCTAATTTTGCCTTGGTCATGGGTCATTCCAAAATATTTATATACTGTATATACACTACCATTCAATAGTATGGGGTTAGCAGGATTTTAATTTTAGATTTTAAGAAATGAATACTTTTATTCAGCAATGATGCATTAAATTGATCAAAAGTGACAGTAAAGACACTTACATTGTTACAAAAAATTCATCAAAGAATACTGAAAATATTAAGCGGTGCAACTGTTTTCAACATTGATAATAAGAAATGTTTCTTGAGCACTAAATCAGCATATTAGAATAATTTCTGAAGCATCATGTGCTGAAAATTCAGCTTTGCCATCACAGGAATAAATACAATTTTTAAATATATTCAATTCAATTAAATTCAAGTTTATTTGTATAGCGCTTTTCACGATACAAAAATTGTTGCAAAGCAACTTTACAGAAAATTAAGTTTCTACAATATTTAGTAGTAGCTTAAATAGCTTTTCTATATTCAAATAGAAAAGTTGAAATTGTAATAATATTTTAGTGTTGCTGTTTTTACTTTATTTACTTCATTAGGTTTATTATACTATGCGTGTCTGTATGTGTGTGTATACATGAATGAAATGTCATTAATAATACAAAGAGATAAATTATTATTATTATTATTATTTCGCTATCCTGTCTATATTATACAGTTCTGGGTCAAAAGAACAGAACAAAATTGTTTTTGTTAAAAGTGTACCAACAATGCAACATGCAAACGGTCTCAATATGCTGATTCAAAAAAGGAAGAATAATAAAGAAAATACAGCAAGATGCGGTCTGTGAGGAACAGATGACACCAGAACAAGCACCTTCTATCATCGCCTCCGGCGCTGACGACAAAGCGATCCCCACTGGTGAAGCGAATGTTGGTCAGGTGGGCAGAGTGGCCCAGAAAACGCTTGTGTTTGGCCTGAGGAAACAGATTCTAGTCAGACGATCTGTTATCTTTGGATATATAATGGAAATAAACATTTTAAAATCCAATTAAACAGCTGAACTTTGGCTGTTGTGAGAATGTTTTGATCGGTGTTGGCCAGAACTGAGTCACATCCAGTCTTGTGATGTACTGTCACATGCTGCGGCATTTCCTCAGCATTCAGTAAAATACAATATGCAGAGACAGCGGAAATTAGTCTGTGGTTTCTATTTATCTGTAGGAACAGCACTATTGACCCTCATGAAAAACAAGTACACTTTAACATACTTTAAAAAAAAGAGTACTCATAAAAAAGAATATACTTTAAAAGAATATACTTATATTTACTTAATGTATTTAAATGTGAACTGAAAGTAATGTTTTCAGACAGTTAATTGCATGTTATTGACAATTAAATGGAAATGTCTTTGTTTAAATTTATATTAAATGCAATTAGTTGAACTTTAGAGTGCAACTCTTTGTATGGCAGGATTAATTTATAATCGACAATTATGAAATATCACCAATGAGTAAAGCCCACCTTCATTTGTACAAATAATTATGAAGATCAAAGGCAAACATCATTGTTATACACGTATGTTGTCTGTAAGTCCATAAAATGTGGACAAAGGTGTTTGTAATTGCGTGTTGTTATATTTGAAAGGATTTTATGGTGACAGTGTGTAATATAATGGGAGGAGAAGAGGACAGAGGAGTGTCAGTGTGTCTAAATAACTGTAAAATGCGCATACTACAAGTTATACACATTTGCAACCTCAAGGCAAATAAAGTAAGCTAATAAACATTTTTACAGTTGAGATGTGCATCAAACTAAAAGATGCAATGCAGGAATTCATTTGAAAATGAGCACTTTAGCTAAAGTTTATAAAGCATAGTTTGAAGCCACGATACATTTATAAAGTATTTCAAAGAATTGATTAAGGATGTGAGCTGATGAACTCGTATTGGTTTGTCATACAGGTTTGGATTGACATGAGGGTGAGTAAACGATGACAGTATTGTATTTTGGGGTGTTCTGTCTCTTTAAAAGATTAAATATTTGCAAAAATACATTAGTGTTTGGTTGTTCTTTTAACCATGATGTATGGCAGTCTAGCAATACACTATAGGACTATTACACAAACTATTATACTATATAGACATCATTACACAAAGTTTGGACCTGCCAGGTAATTTACACATGTGTGTTAAAGGTGACATATCATGAAAATATGAGTTTTCCAGGTTTTAAGTGCTATAATCAGGTCCCCAGTGCATCTACCAATCAAGGAAATGTGAAAAAGATTAAGCCAGTAACTTTGTTTTGGTAAGCCTTTTTCTGCAAGCGTCTGAAAAAACGAGCGCGTCTGATTTCGCTCCCCTAGTGACGTTGCAAAGGGATCTCATTAAAATATTACCGCCCCTTAATCTGTAAATTTCCACCCAGGGCGCAGTCATTTTGATTTCGCAAGCGACAACGGTTTAATAGTTCTAATGCCATGGCAAAAGTTTGAGCAAAACATGCTAACTGTTCTGTCTTTGGCTGCACAGACGAGCACAGAACACTATTTACAGTCCCCGCCTCAGAGGAGACAAGACAGAGAGCAGTGGATTTATTGATGTATTTACTGTATATTGCTGCTGCCACACAGATCTAAAATAAACAAGCGATTTATTTCCCAGCTGTTTACCTTCACAGACATAACCAACTGTTTTTTGT
>NW_015627629.1:91199-93132 GCF_001515625.1 Sinocyclocheilus rhinocerous
CACCTGAGACTTATATTACATATTGTAAAAAGGGGCATAATATGTCTCCTTTAAGTGAAATAAAAATAAAAAACTCAAATAAACTGATAAACTAAAATTAAAATTAAATTAAATAAAAACTAAAACAAACTAACAAACAGACTTGGTAAAATAACGGAAACTAAACGAAATAATTGGAAATTAAAACGAAATTTTAAAAAAACTCAAAACTATAATAGCCTTGGATTAGAATGACATGAGGGTGAGTAAATGATGACAGAATCTTCATTTTCTATTCTTAAATCACCATGCATCACAAAAAAAAGTGTATTTTTCACACTTTTACAACACTTTATTTCAAGTACATTCAGCAGTACATTTGAACCATATTTCAAAGATAACAGAAGTAATTATGAAATTATATATAAAAATGTACTTAAGTCCTACATAAGTTGGTCCTAAAAGCCCTCAACTAATTGCATTTAATATAAATGTACATTTT
Source organism: Sinocyclocheilus rhinocerous (assembly GCF_001515625.1). Taxonomy (NCBI): domain Eukaryota; kingdom Metazoa; phylum Chordata; class Actinopteri; order Cypriniformes; family Cyprinidae; genus Sinocyclocheilus; species Sinocyclocheilus rhinocerous. The sequence continues at coordinate 91,681 of NW_015627629.1, forward strand.
AATTTTATTCTAATTTAGAGTATATAATTGCAGTAATAAGCACTCTTTGTAAAAGTATGTTAAAGTGTACTTCTTTTCACAAGTTCAGTTCAGGCAGTCATCATTCTCACATACAAACAAGTGAACCCACACAAACACAGCCCAACATGCTGTACCTGCACATAGCAGCTGTCAGCAGAAAAATCCATCTGCATGACAAAGCTAGGGATGTCCCTGCAGCAGTTGATGCGGTTGAGCTGCGGTCCTAATGTCAGGTCGTAAAAATCTACTGCATTCTCACTGGAACCCACAGCCAGGTAGCGCGAGTCTGGACTGAACCTGAGGAAAAGAGACTTTAGTTGTTGCAATAGACCATGTTAATGTCAGAATGAAACAGCATTCACCTAGAAACAACTATAATGAAACTTTTTTCTGCCGGAAATGGAAATGGAAATGCATTTAGTATTTCATAATTGCAACTTTATTTCATATGTTAAAATTGCCTTTATTTTCTTGGAAACATAAAAAATATTTAAAAAAATTAAAAAAATAAAATTAAAAAAATATAAAAAATTAAATTAAATAAAAAATTAAATTAAATTAAATTAAATTACATTTTAGTGAATATGCTGAATTATTATGAAAATGTTTATAAAATGAATTAGCGTCAGTCTCACCTGATATCTTGTATGGCAGAGCGCTGATCTCTCTTCTTCCCCCAGATCTTGAGTGAGGTAACAAGGAGGATGATGAACTCTCCATTCTTCATGCCGATGGCCACCATGTCACCCTCTGGGCTGTAGCTGACCGCACGTGCAGGATGACCGAGGTTTACTTTATTCAGCATCTTCTGTTTTCCCATACAAGAGAGCATTTGAATCATCTGGTATCTCAGAAAAAATCACTGTGCACAGGCATTATATAATTTACCCTCTCTGAAATATCCCAGAGGCGCACAGTGCCGTCCTCAGCAGCAGACAGGAAGACGTCTCGGGTGGGGTGAGCTCCCAGTCCCCAGATAGGACCATCCATGTGGCCGTTCACCAGAATATTACACGCTGCATTCTTCTCACCAACCTCAATAATCTCAGCATTCCGAGTGCCTACGAGAATCTTCCCCTAAACAATCAAGAAAAAGGACACAGGGAGCCATACTATTTATAAGAAAAAAATGATTAACCAGCATGATCTTTCTGAGTAAGGCTAGTTTGTTCTTATTGGCTTTAGAAATATCATTTTACTTATTTTGTGTCCTTTCTTATCACAAATTCAAAAATTCATGGAATGAAATTTGTTTTTTTTCTCTCTCTCTCTTTTTACATATTCTATGATTTCTACAGCATTATTGCTATATTGAAGATCTGAAGATCTATCTATCTATCTATTTACAAGGCTGCATTTATTTGATCAAAACTACAGTAAAAACAGCAACATTATGGAAAATTGTTACAATTTAAAATAAATTTTCTAATT
>NW_015627629.1:93392-99814 GCF_001515625.1 Sinocyclocheilus rhinocerous
TTTTTTTTTTTGTAACATTATATCTGTCTTTACTGTCACACAGTCCTTGATGAATAAGCATTAAAGTATTATAGTTTTATAAGGTATTATAAGTATTAATTTCTTTAAAAATGACCCCAAACTTTTATTTATTTATTAGATATCAAAAATAGTGTGGGTGAGTTGTTGTGTAATTAATTGCATGTGCACACAAAAAGAGAGAGAGAGAGAGAGAGAGAGAGAGAGAGAAATAAAAAAAAAAATCATTGTCATCAGAAAAATAAATAAAAAACATTTGTAAATAATAATAAATAACAGGGCCCACACTATTATAAAACACTTTGTGTTTCTACTGAGGAATATTCATTAACTTCAGAAAAATAACATCTGCTAAACTTCTTAATGTCCTCCCAGAGGTCCAGTATGTCCCATCCTCTTTAATGTACTGATTCTGTGGCAGTGTTGTACCTTGCCCCTGCAGACGGAGCGCACACAGTCTATGATCTGGCCCGTCTCCAGTCTGAAGGCTCTGCATCGCTTCAACTCCTGATCCCACAGTTTGAGCGCACCACCCTCCTTAGACCTGCAGAGGGCAGCCCACACAAATCCTCTCATTTACTACAGCACCTTTTGAGAACATTCATGTGGATTCAGAGAACAAAATATTTCAGTGACAGATATTTGGAAAGCTCAAGCCACTTACGGTCGTTCTTTGCCCCCCGTCACAATGAGCCCGTCACGTAATGTGGTGTACATGGTGAACACAGGTCCAGTGTGAGCCTTAGCCACGATTCTCACTAGAACGTGTTCCTTCCACACACACACATCTCCACTAATGGTACCTGTAAATGTCAAGTTATTCTGAAAAGAAAACAAACCTGCACTAATCTAGTGACCTCTAAGAGAAAAACAGCACAAACATGGCAAAGCACAGCATTTTACATCCTTTCAGCGAATCTTTAAAAAAACGAAATGTAATTTTTTGTTAAAATCATAAACAACTTTTTGAATTAATTCTTGACGTAATACCATTTAAGCTCTGACACACAAGTGCACAAACAAATGCACAGATGTACAAGTATGCTTGCATGTATACATAAATATACTCACACACATTCACACAGTCATTTAAAGGCACAATATGTACGTTTTCGCCGCTAGAGGTCGCATTTTCAAAACAATAACAAAGGCGAAGCTCATTTTTTTTATTACCTGTACCATCCAAATTTATTCAAACAGCGAATAAATTATATAGAGAAAGCGAGCAAAGAACATTTAACGTTACATTGTCAAAGAACAGTATGCCTGACTTCAGTCTAGCGCGAGTTTAAGCACTCTCAAAAAAATCAGTAAAGCTGTCTATACACTGTTTGATGAATGAATCTCCTACTTACATCATACAGTACATATATCTGCACTTTGTTGTTTATTATGAGAGAATACACTCAGCGAGTGCGCGAACTGAACACAACTCCGGTGTTTCAGCGATGACTCATCTAAACGCCTCTGATTGGCCGCTGCGTTCATAAACTCAACAGACTCGTGTGTGATTGGTTATAACGCGCAACACTGTAAAAACACGGAAAAAGATTCATGGTGCAACATTGGGCAGATCTAAATGTAATGCTGCAATCAACAGTTTTCATTTCATTTTCATTTTATTCACGACTGCCGTAATGGATTTAGTTTAACTGCAGCAGCATTTTTGTCCACGTGTGTTGCCATAGTTTTTACAAGCGAAACTGATAGCGCGGATATTACGTAATTGATAGGCGACAACGAACCGGGACGAGCCATTAAAATGGGAATTTCTCTGGATTTACAAATCCTTGGGAACTTTTGGGATAACGTAAGTGCACAACTGCATGAAATATATAACAATGTGCAAGTGGTTTTTGGATATTTTATTACGAAAATCTTACATATTGTGCCTTTAAAGGGATAGTTCAAAATACAAATTTTGCCTTGTGAAACAGAAATGGTTATTTTGCAACTCTCAAATTTCATTCGTTTTTCGTGTACATTAAAATATGGCATTCACAACCGTTCAAAAGTTTGGGATCATACATTTTTTAAAATTAAATTAATACTTTTATTATTATTCAGCAAGGATACATTAAATGTTAAAAGTAAAACATAAAAAAAATTATACATATTATAATTATATATACATACATACACACATTTTTTTATTATATTTTTGTATTATATTTTTTATTTTTTTATATATTTCAAATAAATGCTCTTCTTTTGAACTTTCTATGTATCAAAGAACACCAAAAAAAATTAGTTTCTAGAAAAATATTAAGAAGCACAAAAGCTTTTAACATCAGCTAATTAGATTTGTGTGGAGTAATAGCTGCTAAAAATCTTTGCCATCACATTTAAAAACTGCCATATTTCACAATATTACTGTTTTACTGTATTTCTGATCAAACAATTGCAGCCTTGGTGAGCAAAAGAGAATGTTTCAAAAACATTAAAAAATCTTACCACCCCTGTATATAGAGCTTATTTTAGATTTTGACAGCGTCCATTCCAGTTTGCTTTCATTTTACGGAAAAGAGCAACTTCGACATTCTGCAAAATCTCTTTTTGTATTGGTTTGGAACACCATGGGATTTTTGATTTTTGGGTGAACTATGCCTTAACCTCTCCCTCTCTAACAACAATTACAAGGCGAGCTGAACATCATATAGAAATGGAAGAATACTTACAGCTCCAAATGCCACTGAGAGCATGGTCTGCATACGGGCTTCCTCAATGGAGCTGAGCACTCCTTTCTTGCTGAGCAGGGCCTTGCCGGCCAGCGTCCAGAACCGCACGTGTTTTATCCCCACTGACACAAACTGAGTGTCCGAATCAGGCCGGAACTCTGCCACAAAGATCCTCTGGGTGTGACCGGCCCGACATGCTACTTTGGCACCTTTGAAAAGAATTTCAGATCCCAAACCTGATATAAAAGCAGAGAGCAGGCAGAGTGCAGAGTGAATGCAGTGTGTGTTGACCTGTACCTTCCTGCCACTTCCAGATGGTGAGGCTGTGCTGGGGGTCCAGACCCACAGAAAGCAGCAGTTTGCCGGTGGCACTGAAGCTTACAGAGCAAACGCCCCTAGAATGATGGCAGCGCAGCACAGAGAGGGTCTGTTTATTCATGGCTTCCCACACATGGATAGAAGGAGATGTGGCTGAAAATACAAAAATAAAAATGCTTCATTTGTCCACTGTTGCTTTGATTTGTAAAGTGATATAGCTGTATTCTAAAGCCTTTTCAATTCAATTCTTAAGTTTGACAGTGATTCAATAATCAAGTGTCAGTGTGAGACAATGTTTCATGGCAACTCTGTTTTTTTTTTGTTTTTTTTAAAAAGGACACTGTCTCTTACCTGACATATCACCAGCATCACCTAAGTGAACAAAAACAGCAGTTAAACATGGTATGAACAATAATTTTAATTATATAATTTTTAAAACCACTGGTGCATAAATGTATGTTGTAGCGTCAAACTGTCCAAATACTCAAAAAAAAATTTTTTTTAATTAAAAACAAATGTGTCAAGCAACATGCGCAAATGGCAATAAATCACAGCAAAGCACAGGTGCAACCATTGGGGGGGGGAGAATTTAAGAAATCTCATATGTTTCCTTTCAGTTTTAGACATCCAGATTTGCCAAAATACAGAATCAGACTCTATTTCATTGTGACCATTTTTCCTCATCAAATTCTTAAAATACCAACGTCTCTAAGTTATGCTATCCATGTTAATTTTATAACTCTAACTGTATGTCACTGTCTCATTTGTTGAATTTTAGGAGAAACATCTGGGACTAAGTTAATACCTGGGCAGTCAAAGTGAGAAGAAAGGGGTGAATGTTTTCACAAACATACCTACTTGGCCAGTTGCCACTACGTTGGGGAACTTTGGGTGCTGATTAATAGTCAGGCACAGAATATCATCACTGTGTTCCAAATAGAAACTCTGACAGGCTGAAGGAAAACAAACAGAAAAAAAAACAATGATGCTCAACAAAAAATTTTTTGTCATGTCTTCATGCCTATAAGAACTCAATGAATAAAATCCATATCTAATCCGCTCTTGCTGCTTTCGCCCACTCAGGCACATTAAAATGTATTAAACATGCATTACATATGGCAGGCACCTATGGGTTTTCTCCCCACCTGTTGTTAAGTTTAAGACGACCCCTACTGAGGCAGTGTGGTAAATGATGTCCGCCCCCTCATTAAGGTAATGCACATTGTTACGGCAGTCGTTGCCTCGGTAACCAAACACCAGTTCGAGCACCAGGTCCTGCAGAGAGAGTCAAAGAGGGGTGTCTGAGGTCATATCCATGACAACAGCAGAGAGTATCTGGCTCATGGACATGAACAGAGAAACTGTGCTGCAGTTCAATCAAGAGAGGCTAGAAAGATCATCTAACCAATGAGGACAGGATAGGATACAGGGAGGAATAAGGACAGGACAGGGCAGAAAATGAAAGGAAAGAATGCATGATGCATGTTTGTTTTGATTACACATAGCTTTAAAAAAAACATATATTCGTATTCTGATATGCCCATCACTCACCTCAATGGGTCTCTTTTTCTTGCCCACGTTGTTGGTCTGCAGTTTCTCTGGCATTGGTGGTGCCCTGCTCACTGGGGGTCTGCGCCCAAAGACAAAAAACACAGCCACTTAATCAGTCTTACAGCAGTAATAAGGTCAGACAGTGAGCAGGTGAAAAGGACACCAGGTTTCACTTCAGGTTTTCACTGTAACATGTAACCAAATACAAAATACAAAATATACTGAGTCAGTTCTATATGTGAAAGTTTGTGAGAACGTTTGAGTGAAACCTTTGTAAAAAGTTTATATATATATATATATATAAAAATCGTATCAGGTACAATGAGGTGTGATCGGTCTAGTCTTACCTTGAGCCCCTTTAAAAGCAGCATTAACAGAGAGAGAAAACATTAGAAGTGTGTCAGTTGAGCAGTTCCCTCGAGTACTCCAGAAAACAAAGAAGCACAACACAGGAACACTACACAACAAAATACAATAAAAATATATAAACGCTGTCCATGTTCACTTGACAGCATGTGTCAAAACACAAAATGGCCCATAGAGCTGGTGAAGCAAGTGAGCAAGTAAAACTAGCTCAGTCAATTCATTTTCTTTACTCTTAAAGAAATAGTTCACCCAAAGTTCTTACTCACTGCCATGTCATTCCAAAACCATATGACTTTCTTTCTTCCTTATAACACAAAAGGTGAAGCTCTGAAGAATGTCTTGGCCACTCTCTTCAATATAATGAAAGCAAAGGACTTAGGCTGCCAAGCTCCAAAATCAACCATAAAAAATGTCATAAAAGTGGTCCATATAATTTGTCTGCTATATTCCGTGTCTTCTAAATCTGTACGATTAAGTTGCTATTCATCTAACTCTCCATGACACGTTCATGTGAGTTCCTGAGAGAAGTAACCCCTTGTGAAAAAGTGTGTTTAACTTTGTAGTGTGCTTCAAATCTTACAAGCAGTGCTATAAAACTGATGAATCGCGATTAATCGCATCCAAAATAAAAGTTTGTGTTTACATAATATAAGTGTGTGTACTGTGTGTACTGTGTATATTATATATATATATATATATATATATAATATACACAGTACACACAGTACACACACTTATATTACGTAAACACAAACTTTTATTTTGGGTGTGATTAATCACCATTAATCGATTTGACAGCACTACTTACAAGTATATTTTTAAAAAACTGTACTTGCAGATATTAATTAAATAATAGGACAATTAAGTGTACTTAAAGCACGCTTTCATGTTTCTTAATACACTTAAGTACACTTTTAAAAGTACACTTTGTAATAGTTATATTAAAAGCTTTACTTTAAAAGTACATTTTAAACCAGAGTTTCCCTGCACAACCGATGATGCATAATAATCCGACAATGTGTGTGGTCATGGAAACGCGTTAAACCTTTTACCTTTATCAGTATAAGGTCATACATTACTTAAACATAAACCAATCGACACAGCTAGTTTTTTGCCCATTACCCTGATTTTGCCCTCCATGTAAACAACTTAACCTGCGTTCTGTCGGCTTATTGAAGTGCGCATGTTTAATATGTGACAGAAAAGCATCCTTTACACCAGATTTAAGCCCATCCAGCCACAGCGAGTGAAAGGCTAACATTTTGGAATTTTCTGGGGTTTTTAATGCTTTATTTAATATCACAACTCCCATAACAAATGGAATACCATGAGTACACTGTAAAAAATGACCGTGAATTTAACGGTAAAAGATTGTAAAAATGCTACAGTAAAAACCTGTTAAATGGTTAACGGTAAATTCCCCTACTATATACGGTGAAAAACTGTATTGGACATTACATGTATTGGACATTAATTTTACGGTAGTATACC
>NW_015627629.1:101290-113508 GCF_001515625.1 Sinocyclocheilus rhinocerous
GTCATACACTGTAAAAAATGACCGTGAATTTAATGGTAAAAGACTGTAAAAATGCTACAGTAAAAACCTGTTAAATGGTTAACGGTAAATTCCCCTACTATATACGGTGAAAAACTGTATTGGACATTACATGTATTGGACATTAATTTTACGGTAGTATACCGTTTTTGGAAGTGAAAAATACCGTATAATTTACAGTGAATAACCGTAAATTGACATTCCCAGAATTCCCTGCGTTACATTTCAAATTTGATGTTTTTTTGTTGAAATAACTATGTTTCTTTTTAGTTTTTTCTTATCAGTTTTGTATATTAGGGTTGTGTGTTACACCTAATGTTGTTAAATTAATGTTTATTGCATTATTTCAGTTTCATGTGTGTTACCATGATGGTGTTTGGTGTTTGTGTGAATGACACTGTGCACCTTCTATATATTTTATTATTTAAAAGCTGCTTGTGATGGGCTTTGTTTCATCATGTGACTTTCTCATCACCACCTGGATTTGGTGGTTATCAGTGTATTACAAAGGTACAAAACAGATTTCAGTACTTCAATAGGTTGGTATATTAACATTATATCAGTTAATGAAATTACGGTATTTAACTGTAAATTTAAGTTAAAACCGTAAAACCTAAAACGTTGCTACCGTATTTTTTACGGTAGAATTCCGGCAACCACAGTTGCCTGTTTTTACCGTAAATTTTACGGACTTTTTTTTTACAGTGTAGAATACATGGTTATTCAACTGGGGAATAAACAGTTTTTATTTTTTTAATGTAAACATACTTACTTACATTGTCAGGTTATTGATTTTCATGTAAACCAGTAAATCAGGTTATTTCAATAAACACGAATCGGACTGCCCCTTTAACAACAAGAGTGAATAAATAATAGTTTGGCCTAGAAACTTTGTAATTTAGTGCATGATTTTTTTTTAAGGTTGAAAGCTTCAGTCCACATTTATTGTCATTGCATGAAAAAGAGTGAATCCATCCACACATCAATCCATTTTCCAAACTACCTGTAGGGTCATGGGGACACTGGAACCTAAGTGACCAATTACATTACTTACATTTCTCCTTGTGTTCACTGGAAGAAAGTACGGTTTGAAAGAGAATGCGGGTGAAAGATGGCAGAATTTCTGTTTTTGGGTGAACTAATCCTTGAATCGTCTTCAGAGGGAATGCAGGGAGCAAAGCATGAGCAAAGTTCCCAGCAGCCAAAGAAGCAGCATTACTCTTTAAATAATTAGCAGTAGAGAGCAGTAATAAAGTCACTTCAAAGCAATGACAAAATATCTGCCAGCAAAGCACTTAACATAATGCTGTGCCATCTACTCTAATTTAAGACTGAAATTACCTGCTTTTAAAGCATCTTGAGCTTAAAAAAAAGCAAAACTTAGCGACAGGCGGTTTTATGAATATGATGGCTGTTGCTGTGCGGTATAGCAAACATCCAAAGAGCAGAAGAGGAGGCAGCACATGAAACTTTTCTGAATAAATGACACTTTCATTGATCTTCTTACCTGACTACGCCCTGCCTTCACATGGTGAGAGAGAGGAGTGGAGTGCAGAGACAGACAGAGGAGTGAGGAAAATTGGAAAAGACAGACATGAGGGTAGCATGTCACTCAAAGTCGAAGTGTTCCATGAATTCACACTCATTGTTTTCAATGTTTTTAACTATTGTTCAACTAACTATTGTGGTAAAATTGTTAATAAACCTTTTCAATACAATTTAAGCTAAATTTTGAGTTTGAAAAAACAAAAATTGCATATGCATTTACATTGGAAATCTATGGGCAAGATAATCAATTGTTTTATGTGAAGCATGTATTTTCATACAATTCAGTACAAAACTGTGTGTTATTTAAACTCTCAAACAGTCTATATGAGTGGTTCTTAACATTTTTGACTTTAAGACCTTTCTTTGTCCAAGAAAATATTTAAAGGCCCTCCTATCTAAGCTGATATGCACTGCTGGTACTTCTGTTGTAATAAAAAAAAAGTAAATAAACACAAAAATATGATGTCAGTTTAATGTTGTACATTTTTATTTGTAGTGTTTCTTTAGCATTTTAATTAAGATTGTTAATATAACTAAATTTAAATATTTTTCAGACTTATTGCCCCCTGCCCTGCCATAGTCCCTGCAGTCAGTGACACTACTGTTCTAAGTGAATGAACTTTTGGTAAGCAAGGTCACTGTTCTCATGTTAGCCTATTTAGGATCAGATTTACTAAACAGGGCAAATTAGAGCAAGAGCGCAAATCCATAAAAGCACCGATGGGAGTGGAAAGTTCTGCAGGTGATCTACTGACAATGTGCAAATGAAAGAATGCAGATGTAATATCTCATTTCCATAATGGCTGATGCAATCTATCAAGAGCAAAGCAAATTAGCGTAAGGATATGTTCGGATAATGTCTTCCTCTGGCATTCCCAATAAATTAATATGAGTGGAAAAAATTCTCTCCCTTCTGCCACGCACTGTAATGAGGTCACCTTAGGCGGGACTCGAACCTGGGTCAATGCTGTTCTAAGAGTGGTGTGTTCTCCACTGAACTAACTCCCAAACAATGGCACTCAAGAGCAGAAGAGTAACGAGCCAGGAGACTCGAGTCTTCCAAAAAATAAAATAATCTTTACTTGAGAAACCAAGGTTACAAAGTACAAATAAACTAGGATAGCATAGCTTCCACAAAACAGAGAAGTATAAATAGACACAAGGGTCAAAAAGGTACAATAAGGCACAAACTTAACTTGAGATCTGGTGACTGGAGTACAAAGGCTCAAGACTGAACACAATGGCAGGGAACAAGCAGACTTATAAAGGGCAAAAAACAGGTGAAGGGAATCAGGGCTAATGAGGAGAGTACCGAGAGGGAATAGATACAATGGGCTCTGCACACAAGCGTAGTAATGATCTTCTGCTGTCACCAGAATGTCACCACTAGATGTCTCCAAGATCTGCCTAAAATAAGCAGGGGACCAGGCATCAACGATACTATGGACATCGCTGATGTTTATTTTAGGCAGATCATGGAGACATCTAGTAAATACTGCCATTTTGGGCGATGCCAAAGTAAACCGGAAACTGATATCCCGACTTCTGGGGACAGCGGAAGTTCGTCACTACGCTTGTGCCCATAGTGCCAACTGCAGGAGTGGAGAGCACTGAGCTTGGGGTTAAAGTGCCATCTGGAGCATGACCTAGAGCAGAGATGGGCAAACTCGGTCCTGGAGGGCCACTGGTGCTCCAACCCTGATCAAACTCACCTGCCTGTAGCCTTCTAAGGTGCGTTCCAAACGGGATATATCGCCCTCCGAAGGGCACTTCGGAGTGAAAACAATTATGTCCGCCATATTGAAGGGTCATTCCAAACCGAATGAAGGAATGAAGGATTTCGAAGGGTACAACTGATGGACACTTCGGGCTCCCATGATCCTTTGTGCAGATTCTTTGCATGATGACGGCGCCTCCGTGTGGGCACGTGATGATGACGCAGAAGGGCACTTCAAGAAACAGTTGTTTGGTCCCCTACACCCTTCAACCCTTCGAAGCTCTCACTCCGAAGGGTAAACCCTTTGAAGGGATTAGGGCATAGGGATGAGCCCTTCTGAATGGAACGCAGGGCTAGTAATCCCGAAGACCTTGATTAGCTTCAGGTGTGTTTAATAAGGGTTGGAGCGAAACTCTGCAGGACAGTAGCCCTCCAGGACCGAGTTTGCCCATCTCTGACCTAGAGGCTTGAGGAGAGCGCCCACTGCAGATCACGAGGGGAACAGCAGCACAGAGATGAGATCTTTACAGGCGCTCTCTGTTTTCAGCAACAATCGCAGCCATGTCAAGCACAAAATGAGTTAAGACATCCTTTTTTGGGTGGTAAATAATCGCGCAAATACCAGTAAATTGACTACAGCAAACCTTAGTAAATCATGTTGCGTGATTCATTTAAATACTCTCCTCTCATAAATGTTGTGTCTGAAAGGGACACTCCTACAAATGCATAAGCAATAAGTTCAGCCGCAAAAATGACTGTGTCCACACCTTTTCATAACAAATTTCTCACTGCGTGTCTTTAGTAAATCCTGACAGTCATTTTTTAACGCCAAAAGAGGGTTTGCACTGGCGCAACCTGTTAGTAAATCTGGCCCAAAATGTATGAACCTTGTGGCCATACCTTTGAAACAGAATGTATTCCAATCACAAGGAAATGCCTTCGCCCATAGACCTCCATTGTAAGTGCTTTATTGTAAATGCAATATTCGAAAAGCAAATCGAAATTATTTTCTATAGTAAAAAAGGTAAGATAAGATAAACTTGTATTTAATCAGGAACATTCCTGTGAAAGACGGTTTGATATTCCAGTTTGGAAAGAGTTTGGTATTCGAACAGTAAATAGTTTGGCTTTAGAGTGTGCCACCAACATGAGCTTATTCAAAATGGCATATTAGTGGTAAAGTGGTGGTGAATTTAAAATACAAGAGTTCAGAGAAGCAATAAAGTGGAAAACTAAGAGTATTCAGTATATTTGCTAGTATTTAAAACAACTCTATTAGGGATGCACTGACATAAAAAATCTAGCCATTTCTGACAGGCAGACAATTATTTTACATAATGGATAAATGTCCAATATTAAAAGTATGTACTAGTTTGTACTAGTAAAAAATATAGAAAATAAATAAATATATAATACATAAAAATAAAAAAGATACTATAAATAAAATTAGAAAAAAATAATAAAACAAAAGTCAAATTTAAATGTTATTACAAACTAGTAACTGAAAGTATGAAAGATAGATTTTCCTTTCAACATTAGCTTATGATTATTAAATTAATTAAATGTATTAGTGTTATTAAATTATTCATGTTATTAAATATTTTGTGAGTAAATGTAAAAATGGGGAAAATACCATGCATAAATATCCAATACTGACCAATACCAATACATTTAAATCACTAACATCAGTCGATAACGAATATGGTTTAAATACATATACTGCATCCCTAAAATATATTAAATATATCTATAAATACTTATTTAAACCCTGTTAGATTCCTTAAGCTGCCAAATAAAGATTCAGTAATGAAAAAAAATGAGAAGCAATCTGTGTTGCATCCGCAGTTTTTCCATAATTCTGCACTCTAAAAAAATGCTGGGTTAAATACAACCCAGTGCTGGGTAAAATAGTGACAAACCCAGCAATTGGGTTGTATTTAACCCAGCATTTTTTAGAGTGTGTACCTACAGTCACATTATACTGCAGAACTGTTCACAGTGTTGCTATAAACACAGATGCCACATTGGGTGTGATTCCAAACTTACCTTTCATCTACCGACGGCTCCTTCAGTTGTAAGTGGGGTTTGACCCCCGTCATGAGTCGCACGTTTGTGGATAAGGCCTTGATTACATAGATGATCTCATTCTCCCGAGTTACATCACTGTCATACCCTACACAGATAGAGAGACGCCTCACTTTTATATCATGACATACGGCATTTAAATGAACATTTTATCATATGATGGATGGCTACCCTCTTTAAATCTAGATGACAGTGGATGACAGTAATAACTGTTCTTTATGAATGATCTTTTTCACCTCCATCGTCTTCGCTCTCGATGTCTGACTCCTCACTGTCACACTGTCTGGCCTCTCGGCGGCCCTCGGTCTCATGGCTCCAGATCATCAGACAGGTGTCAAAGCCACCGACCGACGCCAGCAAAGAGTCGTCATGCGACCAGCGCACATTAGTCACATGGGTACTGTGGGCCATGTACCGCTTAAACTTTGCATATTTCCCCTATTGAGATCATGAAAATGTTAACATGTATGAAGGTAAATGATCATTTAAAATATCTAAAATGAGAGCCACCTACACCCAAAAAAGGCTAAACATATGTCAATTATATAAAGTAATTTTTTTCATGGTTTCTGATTTAAACCTGTTTTGTTCAGATTGTCTAAAAGCAACTAACTCTCCCCATAAAAAAATAATAAAAAAAATAAAAATTCTCCTACTTCACTTCTTGTCTGTTTTCCATACTCAGCTGGCCAAAAATAAGTCTTTAAAAAAAAAAAAAAACAGTGTGGATGTGCAGAACACATACTGGCAAGCTTTACTGACTGCAGAAAATATTGTGGCTTTTATTCATTTTCTGGTGTTTTTAGTAAATAACTTCCAACATGAAAAAGACATGAGGATAAACATTTATTCTTAGAAAGCAAACTAAATTAAACACTGAGTAACAAAATGTTTTTATTTTTGTACTAAGTGAAAATTCTACTTTTACTCATATTAAATCAAAATGTGAGGTTTGACCCACACCTTGAATATAATTTGAGAAAAACTAATATATTTGTCTGACAAATATTTTTCCAAATTATCAAAAGTATAATTTTTCAAAGTATCAAAAATAAAGCTCAAAGTATCATTTTTGTTCAGTGTATACAGTATATCTAAAAATCGAATGAATCTTGATCCAAAATGAAAATAAATAAATACATACATAAAAATATATATCTAAATATCTTCTTTCGTGTTTCACAGCTTAAAAAAATAAATTCATACTTTTTGGAACAACGTGAGGCTGAGTAAATGATGACAAATTTACATTTTTGGGTCAACTATCCCGTAGTATGGGTGACCGTAATAATTAATGATTAAATAACACTTTCTTAACCTTGACTGGATATTTGAAGAGCTTGACATATCCAAGGTCATCCCCAGTAGCTAGCAACTTCCTGTCATTGCTTAGACATGCGGAAGTAACTTCAGTAACTTCACTGACCGCAGGCCAAATTCCCTCACAGGAACTTCCAAGCACACATGTCCATGTGCTCCAGTCGATCTTGTCCACCTGAGGAAGGAAAAGACAGCACGAAAAGACATTTACATCAAAAGGCAGACTAATTTAATTAATAAACACCAAGTGTTCCGCTAATAAGAACAATATAAAGAGTTTGTTCTAAAGCTGTATGTTGTGAAGAATAACTGGAATTGAGCAACACTTTTAATGAAAATGAATTGGCAGCATTTATTTCGATATTAAAATCCAACTCAATCCAACAGGGGCTGTGGCCAAAGGGCCTTCTACAGAAGCTGCACACTTAGCTAAAGGCAGGAGATCAGAAACACTGAAGGGCTTCCAGCTCTTACTAAATCTTAAGCGTACCGGTGGCCTTAAGCACGGCCTAATTCCCTGCCTCCAAATTTAGAGACAAGCTAATGAAAAGTGGGCCATGTTCTTGCCCTTAAGAGTGCCCTTCTCCCTCCCAGGGTGACACACGGTGAGATGTTCAGGATCCATACCTCTGTAGCAGGAATTGTTTGCTTCTTTCCACGAGGGGCCTCAAAAAATAGCTGCTCCTTTGCTGATGTGTTGACCTGCAAAAGCTTCCCTAATACAAGAAAACAGAGGAGAGATGCTGAGATGTAACAGAGTTAAGCTCAGAAGATCTCTTCAAATGTGAATTCTGCCAAGATACAGTATGGACAACCTGCAGTTTGTGATAATATGTAGAGTAACCATATGAATCTACATGTTTGTTCATATAAACGTGAGCATTGGATCTGAATTGCCACAAGCACTATTAGTTGGGAAGCAGTTTCGCTCCTGAAGGAGTGTTCATTCTGACAGGTGTGGTGGGAGGAGCAAACGACAGACACAGTGGGTGTGGCGTCAGGCCTCGGAGAGGCTTTTATTTAACAGAAAATAAACATAAAATGTCCAAAACGGGGAATAAAGTGTCCAAAGGGGAAGGAGTGTCCAAAATTAACAGGGGATCTGGTGTCCTCGTTGTGCCGGGGAATTGTGAAGGAAGGGCAGTGTTCGGAAAGGAGGGGTAATGGGCGGAGTCCAGTGGCCACACGTGCTCCTCTCTGTGGTCCGGGGCGCGAGGGGCGGCGGCTTCTTCACAGCGGCTCATCTCCCCTGAGCCACGCGCTTGAGGGGATTATTGGCACGGCATCCTGGCCCGTTGGCAGCGTCACGGATGTATCTCCATTCCGGACCACGGGTCCGGCAGCTCGCGTCTCTGGCGGCGTGGGAGTCCCTCTACGCTCCCCTCCTGGACCCATGAGGACACCATTGTGCATGCACAGGGGGAAGAGACCAGTCTCTCGAGGAGAGGCGCGCTCGCCATTTAACACCGCCGGTGACGAGGCTTCATTGACTTCAGGTGTGCCTCATCACATGCCGCCACACACCTCACCTCACACACCCACTCCTGTCGGGAGCCTGATGAAGAGTGGCGATTAAGGGACGGGGTGATGATGATAATTAGGGGGGAGGCAGCCGATCCGTCACACAGGTTACCAAGTGGCTGTATTTTTGGTTGTTGTACTTACCCCTTGTCCAAATACCCACACTTGCGGTCTTAGCCACTTGAGAGTGCGTGCGCGCGACAGGAAGTAAGTGCGCAAGACTGTCCTAGTTCTTAAAAACGCCAAAGCACAGTGCTCTTAACGCACACTATCTTGAATACCACTCCGGAGCGGTATTCGAGGCTTAGTGTATCCCATCATGCATCATGTTGTGGAAATAAATCTAGTATAAAGACTTTTTGCCGAGATCTCATGAGAGGTCACGGAAACCTTTCCAATGTATGTTAAATATTATTAATAATTAGATATTACATATAATTTGGTAGTAAAACAAAGAGTTGCACGTTTTATTGGTGCAAATGAGTAGTGGTGATAGTTTTTTATCACTAGAAGCACCACGAAATGAAATTGTGTAATCTGTTATAGGGACTACTGAACAGACATTTAGAAGTTGATTTTAAAATGCAAAGTATTGAAAATAAAAATAAAGCTCTGTAAACACTTGCATTTTTACAACACTATAAGTCTGTCCCATCAGGTAATGAAAAGTTGTACACACACTTGTGGTCTTCTTGCTCACTTGAACACTTGGACCAAATACAGGAAATACGTCATAGAAGTAGTCAAGTGGTCAAGTGCAAAGACCGCAAGTGTGGGTATTTGGACAAGGCATTAGTTGTTCTAAAGCCCTGAAGTATACTTCAGCCGTCTGTGTTCTGCGACAGTCCACGCACTGTCCACGTGAAGTAATTTTTGTTATCAGCAGTGTCCGTGGATGTCTGTACATACATTTTTCTGTCTGCCTGGACAGTGCACTTACAACAGGTGCGAGCTGAATGCTGAGATAGAAAGAGTCCACTAGGTGTTACTGCACGTCTCGAACTCATCAATCCGCACTCAACCGCGGCTGAGTATACTTTGTGTGCGAGACGAAGCGGAACGAGGAAAATGAAGTAAACCTGGGCCTTAAGGATACTGTTGGGCTGCACAAGAAGCAAAAGCTTTAGAGCACAACAGTAAGGCAGGTGAAGAAAAAAAAATCCCATTCATTTTATCTCTGAAGTAATTTATTATTTTAGTTCTTCTAATTGTTGTATTAAAACGGACTTTTATACAAAATTGTATTGCCCTTGACCTAAACCTAGACTTTCAATCAGACTTGCACTCTAAACTATGAAAATTCACCACAAAAACATTAAGTATATCTATTAAATATTATTGTTTACAATATATTCAATATTTATTTTGTAAAAATTTCTTATATCAGTTTTTCAGAAATTACAACTGTCCCTCAGTTGTGGTGTAATTTCCACCACACCAAACAACTGTGCACTTAATAAAGATTTTTCTAAGTCAGTGTACTTTACCAAGGCAACAACAGTGTTAGTGAAGAGCTTGAGATGAAATATGGCATGTAATATGTGTGTAGAAAACTTATAGAATCCTAATTTTCTGACACGTCTTCAATCTTGCCTACACAAAACCACAGTAGGGGGAGAGTTGACCCACCCCTTGTTTCTAGGCAACATTAAACAAAATTGGTAATGTGACCACAAATATGTTAAGAGTTATCCATTTTACTCACCCTGTGATTAAGGCATATGGAATAACTGGTAACTACATTTAAGTTCAAAAAACAGTTTTTTGCTGTCCAAATTGTTTTTTATGTTCAAGGTCTCATGCTTTTTGTGTCTGAACAATTACAGACAAATCTGAAAAAATATCACACGTGTTTGTGCTTTATTAAGTTATAATATGAGGCTTTATTGTTAAGCATGATATTAGCTCTAAACTGGAGGATGATACAAGTTTGTTAAAATGGTAGGAGTGGGGTAATTTGAGCCGAGAGTCCTGGGGTAAGTCAAGCCAGTGGCTCATCCCTTTTTATGATTATAAATTATTATTTTACTGTAATTCTACATTATACTTCATTCATTTTAGATCAAGCATTTTTGATTTTGTTCTTTGTTTTGAACTTGATTTTGTTCTGAAAATTGTTAAATTTTAAATAGGCCTTGTTTATGAAAATTGCCCATTAAAGTTTTTATGAAATTTAGGATGTTGGGTGAAAGTGGGATGTTGAGTATTAGCCCAGTTCTGTAAGGTCAATTGCAGTTTTTTTTTTTTTTTCTTCAATTTGAACTTTCTTTTTGTTATGAAATTTTTAAATGATTTAAAAATGCCTTCATAATTGTGTATTGTATCTTTAAATAATAATACGTTTTAAGACGTTTTAAGAAGTCATCCATCCATCCAATCCATTATCCAAAGCTCTTTGTCCTTATTAGCATTGCAGGGAGCTGGAGCCTAAACCAGCATCTTGAGCCACAGGCAGGGAAACACACTGGATGGATGGCCAGTCCATCACAAGGCTCACACAAGTCATTTTTATTGCATTTCTCTTCCTTTGATATAGCATGAGGTGAAAATGTTCAGTTTTACTTCAACATAATCAATGGCACAGTTTAACTCCATGTGGCTCAACTTACCCCGCTCTCCCCTAATTAGAAGGACACGGATCACAAGAACTCACAAGAGATGTCTTCACTTCAACTAGTCTCCACATTGCATAAATGTTAAAAGTATTGCATAAAATTGCATAAAAGTTAAACCCGCCTCAACTTGCATCAGACACATTGCATCCCTGTGACTATCACTCATGTTGCCTGAAATCCCCAACTCTCACTGAAGATGAATGACTTCTGGTCGCATTGTTGATACAAAATGCTGCCAGTGTGAACGTCCCTTGACTCATTTGCTCTCTGAAACACAGCGTTTGTGTCTTGTATCTGTCTCACCTCTCTTGTCCCAGTCCAGATGGGTGATGTAGTTCATGGAGCCTTTGCACACACCAACCCTCTTGCTGCTCATCACGTTGTAAATATCCACTAAGCTGTCACCTGATGCCACAGCCAAATACTTGCCTGTTACTGTAATAAAGATCAGTTTTTCAGTTTTGAGTCTTACCACGACCCAGCCATCACATTCTTATTAATATGTTCATATATTCCTGCAAGTATTTGTTAATTACATTAGCATATGTGAAGGTACAGAAATAGTTTATACTATCATACCGAATAGATCAGATGAAAGAATTCGGATGCTATATTCATGTTCTCAGTACTCTAGGTATTTCCATTGAACTGATATTAGTGTGTTAACTAACCAGGAGAGAAGCGGATGTCTGATATGATGTCTTTGCGGTGATGAAATGACACCAGGTCTTCTAGAGTGTCGGCGTTGACGATGAGGAAGCTGCCATCGTTGAGACCCACAGCTAGAGCTTTCCCATCTGGAGAGAAGCAGCAACATCGCCCACCTGCACAAAGTTAGAACTGTTAAACGCCAAGGCACGTCAAGCACTCTGTTGCTAAAAATCTATCATGACAACTGAACAGACTGATTCTCTTTAGAGCTACATATGAATGTAGAAAAATGTACAGGTAGTAAGTAAAGGGTTAGTTTAAATATCACCCATTATTTATTCTCTCAAATGGACCATTGACACTCTATCTACAATCTCAATTGGGAGTGTCAATGGTCCATTTGAGAGATAGGTGGC
This sequence comes from Sinocyclocheilus rhinocerous, assembly GCF_001515625.1. Taxonomy (NCBI): domain Eukaryota; kingdom Metazoa; phylum Chordata; class Actinopteri; order Cypriniformes; family Cyprinidae; genus Sinocyclocheilus; species Sinocyclocheilus rhinocerous. Next base: position 113,182 of record NW_015627629.1, read on the forward strand.
GGTAATGCACTTATAAGTCTGCGATCTGCCGTAAAGCAAGAAGAAGAAGACGCGTCGGCTGTTGAGAACGCACTCAGGACAGTTCAGGCATTGCGGTGAATCAGAGGTAAAAAACGATATAAATACTGTTCTGGCATGAAATTCTAGATGGCGCCTGAATGGTCAGAGATGCACCGCATGACCATCACATGTAAACCAGTGACGATCACGTGCTCTTTGGATTGACCTCTTAATCGCTGGTCTTCACAGAACATACATTCACATACATTCACAGAATGGCACAGAAACTGCCTTTCCATGCACCTAAATGACACTAAAAGGACTTGT
>NW_015627629.1:113913-129264 GCF_001515625.1 Sinocyclocheilus rhinocerous
ACCCCCTTTTCTGCAAGGACGACAACAAAGGGAACCCCGGACACGCAACGCAAGTACCTTATTTATATTGAAAAGAGAAGTATCTTGTGTTTTGTGCTTACAAGTTAATGTCTTAAACTGCCGATCTTGTTACTGTGCTAATAAATAGTGTTTTCACTATACTTTGGATATTAATATCCATTGCAGAATTGATGACATACGGCTCGTTCAATGAATCGCTGGCCGTCTCAGTGATCAGCCGTAAAACAGTGATTCTGTCCAAATTCCCTTTAAAATCTTAAATGATTCCCTTTGAGCTAAATTGACCTGTTTCCCTTACAACTTCCATTATATGACTGACAGACTGCAACGGTTTGAGTTAAAAATCTTCGTTTGTGTTCTACTGAAGAAACAAAGTCACCTACATCTTGGATGCCCTGGGGGTAAGCAGATAAACATCAAATTTTCATTTTTGGGTGAACTATCCCTTTAATGTTAGTCTTTAAAGGCAATTCAATAATTTAATAACGTATGATTAAGAAATGTAATCTTTAGAAAATGTTAAAATGTACTAATGTACCTACTGTACATTAGAATGTTGTGATGCCTGAAATCATGTGTAGCATTGTGTAGCATAGCATTCATATGAATTTTGTTAGTGTTTTCATTTTCATTTATTTTGAACAAATAGTATAGTATTTTAATCAACCATAACAAAAAAAGTAATATTGGCCATAATATGACATTAAAGGGATAGGTCACCCAAAAAAATGAAAATTCAGACATTATTTACTTACCCTGATGTTATTCCAAACCTGTATGATTGCAATGTGGCATGTTTGAATATGCAGAAATGCAAATGAGAACTACACTGGAGGAGAAGCATTTCAGTAAATATCTGTTCTTCACAAAAAGTTGAATAAACAAGTCGAATGGTGTACTTTTATGAAACTTATGAAAAATCACACAGGTCTGGATCAACATGAGGATGAGTAAGTGATAGAATTTCAATTTTGGGGTGAAAGCTCTTGAACCCCTTACACAATCCTCTAATCATTGTCAAGTAAGTTATCATTGTTCATTACTCAAGTAAATATACAAAGACCCAGTGTACTCTTAGGATAATAATCATAATATAATTTAATTAGGTTTGATGAAGAGTCGATAGCTCATATTAAGGATTTGGTCTATCAAGCATTATTTGATAGAATCGCTGGTCTACAGAGAATCCTTTGTATGAGCAGCAGTCGTTCCTCTACAAAAATGTACTGCAACCCTCCCCTTTAGAGATTCTGCCCTCAGGCAATCAATATGCTCTTAGGGCTAATTTGCATGCTGAGTGTTCTTCACTTAAGGTATATTTTTCAGCGCAAATTGAGTTTCTGAAGCATAACGAGGTCAAGCATTGTGTAGGCTAAGCTTGGAATACAAATTACAAAAAGAGTACTGTGACGAGTGGGGGCGGGGCCGAGAGCCGTGGGAACGGAGCGAGGCCGGTGGAGTAATTGATAATGAGCGACACCTGCACCACTCACCGGTCTCGAGTCTCACGGAGGAGCTCCGGAAGGATAAAAGGGAGGAGTGACGACCGTGTCGGACGAGAGAGGACCAGGCCTGGAGTTTATTTTGTATTTTGGTTTCTTTTGTGCGCGACAGTCGTCCGCGAGGGGCTGTCGCGCTATTTTGGGTTTGTTTATTTTATTAAAGTTTGTTTAAATGTCCGCCGGTTCCCGCCTCCTTCTTCCCGTGACTACGAACTTTGTTACATTGGTGCCGAAACCCGGGAGGAAGGAGGGACATGCTGCCAGAGATCCCTCGCCGCTGTGGTGAGTCCGCGGTGCCATCGAGCATGGCGGAGCAGTCTGCCGCCATGGACGCTCGAGGCGGTGGGCTGGAGTGAGTTGCCGGGGGGTCGTCCGCGAGGGGCTGTCGCGCTATTTTGTGTTTATTTTATTATTAAAGTTTCTTTGAATGTTCACCGGTTCCCGCCTCCTTCTTCCCGATCTACAAACTACGTTACAAGTACATAGATAAGGAGCTATTTATAATCAGACAGAGGGGTGCTTTGTAGAGAGTAATGCATGTGTGCTTTGAATTTATGTCACTGAAAAACAAGCTAGTGAAGAACTATAGTTGTCATATAGTTACTTCTCCTTGTTACATCATAGTAGTTACCATTAGTGTGGTTTAATTGCTGTAACGGTTTTCAGATGTAATATTATAAGGATGTGCGAAACATATTTCGGGGGCTGTCTGAATGATTAGTCGACTAGTTGGTTTTAAAGGGATACCAGAATGGGATAGATCACATGACTTTGTATGACATGTTTTCTTCTGCAGAACACAAAAGAAGGCATTAGGCGGGGAAAAAAACACTTTTGGTTATCTATTGTATGGGGGAAAACTGTGAAAATATGCATTTCTCAAAATATCTTCTTTTATGTTCCATAGTCCAAGTTCTGAGTCATACAGGTTTGGAAAGACATGAGGGTGAGTAAATGATGACCGTATTTTTTTATAGTTATGAACTGATGTAAAACAGGGTTTAAATTGATTCACAAAAAAATTAATTTAACTTACTATTCCAATCCTTGTCAAGAGGAAATGTGCTTAATTGTAATAAACGGGCAATTGTTGTCTACTTCAAATATTAAAAGCATAATTTTACAGAACTGTACTTGGACATAATATAATATTAATGAAATAAAGGCTACTTAAGTGTGCTTTAAACTATAATACATTATCATTTAATTGTAGATAAGTGTCCGAAACCATAACATTCAGTTCACACCTAAGTAGATTATTTCTGTAACAAGCACTCTTTTCAAAAGTATGCTATAGTGTACTTCTTTATAGGGGTACATATAGGGTATATTACCACTATTTCTTTTCCATTGAAGTTTAAAAAAAAAACATCTTAGCACTCTCATATTTTCAAGGCAAGGAAGGACTGTGAATCTAGTCCAATGACACACTCTTTAGGAAAACTGATGATCAAATAAAAAGCTCATTCATTGTAATAATCACACTGTACAGTAGCTTAACTTTATGTTGGCAGTAAAATGTATTGTGAATATTCGATATATGACCCTGATCTAGTCTGTTGTTCCAACTCATCCCTGGTATATTATTTCAAGAGATTATTGAGCTTTACTAAGGATGCTAGGTTAATTTTCCGACACCTACTGCTCATTATACGAACTTTAACCATTAACTGATAAGATTAGAATATTAAATTGGAACTTGTGAGATTGCGATGAATTAAGAAGAGTGACAGCTTTTTAGTGATTATAAGGGGAGCACTCTTTGCGCGCTTTCTATGCTATAATCCATTCAGAATTTGAATACATTCACTCACGGATTCACTCTCTGATAATTAACCAGTTATCCAAACCTAAAAAAAACCTTTAAAAATACCTTTCAAACGGTTCAAATGATAGTATTAATCGGTCAAAGTTCTTACATTCGGTTAGTGGTTAAACAGTCAATATGAGCATCCCTAAGCTTTACTTTTACTCATATTACAATATTTAGTAATCACATTAATTTTAATGTGTCCTTGTTGCACTACTATAGTAATAACAGTAAATTATGCATAATTACAAGTAACTAACACTACACAAAATTCAGTAACACTTTATTTTAAGGTGTCCTTGCTACACGTTACATGTACTTACTATTATAATAACAACTAATTATGCCAAACCCAAATCCTAACCCTAACCATACAGTAAGCACATGTAGTTAATTGATACTACTCAGTACTTATATGTATAATTACACTGCACCAAGGACATCTTAAAATAAAGTGTAACTCAAAATTCCTAATCCTAAACCTATAGCAAGTACACGCTGTTAATAATATTGTTCAGTACTTGTGTAATTACACTGCAACAAGGAAACATTCAAATAAAGTGTGACCAAGCGACAACCTTCCGGTCTCTCTCGTGAAACCAACACGGAAGTGACTAAAACTGCAATTCATCGACTGGCCGCTAGAGGCTGGCTCCAAAAGGGAGTCAATCCCATAGACTCCCCATGATAAAATGCCCAAATTTACAGCGGAAAAAAATATGTTTACAGCATGGTACAAAAAGTGGTTTTGGTCTATATAGCTAATTTTGCCCTTCATGACAACTGTGAGGGGGGTGAATTTTTTTTATAACTCATCCGTTTAAATTATATTAAGCCTTAAAGTTCTGCATAATTAAGGGCGTGGCCACTTGAGTGACAGGTGGATTGCTGCTGCTGTCACCACCGTCGAGCTAGGTGGGCGTGGTTTCAGCAACCGCCTCTTTGCCCATTTTCGATTTTCCGGGAGTGACGCGCGGTGACACGCTGCCAATACGGCGACGGCCGGCTCCGCCTACTTTAGGCTTCAAAAACGCTCTTCGGAAACCTACGGGTGACGTCACTGATACTACGTCCATGTTTTTATACAGTCTATGAGTGTGACGCAATATTTTATTAAGGCCTATATACACATGGAAAAAGCTGCAGATTTGAATCTGAGTAATGAGTAAACATCTGCTTACCTTTCTTGAGTTTGCGCACGGCGAGCATGCAATGGCTGGGGGACAGATCCCATATGCGGAGGGTCTTATCGTCACTCACAGTGGCACACAGTGGCAGATGCGGGTGAGTGGCAAGACCCCAGACCTCGCCCTCCATGTGACCCTAAATACAGTCCACACACACACACACACTATTTAATATATGCTGCTAACACATTAACATAACTGTCATTTCAGCACAAACACATCTACTTTATTATGCTCATGACAGACTGTAAAATTAGCAAATAACATCACGCTTTTACCACCTGAGAAGTTTTATTTAAAGGAGTACATCTACATTTTTCTAGTGAGCATGGTGGCAGTAATTTATAAAAAATAATGGAGAAGACCATTATAACTGGGCATATATCCAGACACATGGTGTTAGAGAGCTGATTCAGGAGTCTGGAACACAGTGATGGAGTGATGCTGTACAGTCCCAGTATGTCAAATCATGGTAGTCTGCCATATCCTCCACAATTTCTTTGCGGGTATACCTGATTTGTTTTTTGTTTTTTTGAGTGAATCAGATGCTAAAATAATCCACATGCAAATAAATAATACTGTCAGCATGCACAATTAATTTTTAGAGAATATCCCCTCAGTTTATTCTCCATAAACTGATGCACCCAAAGGATCCATAAAAGCTTTTCCGCAAAAGCATTTCAGAGTGCAATAAATGAGAATTCAATCAAGCTTAATTTTTTTCTAGCAGCAAGTAGGACCTATAAAAATCTATATATGACTAAGTGCATTTACTTGCTTAATGTACACTGAACAAAATTATAAACGCAACACTTTTGTTTTTGCCCCCATTTTTCATGAGCTGAACTCAAAGATCTAAGACTTTTTCTATGTACACAAAAGGCCTATTTCTCTCAAATATTGTTCACAAATCTGTCTAAATCTGTGTTAGTGAGCACTTCTCCTTTGCCGAGATAATCCATCCACCTCACAGGTGTGGCATATCAAGATGCTGATTAGACAGCATGATTATTGCACAGGTGTGCCTTAGGCTGGCCACAATAAAAGGCCACTCTAAAATGTACAGTTTTACTGTATTGAGGGTCCGGGGGGGTGGGGCCGAAAACCAGTCAGTGTGTGACCACCATTTGCCTCACGCAGTGCAACACATCTCCTTCGCATAGAGTTGATGAGGTTTTTGATTGTGGCCTGTGGAATGTTGGTCCACTCCTCTTCAATGGCTGTGCGAAGTTGCTGGATATTGGCAGGGACTCGCTGTCGTATACGCAGATCCAGAGCATCCCAAACATGCTCAATGGGTGACATGTCCGGTGAGTATGCTGGCCATGCAAGAACTGGGATGTTTTCAGCTTCCAGGAATTGTGTACAGATCCTTGCAACATGGGGCCATGCATTATCATGCTCCAACATGAGGTGATGGTCGTGGATGAATGGCACAACAATGGGCCTCAGGATCTCGTCACGGTATCTCTGTGCATTCAAAATGCCATCAATAAAATGCACCTGTGTTCGTTGTCCATAACATACGCCTGCCCATACCATAACCCCACCGCCACCATGGGCCACTCGATCCACAACGTTGACATCAGCAAACCGCTCACCCACACGACGCCATACACGCTGTCTGCCATCTGCCCTGTACAGTGAAAACCGGGATTCATCCGTGAAGAGAACACCTCTCCAAAGTGCCAGACGCCATCGAATGTGAGCATTTGCCCACTCAAGTCAGTTAAGACGATGAACTGCAGTCAGGTCGAGACCCCGATGAGGACGACGAGCATGCAGATGAGCTTCCCTGAGACGGTTTCTGACAGTTTGTGCAGAAATTCTTTGGTTATGCAAACCGATTGTTGCAGCAGCTGTCCGGGTGGCTGGTCTCAGACGATCTTGGAGGTGAAGATGCTGGATGTGGAGGTCCTGGGCTGGTGTGGTTACACGTGGTCTGCGGTTGTGAGGCCGGTTGGATGTACTGCCAAATTCTCTGAAACGCCTTTGGAGACAGCTTATGGTAGAGAAATGAACATTAAATTCACGGGCAACAGCTCTGGTTACAGCTGTTCCCTCAGGACAGTGCAACAGTGAAAAGGGACCCCTTTCAAACAGTGTCGCGTTCCGAACGTTGTTTAAGCAACATACACTTGGGGTTTCATTAAATTATCAGGGTCATTTACAGGTGCTGCTATACGGAAAAAGAGTTTTTAAAAAGTAGATTTGTATTTCTAGAAGAAAATACCACTGTTTACAACAAAATGGAGAAAAGAGTTTTAAAAAAAAAATCAAGTACAGGTAGTAGGAGACGGGTATATGCAATACATGTGGTTAATTAGATGTATTTTGCACAATTTTGTATTCAAACAGGCAGAACACCTTTCACAGTATGCAAATATTACAATTATTACAATAATTGCTGTAATCTCAATTTTAAATAAAACATTCTAACAATGTAAGTGAAAGGGCGATATTAATTTAATTGAATTTAATTGGATTTAAAATGTAAATAAATTCTCTGTTTCTTAAAAAGTATGACAAAAACAGATGGCATACTCAAGACTGAAATTTCTAAAAGTCTGTTCTAAACAGCTGAAGAAGATTAAATGGTTCAAACTAAATTATACGGAAAGACAGGTTTGCCCATTCAAAACTCAAAAAACCTAATCTAAACATTATGAAAAGATGCCTTGAAACCACTGTATATATTAGAAAAAAATTACTATACTAATAGGATTCGGTATAAACCATAAACCATAAATCAACCAATGAAACATCAATCTTCTAAAGAAGGTTTCAATAGAGTTTTATTTTCTCTTGCAAAGATCATTATGCCTCAGATTTAAAGGCCTACTGTGTTGTGACTTGAATAGATGAACTGTTATGGGGATTGAACTTTTTTTTTTAAATGGTTGTGTAATACATATTACGAGCTCACTGTCACAGTCAACTGAAGTTGGTATTGTCAGACATATCAAAGAGGCTTTTTTAAATATGACGAATAAATAAGACTGCATGCATACCTTGCACAAGGTATGTGCAGACATTAATCATGCATTATAAAACAGATAGTTCCGGTACTTGTCTAATGATTGGCTGAGTTGTTCAAAGTTGTAAAATACTCTTTCAACACACACCTGTGACCTATAAACACCAGTATTACTGCGCCACTGCATCTGTTTCTTGCTGCTTCTGTGTTCTTATTCAGCTAAACATTGCTGAAGAACTCCGTGTCAAATGACAAATTAACACATGAACACATGACAAATGAAAACATTATGTGTTTTTATGTGGGCTCAAAATAGCAAACATGTTTGATCTCCTCTGACTGGAGGGAATCATAGCCTGATGCTAAAAGTGACCATCATACACTACGTGATTTTCTATTAAATCCATCAACTTAAATCTGCAGAGTTGTCTGACTTTCGGCAGCTAGCGCCAACTTGTCCTGACTGTAAATCGGGGCAAAAATCTGGGCAAAAGTCAGGTACTGTATTTCAGCCTTTTAGACCAGTAAGTAACCTGGCAACCATCCAGAACACCCTAATAATTAAATAGCAAAACTCTATTTAATTTCTCATGAAATTCTAGTTCTTTTTTAAATGAAGCAATCAAAAACATCACATCATTCTTAAACTGCAATTCAGTCAATCGTTGTATTCAAGTTTTGAATTTTATTCATATGATTACTTACACGCATGATTGAAGTGACTGAGAAATTGCCCTTTTTAAACGTGTAATTCACGACTAAGACACCCATCCTAAACTAATTTCTGCATTCATGTAGGTTCACATCCAGGGATGCAAAGTTTATGTAACATGACAGGCAGCTTGAGGGTAAGACTTGAAAAGACCTGTTTAATGAATCAACAAGACCAACCGAAATAAATCCTTCAGCCCTTGTCTTATTTCTCAGAGTGTCCCAAAATTTTCATGTCTCATGGCTTGTCAAGCAAATCTGACAGCTGAATCTGTGCTTTACCTGAACCAGAAGAGTTATGGGCCCATTTTTTTCCACCTCCAGAATCTCTCCGTTCTTTGTTCCTACAAGAATATGCCCATGACCCAAAGATATGGCACGAATGGAGGGGTTGTCCTCTAACAGCAAACCTGCAGGAAGGGACGTGTTATAAATAAACACACATCCATGACCTCGGCTTTCTATTTAATAAACACACCGAATGTTTTTAGAGAATGCATGCAGGTATTTGACCTGAATGGCTTTAATCGCGTAAGTTATTCACACTGATAGATAGATAGATAGATAGATAGAAGCCGAATAACTGTTCAATTATTATCCAATATTACTATAATTATTATAAAATTAATATTATTTTCACAGTGTACGAGGTGTCTCATCTGTGATATCTAAATTGTCTTTGAAATAATGCAAGGGATGTCCTCACCTTTGGAGCCTGGGGCCAGCACCGCTCGTTTTATGGCATACGTCTTGAGGCATCTCTCAAACGTATCGTCCCACAAAGCCACTATTCCATCCTTTCCACCAGTAACAAAACCCTTAGCAACAATACATTCACATTATATTTCGGAAATATTTAAAGGGATAGTAACTCCATGCTGTTTCCTATTTGAAGCTAAATCTGATACCTTCTCCAGGGCGTGCATGCTAAACATCGGCCCATCATGAGCTTTGACGGTTTTCACCAGGAACATATCTCTCCAGATGCAGATGTCACCCGTGCAGGTTCCTGAGAACACCATTTCTTCCGTCCAGCCGTACACTGCGCACATCATGGTTTCAGTTTTTCCCATGCTGCCCTTCTTCCCAATCAGTCCACCACCTGAGAACAGCAAAGGTTTGTGAGGTGATCTCTGGCAGTAGAAGTGTACAGTCATTTACATACTCCACAAGAGGTTCACAAGATGTCCACATGAATCCGGATAAATTTGAAAACACATCTTTTCCTCTAAGTTTTGGCCTTTTGTCCACACTAAGACATCGTCCAGCAAAAACTGACCTTTTTGAAGATGCTCTTCCAAGTGGACATGTTGTAGTGTGGACTGTAAAAACAAGACGTATTCAAAAACGATGATGCATATATATATCTATGTTTGTACCACAGTGTTGTGCTTGTTATTCACTTTGCCAAAGATAATATTGCTAAAGATAAGCGTTACTTTGTAGAATCTTCTTATTACATTCTGCAAAGTTGACACAATATTTATACTGAACAAAATTATAAACGCAACACTTTTGTTTTTGCCCCCATTTTTCATGAGCTGAAGTCAAAGATCTAAGACTTTTTCTATGTACACAAAAGGCCTATTTCTCTCAAATATTGTTCACAAATCTGTCTAAATCTGTGTTAGTGAGCACTTCTCCTTTGCCAAGACAATCCATCCACCTCACAGGTGTGGCATACCAAGATGCTGATTAGACAGCATGATCATTGCACAGGTGTGCCTTAGGCTGGCAACAATAAAAGGCCACTCTAAAAAAAGTCTTAGATCTTTGAGTTCAGCTCATGAAAAATGGGGGCAAAAACAAAAGTGTTGCGTTTATAATTTTGTTCAGTGTACTTGCAATTGCTGCCCTGTGGCAAAAGATGATGACAGTTGCATTTTAGTGTAAGTTTACACGACAATGATATGCTAAAAATTGTTAAGTTTTACAGATGACAATGTTGTCAAAAGTATCCTGTTCACATGGATTTGTAAAAACGACTTAAAATGCTGTATTATGCATGCCAGGCCAGTAGTTGGCGATGTCACGCAAACACGTAATATGTATGCGCACGACATCGTCTTTTTCACAAATTTGTGTTCTTGTAGTTTACACAGAGACGATAACAGTATAGTTTTCAAAAACATGCACTTTGAAACCCATTTTCAAAAGTTTGCATTTTCAGGCCAAAAAATGTTGTTGTCGTAAACGAATGGTTAAAATACATAAAACATTTTTTACGTTTTTAGGTGAAAAATGTGTTGTGTAGACGCCCCCCTAAGACCATACATGGAATGCCGATTTTGAGTGCGACTTGTGTCATTGTGAATGAGCAACCTTTGGAAAATTCTTAAAAACTCTGTGGACGGAGAACGTTTTTAAACGAAAGCATCATTTTCAAATATATCCAGATTAATGCGGACATAGCCATAGTCTTACCTGCTCTATGCCAAAACTTCATGTGTTTCACTCCAGCGGTTATCAGTTTGTCTGGCATGTACGGGTTGATTTTAATGACAAATATTTTGTCTTTACTTCCCCTTTAAATAAAAAACAGAGACATGTACATTGTTACATGTATTTGGGATTCTTTTGCTGATACCAAAAAGGTTGAATTGAACAGCCTTCAATCTTTTTTAAGAGTTTAAAGGTTCGCAATAGGCACTGTAGGGCTGTAATTGACCTGTCTGCTGTGCTGTTTCCACTGTCTGAGTGCCGGTGGTGAATTTAGCAGTGCAGGGGACAGTGGCTGTCTGCGGTTTTGCATTAGGCCCGATGTGGAGTGGGCAGAGCACAGAGCAGTAACTGCACTGTCAGGCCCTATTTACTTGCACCCGCACAAGCATCCTCTCTACCAGAGAAAGCCCCAGGGAGGAGTCGGCTAGAGCTCTACACTACCTATGAACTCAAGAGCATCCAGACAGGGGAATACAAACGCTTCAGACTGTAAGAAGAGGTATACGCTCTTCGAAACCTTGCTATATTACAGCAATAAACCAGGAGAGGATATACATTACAGAGTAAAGAGCTGTAGTTGGATGAAATGGTAGCAACAGCTGTTTTATACTAGATTTCAACATTTTCTGAAGAAATTCTAAGTCGTTGCCACCACATTCCAATGAGGTTGTGGATGCTTGCTAGAGCTTTTCTGTGTAATGCTTAGGGTTAGAGGGTTTACATGTTAATAATAATAATAATAATAATAATAATAATAATAGTTTTGAACATGGTTTATCTAGATTTTAAAGACAGAACTTGTGTAGGCAAATTTTAAGGGTTTCTACAATATTAAGACTGTGTGGGATTTTAAAAGCCAGTTTCAAAACACACAAAAAGTCTAATATAAGCACTATAGAGATGCAACACCAATACTGCCATTTAAATGAACACAATACACCAGATAAATAAATTAATAAATAAAACTTTAATTAACATCTAGCACAGTATGTTGTGATACAAGGATAAAACAATCCCTTAGTTGCCATGAACCAGCCGTATCAAGAAAAATCACTCCTTAGGGAGAGAAAAGGGCAGCAGTGGGTTTCACGAATCTCTCCTTAGATAATGATCATGCTGAGACAGAGACTGCAGGATAAACAGGCTAATGTCGTGAAGAAGTGTTGAGACACTAATCTGCTAAAATGGACTGATGCCAATATATTTTAGATGACATATATAAACATGACAAAAGAATAAAGTTTATCTGGGAAAAAGTATTTCAAAGAATTAAAAAGTGTCATAAAAACTTTGGTTGCTCGGTGAAGAAAGCACAACATTTCTTTTAAATCCCCAAGAAATAGTTTGACGAATGCAATTTACTTTTAATATATTCCTACTGAAACAGAAAGTTAAGATGGGAGATATCAAACTACTTTTTTTTAAATAGCCATTAGGGGTTTAGTTTACACCACAGCTTGGAGAAAAAAAAACTTAATTCACTTCTAGTTATTGCTAGTCAATCATATAGGTAATATTGGAAGAGGAAATTCATTCTAGACATTATTTTATTGGACAGAAATTTGTAAGTCATCAATATTTTTTATCCATTTTTTTCTGTAAGATAATTACTGTGACTTTCACATGCTTATTGTCACGCTCTTAGGAAATAAGCGCACGAAGACGAAGGTAATCCAAATAACATTTAAAGGTGCTGTATGTAAGTTTTTGACTCTACTAAAGCATAAAAATACCATAATATGTTTGCAGATATTTAAGAAACATGCTAAGTTAACATATTTGTTTATCTGAAAAACAATGCTACAGTCAGTTATTCTCCTTTGAAAATGTGCATTCCGGGCCGGAATGTCGGTCTCTGTTTTGGTTTGTGAAACCCGCCCACTGACAGTTTACCCAATTGTATTTCGACACCTCGGGTTGCCAGTTGGCGGGCAACACAGCGTATTTCATTTCAGTCATAGAAGCTGGCAAACGAAAGGGGTCAGAGCGGGAAATAGAACTTTCTGCCCATCCTAAAAAGCCTCGACATCCATCCAAAAAACTTTATCAACAACGGTATAAAAAAAACAGAATAAATATTGGAGATGCATTTGAGAGATGGAGAAACGCTCATTCCTGTTGGTGTCGTCAATCTGGCAACCTGCGTGTGCGTCAAGTCTGAGGAGGTGGGACCGGGTGAAAAAAAACCCTCTCCAATATTTTGAATTTGGACCGCAATACCTAGTTCAACCACTCTGTGTCAATCCTACATACAACACCTTTAATAGTAATCCAACATGATGAAGATTCATACAAAACACAAGGTAACACAAGCAGCATACACAACTAATAACCGGCAGCTAACTGAACTGAAAGGGGAACTTGAGTAGGGTGAGATAACGAGGGACAGACAGGTGAGGATGATAACTAATCAAACACAGGAGAACTGAATGAACTAATCAAAGGGCGACAGAAACTAAATGAAAACACAAAAGAAGTTAATGACTGTGACACTTAAGGCCCGGGTATACTTCACATTCGTCTCGCGCACAGCCGCGTCCGCACAGCTTTCAAAGTATACTCAACTGCGGATGAGCACGGACAGACGAGCTCGACACATGCGCAGTACCACTTACTCTGTCTCAACATTCACCTCGCGCATGCGCTATTGTATGCGCACCGTCCGTGCGGTCTCAAAAAATTGCCTGCACGCGGATGGGGTGCGCGGTTGTCCGCGAGCCCTCTTGATGACGAAAATGACGTAATGCGGACGGTGCGCGGACGCGGACGGGCGAAGTATACTTTGGCCTTTATATCTGCCAAAAGTGTATTCAGTCAGCTTATAGGAGCACACTACCACATAATTTGCCCTAAGCTAAAAATCATGGACTACAACTTTGAAGAAGCAAAACAGGTCTTATTCACTCACCGGATGGTGGAGAGCTTCTCTCCTTTTCTCCATTCCCAAAGGACGATGGTATGATTGTCATCCAGACCCACCGAAGCCAGCCTCTTCCCATCCGCTGCAGAGACAGACATCATACGGCTCTGATTACACTCAACATCAGCCAAATAATGCCATGTATATCATGTAATGACTTTATACAATCTCCACCCTACTAACAATAAAACAAGATGTCTCAAGTAATACAATGTGACAGGTAACAAAGGCATCGCTCCAGTGGAAATTTCAGTTGGATCATTTATGTTTAGGCCAGTGACTAAAACAGATTGTAGGAGGCTCTGCTGTTTTTGCTTTGTCAAGTGAAGCTCTTCTACACACCTTTGATTTTAAACCGGAAATATGCCTAGTTTAACACAAATTGTAGATAGTCTGTTTACAGAGAGCATTTCAGCAATTTCAGAATTACCCACACCACTATAAACAAATTAATTAATTAATAATTGCTGGTTTGACATGTTAGCCACACGGTCTCTTAAATGGGTATAAATGGGTAATTCTTAGCAAGAATGAGCTGCAAAATGGTCAAAATTGTGTGGCATAATCAAACGTGTATGTGCAAGACTTAACAGGCCTTCCTGTAGCTTAAAAAGTAACACAAAGAGCTTTCAAGTGCCAGGGTCATGGGTTCAATTCCCAAGTAATGCAATAACTAATAGAAATGTATATACCTTAAATGCAATGTAAGTCACTTTGGATAAAAGCATCTGCCAAATGCATAAATATAATAGAGATCGGAATATAGAGAACCTGCTCAGATAAGTTTGCTATGAAATCTGCTGTTACAAATCCCTGTTGCAGACAGATAAAATGTGTTCTGAGTGTCAAACAGTTCATCCCCCACTGTTAAGATAATAATAATAACAAATAAAACTTTTATTTTTAGCAGAACTTGATTCTACAATATATTCTACTCAAAGTACATACACACACACACACACACACAAAAGGTGACTGACCTATTTCTTTTCCAGACTGGAAATACTATGCTATTCATACTTTGATTCATGGATACTTTGACACCATGAGTCATACTATTTTAGATGTGTCAGAATGTGGAGTTATTTGATCATGTTAGTATTTGAAAGATCCTTTTAATCTCCAAGGGACTTCGTTTTGTACAATACTTTGGCTCTTTGCTCCACTTCACAAGTTTTCACTTCATAATAGAAGAATATACACTATCATTCAAACGTTGTTTTTTAAGGAAATTTATAACTATTTTTATTGATGATGCATTAAATTGACAAGATATATGTTACACTGACATGAAAGTTGAAATCTTTAATCAACTTCCTAACCAACAGTATTAGTTATGTTTGCCACTAATAATCAGGATACCAGACTTGACCCCAGGAATGGGTTTTTATCACTATAGTAATCATTAACACTACTAATTAACTAAGTACTAATTACAGTTGCCAACTTCAGAAAAGGAAAATACGGGAAAATCATGGTTTATAAGGGACATAAATACATACATACATACATACATACTGTATATACGTGTGTGTGTGTGTGTGTGTGTGTGTGTGTGTGTGTGTGCGTGCGTTTGTGTATGTGTGTGACATATGAGGACACAAATTTGTATAATGACATGGGTATGACATAGTTATTACAAGGAGAAGGTGATTTATGAGGACAATGCCCCATGTCCCCATATTTCAAAAGGCTTATAAATCATACAGAATGAGTTTTTTTGAGATTATAAAAATGCACAAAGTTTCCTGTAAGGGGTAGGTTTAGGTGTAGGGCAATAG
>NW_015627629.1:129559-133016 GCF_001515625.1 Sinocyclocheilus rhinocerous
ACTAGAATGGCTTGCTGAAAACAGAGCTGATTTTGACAGGGTAAAAAATGTTTTTTACACTACCATTGAGAAATTAACCAAACTATGTTACAGCCTTTTCATTAAGACCCTAAAGAATCATATCAACTTGTGGAAAATGGGCATCCTATGACCCCTTTAACATTTTAGATATTCTTCAAGGGGTGTGTAAACTTATGAGCACAACATATGAGCACATGTGCATAAATGAAAATTCATATTTTTCAATTAAAGACAACTTATAGATTTGATATGGCCTACATTATTTTTATTGGTCATTTCGTTTCAAGAATAAGGTCCAAGGTTAAAAATCTGCTAGAAGTTACTTAAATGTAAAATGTTTTTCTCTATTTTAACAACATTACAATAGTGAAAGACAACTTCCCTTACTGATCACGGCTCAGGTAGATTGCAAGTTGTTATGCTCGGCTGGATGTTGGACTCATGAAAAATAATAACATTGTCTGCATTCGCCAAAACTGATTTGCTGAAGTCAAAACAACAAGGGAATTGGCATTAGTGTGACCGCGGCTTACTGTAAAGCGGGAGCGACCAGCCAGCAGAGGATTCCACAGCCTTCCTCTACATATACTGCGTGAGGGAGTGGCTGTGATTGGATGATGACAGGTGACGGTGATCATTCTCAAGTGTCGTGATCAGCACTGCTGCTGTTGCATCAGTCAGTGGTTAGATCAGCATAGCAGTCAATAAACGGGACAAGGGAGGTCACGTACAGGACATACCAATTAACCCCAATATTTGGGACGTCCCGGCTAACACTCTGTATGCTGTTGATGACACAGACAGACGTTTATGCAGCTGACTGTACCTGGCCTGTGGCTACATAGTCTTTGATGGGGTGGATGGCCAGGCAGAGGATGTCATCATCATGGCCCAGGTAAAAGCGTTGTGTGTTCTGCTGTCTGTTGTACACCACTCCTACAGCCGCCACATGATACACAATCTCACCGGTCTGAGTGTAGAAGAGGTTACTTCTGCAGTCATAACCTCTGTAACTGAAACACACATTTACACACACATATATTACAAGTATTTCCTCAACCATAGCTCACACTATCCTAAAATAAGTCACTTTTTGTTATGCATGGATGTACATATGTAGTATACTAGTAATATCTGTCTGAATGAAATTGTTTTCAAGTGAATTTGGATGTTTTGGAATTTTTTGAATCCATTTACCAAAACAATTTGCTCTGTAACATGATTAAGCCAGTAGGTGGCGACACATGAAAGCTTTTTTGAATCTTGAGTGAGTCACTGAATAAGTCACTCAATTGACTTGATTAAAAAAAAACATACACACAGCGACAAAGAAGAAGAGCGAGGAAAATCATGACGCAGCTGGTTTTTCGCACACGGAGACTAATGATGTCTGGAAATATTCTGATTAAGTTTAGTTAGCAAGGGCATAACAAGTATAACTGTTAAATAGTTAAATGCTTTCTGGGTGTGACTGGCATTTTAGTCATTTTGATTTGAAATCCGTCGACTAAATTGATCGTTGCTGAACAGCAGGCGTAATAGAAACCATAAGTTAATTTTCAGCCTAATTCTCAATCTATCATGCAGCTGGGACATCAGGCTCCTGTGCGCCAACTGAATATATAAATACCAATAGAAGGGTTACATACTTTATTAAAAACTGCATGTCTACAAATCTACCAAGAGACTCTGGAAAGACTGTTTTTGAAGTCGAGACGAAACAGAAATTTTTTTTCTTCATAAGATATTTTCTTCTGTATTGTGATTATTGAAAATGAAATAAATGTAGGGCAAGGACTTGGTTCTATGCATTGTTGGTTGATTGAATCTTGCAATATAGCCGTTGCACTTCAAAATGGAGGCAGATGAATGCAAGCTCGCAGGGACGGGGTAAATGACTGGAGAAGTCATGCATACAGCACATCACCAGAGAGAAATCTGTCACTTTCACCGGAACATCCATGACATTTTGATGAACCATTATGAGGTCATGGATGATGCAAAGATGAATTGTTCACCATAGAAATGTTTAGGTAGATACATAAGACGTCCATCGTACTGGAACAGTCAAAGCCGGTCAGTGAACACTCAAGGGCAAGTTTCCTTGTGTGTCTGCAACCCCAGTTATACGCATGTATGAATATCTATATCTGCAATAGACTTTAGCAGATGATTTTGCTAAACTAACACAATACAACAAACTAACACAATACAACAATAGCTTAAAAGGCTGCAATATTGAGTTAATACATATTAAAAACACAAACCAACACATTCTTACCTGTGAAAGTTTATCCAGTCTCTTTGGGAATTTAAATTTAGGTGGTTTTTACAACCAGAGGCTGTGCAATGCATCAGGCTCCTGTGCGCCAACTGAATATATAAATACCAATAGAAGGGTTACATACTTTATTAAAAACTGCATGTCTACAAATCTACCAAGAGACTCTGGAAAGACTGTTTTTGAAGTCGAGACGAAACAGAAATTTTTTTTCTTCATAAGATATTTTCTTCTGTATTGTGATTATTGAAAATGAAATAAATGTAGGGCAAGGACTTGGTTCTATGCATTGTTGGTTGATTGAATCTTGCAATATAGCCGTTGCACTTCAAAATGGAGGCAGATGAATGCAAGCTCGCAGGGACGGGGTAAATGACTGGAGAAGTCATGCATACAGCACATCACCAGAGAGAAATCTGTCACTTTCACCGGAACATCCATGACATTTTGATGAACCATTATGAGGTCATGGATGATGCAAAGATGAATTGTTCACCATAGAAATGTTTAGGTAGATACATAAGACGTCCATCGTACTGGAACAGTCAAAGCCGGTCAGTGAACACTCAAGGGCAAGTTTCCTTGTGTGTCTGCAACCCCAGTTATACGCATGTATGAATATCTATATCTGCAATAGACTTTAGCTATTGAGTTAATACATATTAAAAACGCAAACCAACACATTCTTACCTGTGAAAGTTTATCCAGTCTCTTTGGGAATTAAAATTTTGGTGGTTTTTACAACCAGAGGCTGTGCAATGTTGTGGAATCTCATTGATTGACAAAACTCATTGATTTTTATTGTTAAGTGATTAAAAACCCATTGACCATTCCAAGATGGCGGATGCATCAACATGTCTGGAGCGGTCAAATGTGGCATCTACCTATACATATCTATGCCTTGCTTCTGTAAACCACTGAATAACATATAAATATTTTTCTCAGCATCATCTCTTCATCCACTAAAAGCAGATCCATGTCTACTTTAGTAGGCAATGCACAGCTGCAACATTGCAATTACAATAGGGTAACCATACGTGCCATTTTCCCAGGACGCGTCCTGGCCAGGATTTGTTTTGGCTTTGTTTTCATGCTTGCTGAAGGTAATGATCAAAAAGTAGTTTGACCAATAACATGCAAGCATTGTACATAATG
>NW_015627629.1:133602-153475 GCF_001515625.1 Sinocyclocheilus rhinocerous
GTGAAAGTTTCTCATGCCGGTTCGATTTCCTGAAAAAAGGTGATTAATGTTACGTGTAAAATAACTTTTTGGAATGTGCTTACAATTTATGTTATATATGCTTTTAGCTTCTTTCATTTTGGTTCGCTGACAGATCCTCTCGCCTCCATTCCCGCCGAGGCCTGGTTTTACTACGAGTCTGGCACTGAAGTCTGAAGCAGCCACATTTGGGCGGTTTTCTACTCAAACGAGAGAATTCATCAAATGGTAAATTTATAGGGATGTAACGATTAACCGCGAGCCGGTTGGAAATCGATTCAAATATGTGACGATTCAAATCGGTTGAGATGCTAAACCTATCGCGATTCATTTAGGTTTAGGAGTTTATAAGAATCCATGTCTGAGGGGAACTTACTGTCTTTAGAAAAGTTTAGATGGTATTATTTAGGGTGACCATACGTGCCATTTTCCCAGGACGCGTCCTGGCCAGGATTTGTTTTTGCTTTGTTTTCATGCTTGCTGAAGGTAATGATCAAAAAGTAGTTTGACTAATAACATGCAAGCATTGTACATAATGGACCAATCATGGCGTGTGAGAAGGTGGGATCTACGGTCAAAGCGATGCAATTACGCGTACATATTAGGTGTGTTCGACTTAAAAGCAGTGCGGCTCAGACCGATCAGTGTTTGACATCAAAGTACCTCGAGAGCGTTTCGAAAGCATAACCGTCTGTATGGTACTTTGATGTCATACACCGATCGGTCTGCACACGCAAACAAAGCCAAAACCTAGATATTTTAGGCAATACAAAAATCATGGCCAGGACGCGTCCTGGGAAAACGGCACGTATGGTCACCCTAAATTACAACTCTTACTGTTCTTAGACTTTAATCCGTAACCCTCAATCCATCTGATGACCTACGGATGCATTTGAAACAAATGCTACACATTTGCAGTTCACTTTGGTTTGGATGCAGCTGTGGTTGTCATTTAAGGCCTTTGAGTTCATCTGGGGGTTTTTGAGAAGGATTAGCACATTTGAGCTTTAAAAGACCAAAACTGATGGCCAACTGTGTTGTGAGTTCAACCCAGTCCAGCTTCCAACACAACTTCCACACGTGTGAACAGCACTTTCTTCCTGCACTCCAACTTATTTCAGAGCAGCTGGAAAGCATGAGCTCCTGAGACACCTCAGCGTTGGTCACCATCTCCTCCAGAACACAGCTGGAGGCTGTCAGAAAGGTCTAATAATCCAGCAGACTGTAGGTGTGTCTACATGCATCACTCTGAGCTTCGTCTGAGTCAGAGAGGCAGGCTGATCTTGAAGGTATTGGTAAAGTCAAAGAACATCAACCTGGAGACAACCTTTATAAGATGTGTGAACTGACCTTGACTGCTCTATAGTCTCTAAGGGTGACTAAGGTTCATCTTAGAACAAGGTCTGTTCTAGCGCCTTCCGTGTTTAACGTATTTGATGCGCACTTTAGTAACAAATCACTCGACAGTCATTTATTTACTGCTAACTTTTATCTGCCGTCAGACTATTTGAGATTACGTTATACATATTACTGTAGTAATAGTTGTTAATTGTAAGTATTTACATGAGCCCCTGTCTCTGAGATACTCTGCACATCCCTGTATAATTTGGATTGATTTTAATAACTTTATGACTTTAATGTACTTGAAGTGTGCACCAAGCACTAGGAAAATACAAGTATTGGATCAGGACTCAGTATCGGCAGATACTCAATATTCAATGACTTGGATATTATATGATATGATATGATATGATATGATATGATACAGTACACACACATATATTATGTAAACAAAAATATTTATTTTGGATGTGATTAATCGTTTGACTGCACTAAAATAATTTTAAAAATAATATTACATTTATTCATAATTATCATCCACTGTTTTCAATGTTTTATTTGTTTCTCTGAGGTCCACTCATAATATTAATATTACACTGATATTAATATTAATATTTAAATATAAAAAATGTTGAATTATTTAAATTAACATTATTAAGACTATTAAATATTAGTTATTTTTCAAGCATTAGTTGTCAGTTGTTGTTCTTCTGGTGTTTTAGAATAATTGTTGCTATTCTACTTCCTCATCATATCATAAATTATATTATATTATATTATATTATATTATATTATATTATATTATATTATATTATATTATATTATATTATATTATATTATATTATATTATATTATATTATATTATATTATATTATATTATATTATATTATATTATATTATATTATATTATATTATATTATATTATATTATATTATATTATATTATATTATATTATATTATTTTCTTAAATATATACATGCATGTGTGTGTATTTATATATACATAATAAATATTCACAGTACACACACATATATTATGTAAACAAAAATATTTATTTTGGATGTGATTAATCGTTTGACTGCACTAAAATAATTTTAAAAATAATATTACATTTATTCATAATTATCATCCACTGTTTTCAATGTTTTATTTGTTTCTCTGAGGTCCACTCATAATATTAATATTACACTGATATTAATATTAATATTTAAATATAAAAAATGTTGAATTATTTAAATTAACATTATTAAGACTATTAAATATTAGTTATTTTTCAAGCATTAGTTGTCAGTTGTTGTTCTTCTGGTGTTTTAGAATAATTGTTGCTATTCTACTTCCTCATCATATCATAAATTATATTATATTATATTATATTATATTATATTAATACTCTAACTAAGTGTAATAATAATTAACAACAACAAAAAAAGTCCTTGTATAAAAAAGCAGGTCACAGTGGTCAGGCTGTTTGTAACGTGGTTGCTGGTTTGTGTACAAAGTCTAGTGCTGTCAAATAATTAATCGCGATTAATCGCATCCAAAATAAAAGTTTTTGTTTACATGATATATGTACGTGTGCTGTGTATATTTATTATGTATATATAAATGCACACATGTGTATATTTGTAAGAAAAATAGGTTATGTTTATATATTAAATATATTTATTTATAATATAAATTATATGAATATAAATATAGACATGTAAATACATGTAAATATTTTCAAAATATATACTGTATGTGTGTGTGTTTATATATACATAATAAATATACACAGAACACACACATATATTATGCAAACAAAAACTTTTATTTTGTATGCGATTAATCGCGATTAATCGTTTGACAGCACTAGTACAAACAGTACACTATGTTTATGTTTGGGAGACAGGCTTTTGAGAGTAATAATTCATTTGCCATCTGTTCAGTACTTTGAGAGCTCCTCAAATATGAAACCACGATGGCTGTCAATGCTGTTTGGGATCTATTTAAGCACTTACCCATGAATAAAGTGCAACCTC
Organism: Sinocyclocheilus rhinocerous; assembly: GCF_001515625.1. Classification (NCBI taxonomy): domain Eukaryota; kingdom Metazoa; phylum Chordata; class Actinopteri; order Cypriniformes; family Cyprinidae; genus Sinocyclocheilus; species Sinocyclocheilus rhinocerous. The sequence continues at coordinate 136,983 of NW_015627629.1, forward strand.
AATCCACTGGCTGGAGCTCGTTCCCTTTTCTTCATAGCCATGGCACGATGCTTCTCCTTACACTGCTCTTTGAGCTGAGGTAGATCTTCTTTGTAAACCTGGGCCAAAAAACATCATCATAAAACTCCCAAAACACACAACTGAGGAGAATGTGTTAAGGAATTCAGACCCAAGGGAGGACCTCCCGTCAGGTTTTGATGATCATGTATTAAACAATGTCTTTTTTAACCATGTCATTACAGACCTGTCGTCGGTAAGTAAGTTGTGTTTCCTGTTCAATTTCAGAGTCCATCTCAGGCACGTCTGACTGATCCGAGTCGGATTCCTCGCTGTGCGAGTCTACTAATGTCTCTGTAAGACAGAGAGGGCAAAAAAATTCAACTCCTGTGTTGATTATGCATTCCACTCAAGTAAAACGAATAAATGAATTAACAAATTAGCAACGATTCCATTAATCATGATCTCTCGAGAAACCCTGAGTAACTTAGTCATTTTATAAGTGCTGCCCCTCCCCTTTACAGATTTATCACTAAGAAAACTGCTGATGGCTAAGGAACAGAACTGCCAACGTGAGCAGTGAGAAATCCATTAGGAAAATGAACAGAGACATGGTAGACTGAGCAGCAGCATGCAAAAGAAAAAAAGAAACAAGAAAAAGTAGACTCAATTTGCATTAGTAAAAAAGTGCTTTGCTTATATAATCTAGCACGTATTTAAGCAGCACAGCTGTTGACTTGACATTCATTCATTTCTTCAATAGATTTTTAAGATCAGTTTTTTTAGATTTAAAATGTTCTAGTTTATGAACTAGTTTGATCATTTCTTCAGTTTTTTTTAATCCGATTAACATTTTACAGAATTTTATACAGAAATATTTGTTTGTCACTTTGTTTTACATTTTAACATTGGAGCAATTTATGTTTTTACTAGGGTTATTTAGTGTAAATTTGTCCTTGTTTATTTGTCCTCATTTTATAACTGCTCAGAGTGCAACAAAAACATCTACTAATTTAAATATATATTTAATTTAAAGGGGCCCTATTATGCTTTTTCACTTTTTTTAATTTTAGTCAGTGTGTAGTGTGTATGTTTGGGCATAAAAAAGATCTAGAAAGTTACAAATCTCAAAGTCCACTCCAAAGGGATATATTTCGTTTTTTTTAAATCCATTTTCAAGAACTACAACGAACGGCTCGTTTGGATACAGCGTTGGTTTCCGGGCTTTGTGATATCACAAAGCGGCTCATTAGAATTTCATCACAAATAATTCCCGCCTACAGAAATTCGAATGGTTGGGGGGTGGGGATGCAACGCTGCACTTCTCGTCCAGTGCGCGACCGCCTGAAACATTGTTTTTTTCACCTACGTGCCCAAACGTCTTTGTTTGGGCTTCTGAAAGTGGATGATGTCAGGAAACAGTGTTTGCAATTTATTTTTTAACTCTGTCCCTGAGCATTATAACCCCAATTTGCTATTGTGTGCTGAGCATTTTACTGAGGACAGCTTCCGCAACATGAGGGAGTACAGTGCCGGATTCGCGACTTTGTAAAAGAGCATAATAGGACCCCTTTAACATATATTTTCAAAAAATACCCTTTAAACAGCGTAACTGCAGTTTTCTACTTTTTCTTAGCATACTTACCCTCAGCATACTTTTAAAAAGAGTACTTATAACAGAAATTACATACTTAAGTGCAAGTTTATATCGAAAACCAGTGTAAACAAACACAGAAGAAGAGTATCCCGGATAAGAGAAGAGAGTGGATGCTGACTTCTTGTTATCGTTGGTAATTGAGAACAGATTTATTCTCACATGTTCTTTATACAGAATAACATTTCTATTATTAATTGTCTCCTGAATTATGTGATCTGTAGAGCACCGTCCGTTTTCTTCCACGTGCGCGAGTGTTATGATATATTTTCTTTACGTGTTTTGTATGCAGCTCATGGTATTTTTATAGCAATAAAGGATGTTTATGACCAGTATTAGCAGTGTAGCTTTATTGAACATACAAAGAGTGCATGTGTCTGCTTATTAATCAAAATCAACTATGGATCACAATTGGAAGTTATTACAAGCACTCGATGATGGTTTAAAGTGTGTAAGAAAATACATTAATAATTACATACATTTTCAAGTGTAGCTTGATGCTAATTGTACTTCTAATTATATTTTAGGATGCAGCCTATTCTTGTAAGCATTATAGATAGTTTGTTTCTGATTCGCCTCGCTTTTTCGCCTCGTGCTCAGTGTGGAAAGGCCTTAAGAATGTGGCTCATACCTTGAGGAGCTAAATGAAGAGTTTCTTTTGACTTCCTTTCAGGGACAAACTTCCACTGGAACACTGAGTGGTCGGCTCCACCAATAGTAATCACCCATTGATAATCATGTGACCATCTGACATTGGTTATGTGTGCTGAGTGTCCTAAATATTTTTTAAACTTAGCACCTAAAGATGAAAAAAAGACAAACCGAGTAAGCATAAATAGAATGGATACAATAAATAGAATAGAATATAGAATGACATTAACAAAAACGAGACCAAGAATAAAAGTGAACCCACCTTTTCTTACACATGGGTACCGAAACAATTTAACTAATCCATAATCGTCTGCTGTAACTAAAACTTGACTATTGAAGTTAGCTTCTACAGAGTTGATGTCATTGATATCAGAGTATTTAGGCCAGATCCCGTTCACCTCCGGCCCGAGGACACAAGTCCATGAAGACCACTGGACAAGCTTCAGTTCTTCTCTGTTGGTCACTTCCTTGCCACCTAAACACAAGCAAAACCACAATCAGTCGGAATTATATTATCCATAAATACTAGGAAAACCTACTTCAAAGAGAGTACAGAGCTCTTACTGGGCATCTTGTAGAAGAGCCGCCGACCGTTGCCGTCGTTGGTCTGTAGATACTTGCTGTCCGTGGACCAATCCATGTGTGTGATGAAGCTGCTGGAGCCCACGCATTCGCCCGCCTTCTTATAGCGCTGCACAACGCCGTAGATGTCCACCGAGTTATCGTTAGAGCCCACGGCTAGGTGCGCTCCGTCAGGGGAGTACTTCAGTTCATGGATGGCCTCTTTACGGTCCTTAATGTGGACCACCTCCGTCATGTCCCTGCAAAATGAGTACAGGTCTAACAGATTTGCATATTTTACTTATTTTAGGTTGCTCTGGACCAGGGATACTCAAACTGCATAGCTCAGGGGTCACTTTTGGAAAGTGAGAGCCCACGGCTAGGTGCGCTCCGTCAGGGGAGTACTTCAATTCATGGATGGCCTCTTTACGGTCCTTAACGTGGACCACCTCCGTCATATCCCTGCAAAATGAGTACAGGTCTAACAGATTTGCATATTTGACTTATTTTAGGTTGCTTTAGACCAGGGATACTCAAACTGCACAGCTCAGAGGTCACTTTTAGAAAGTGCAGAGTGACCAGCGAATAAAAGAATCTGGTAATAGTAACAGATGCTTGATTTTGCTGGATACTTGACTGGTTTTAAATGTGCAGTAACCAACAATTACAACTGTCTAAGACCAGCCTCATATTTTAATCATCTCATTCATCAAAACAACAAGTACTTTTTAGTTTAGCATTTTCTGAAATGCAGTGCAAATGAGTCAAAGATGTAAGTGTGCCCATGAAGGAAGAAACTTAAAAATATAGTTTAAAAGCCCGTGAAAGGTTCTCACAAATGTACTCTTTGTACTCTATGTTTATCATATTTGGTTTTTAAATTTGATTACTCTTAATATGCCATGTGGTGTAATCGTTAGTCACCAAAGCAATTTTATTTTATTTATTTATATATAAATATATTTTTATTTTATTCTTTTTTTAAAGAAAACCTTTTCATCTATTATAAAAATATTTATTTATTTATTTGAACAAATACCTGAATGAATGAATGAATGAATTAATTAATTAATAGCTATAATTTATTAAAAATAGTGTTGTTGTTGTTGTTTTTTGGTAATTGATATAAAGCTGAAATAACTCTGAAATATAAACAATAGATACAAAATGTTAAACTTTTCTTTTTTTTAAAAATGCCTTGGCAACTAACTTAATTATAAAAAAGTTTTAAATTACTGAAAATAAAACTGAAGTAAAAACAAATTAAAGCTATATAGAAATAGAAAAAGCTAATAAAAATGACATAAGCCCATACAAAAATATTAAAGTGTAAACTAAAATTAAAATCAAAAGTGAAAATATAAAAATACTATTAATGTTATAGTATTTATTAATCAAAATATTCATAAATACTATAATAGTAAATAAATAACATTAACCAATTTAATCCCATCGGTCACAATAGTGACCATAAAGGTTTCCATTTATAAAGCTCTAACAATCTTACTGATGTTTAAGTGCATTTCCTGCAAATATGGAAAAACTAAAGGGTCTCAATTAAATATGTGCAGTGTCACATGGTTAGTGCAAACTGTCACATGGCCAGAGCAGTTTATTTCCTGTTTGCACCACGAGAAGATGATGGCTGCATCAAAGCTCCAAAACAAAAGGCTAGTAAAGTATGTTAACATAAAGATATGACAAAGATTTTTGGTACATGTTATCTTTAAGGTGTCTAGTATTAATATATGAATTCACAATTATTCAGTTTTGTTGAGTGTGGTCACAGAATGAGTAAACATGTTGATGGCAACAATAGTGACCGCTGGGATAATACAGTTAGTTTAGGTATACATTTATATCCAATTGCAGTTGTTAGTGAAGGTTGCAATAAAATGTGGCAATGATAAAGTTACAGTCAATACTGCACTAAATAAAAAATTCTAATGTTACAAATAAGTTACAGTATTGATGTTTTAATACTGGTTGCACTAATACAACAATTCTATGATATATGTAACAATAAAGTAACAATTATTTTTTTTCTTTTATCTCAGTATTCCTATCAGTGTTTTTTTGCACAATAGTAACCCTAGAATGTGATGAAACAGAGTTTTAAATAGCTGGGCTGAGATATATAAGAATTTTGATGACTGCAGAAACATGTTAATTCAGTATACACATTATCCCACCGGACACAATTGAGATCGACCATAAAACACAATTTTTCACATACTTTTCCATAAAAATTCCAAAAATAATTATAATATTTATTGCTTATGGGTTACTAATGGACACATTAATTGGATATTTTCATGTCTGGGCAAAATTTGGGATTCAATGGGTTAAAATAACACTGTCTGTCAAAACATTATCAAATTGTTTTTGAGTATTTATTAACCTTGACACACAGTCATGAGGGTGTGAAGGGGTATATCAGTGGTTCGCAATTCCAGTGCTCACGAGCCCCCGCTCTGCACATTTTGTATGTTTCTCTTATCACTTCAGACATTTGTTCTAAATAAGCAGTGAAAGCAGTTTTGATAAGCTTGTGGTAGGCTAAATTGTTCTAGTATTCCTGCTCTAGACAGTCCTGTTCTGCTCTGTTTTGTCTGGGTGTTTCACCTGACTCTCAGCACTGTGAAGGATCCGTCTTTCATTCCCAGAGCGAGGTGGATACCATCCGTACTAACAGCAGCACAGCGTATAGGCTCCTCCATGTTGCAGCGTGCTATTAGTGCGTGATCTACCAGACTCCAGATCCTCCAATTCAAAGAGAAAAAGAGGAAGTAATGACCCATAAAGATACTCAAATGAGTGCACTGAACATTAAAGATCATGTTCTTAATAGTCTTTATCTAATCTGAGCTTAATACACTCACTGAGGAAAACTATTGCTCAGAGGTTTCATTATAGCTCATGACACATGAAGTGTATAATGTCAATTACTGTCAATTTTCTGTGCAACTAGCAGGACGAAACAGAACTGCACAAGTAATTCCTTGTGAAAATGAAGTGCGGTTAACAGTCTAATTGTAGTATGATTAAGATACTATTATAGTTTTTATTAATAGTTTTCATTCTCATTTAAATTTTAGTTAAAGTTTTAGTCATTTTGTTGTGTTTTTGACATTTTTATTAGGGCTATTTATTTTTTGTCTATATAGTTTTCACTCATTTTTATTTCCTTGGCAGCTAGCTGAAATAAAATGAGTTTAATTTTTATTTTTTTATTTTATGGTTTTAGTTTTACTTTTAACTAATTATAATAACCCTAGCGCTTAACTGTAGAGCACTGAATGTGGACTTGTAGTGTACTTCAATTCTTAAAAGTATATTTTTAAAAAGCTGTACTTGCAGATAATAAAATATTAATTAAATAAAAAGGCACTTAAGCGTAGTTAAGAGTTCTTTCATGACTGTTTCTTAACACACTTAAGGATACTTTAAAAAGTGCACTGTGTAATAATGTCAAATTAAAAGTTAAAATGAAATAAAAAAAATTAAAAGTAAAATTAAAATTAAAATGCTTATCAGTACATTCGGCAGTACACTTAAACCATATTTCAAAGACAATAGAAGTAATTCTGAAATTACAAATAGAGATTAACTTATTTCCGACTTAAGTGGGTCAAAAATGCAGCTAATTGCATTTACTAACAATTTAAACTATATTACATGTTCATTTAATTGCAATTAACAGTTTGCACTTAAGTGTTTTTTTCCAAGTTATATTATTTCAGTAATGAATGCTGTTTTTAAAAGTATGCTTTTTTTAAAGTGCACTTCTTTTTCACAAGGGTTCTCAGTTTGTTCTCTATTTAACCCATTTTTTATATTAGAAAAACAACTGAGCTATTAAAGAGATCTTTTGTAATTCTGAGTGAATTAGATGTGGTATTAGTTTATTTTCGTCTCTTACCGAACAGAGCGGTCGTCACTGCCGGTCATGGCAAGAGGTTTGGTAGGATGAACCGCCAAGGCCCACAGCTCGCCCTCGCAATGACCCTGCATGATGAGGAAGGGCTTGGTGCGATCGTGCACCACCACCTCAAAAATCTCACTGTCCTGCGTGCCCACCAGAATGTGATCCCCTCTCCAGCACACGCTCCGCACTGACAGGCCTGCACAGATCCATCACATAAACACTTAGTAAGCAAATGAAAGGAATTGTGGAAGTAAACAGACATGATCCTGAAACATACTGAAGGATGTACACTGTAGACCGTCAAGGATGGAGAGGGTGCTTGGGTGCTTGATAATACATATAGACATCTGGGATCGGTGACAAACAGGGGTAAGAGCTATGGATATAACACAGGGCGGACAGTCTGCATAAAGAGCACTGACCACTACAACGCACCTCTTGAATTTTCACCTCTAGCTACTGATGAGTCAGAGGAAAAGAAAGTAAAAGAAGAAAAGAGATAGAGCTCCGTTAGAGACAAAGGACTTTTGCATTGTGGGATCCTGACATTTAACAACAAAAGATAAGTGGCAACTTAATGGATCAAACAAAATACATGTCAGTGTAGAGTAATGCATTCTGGGAGTTTGTAGAGGCTGTGACTCACCCTTATATCCCTGGTCTGTTTCCCTGAGGTCAATGACGGTGATGGGTTTGAAGTTCAGGTCCCATAACCGGATGCAGCCATCCCTGCCTCCAGTGGCAAAGCCTTCTTCACATGCATTCATGCTGAAAATACCAGACTACACACACACACACATAGGCTCTGAGAGGCTGAACGTCCCTGACAACGAAAGCAATTAGAGAATCGAAAGTCTCAAACTTTCACTGCAGTGCTGGCACTAAGGGTCAAATAAAGTTGAAAAAGATGTGCAGATCTTAAAGGGTTCACATCACGAAATAAATTAAAGCAATAAGTCCCAAGAAGCCGTGGTTTACAGTGAATTTATAACAGCACCGTTCTCGTTGTTTGGAAATGTAACAATTTACATTTAGTCATTTAGCAGACTCTTTTAACCAAATGTGGACAATAGAAGTAATCAAACCAACAAAAGAGCAATAATATGTAAGTGCTGTGACAAGTCCCGGTTGTCCTAACCAGACGCAACAAGATTCCAGTGACAAGAAATTTGTCTATCCACACCAGACGCGCGACATGGCTATGCGATGCGACATAATCCATAAAATATCATAATCAGTCAGAAGTGTGTGTGGGCGGGCTCTCTCTGGAAGAAATTTATTAATTTATCTAATTCTTAAATGTGAACTATTTTTAACATTATTAAAAGTACATACTCAGTGACTGATACCATCTTTGGTTTGGAATACACATGTTGGTTTGCATGGAATTCACCGTTTTAACGTACATGCTTGCTTTAATTTATTTTCAAATATCTATTGTTGATTTTAGTATGGCTATAAATGTCACGCAAAATATTATTCTAACTCACATTAGACACTTTTAACATTGAATAAAGCACATAATTAAAAATTATTATTGTCTTAGTTTGTATGTTGTTGTTCCAGCCGCGACGTTGCAGAAAATAGAAACCGTTTCTAAAATACTGTAGAATCCGCCGTAGCTTGTCGCTGTTGTGGCTGGTTAGGACCAAACGTCTATCAAACTAATCAAACATGAAAAAGATACCTTTTATTGCATGTCGCGGCGCGTCTGGTTAGGACTGTGTACACGTATCAAGGTTGTTGTTTTTTTACAGACATTAATTATTACATTGGCAAAAGCAATAATTTGCACAGATCGCAGAGTATCAAAAGCTATATTATCTATAGCACAGAGGACAGAAGTCATTCTGGTGACGCTGTGGAAAACGTTCCCTCACTTACCCCATGAGCCCCTTGAACTGTCCGGATTAAACTGATTCCCTTCCAGACATAGATGTCTCCATTCAAGGCACCTGAATATGTGATCTCGTCTTTCGCACAGGCCAGGCAGAGGATAGTCTGAAGGTCTCCAGTCTTCCCAAACATGCCACGCTTAGGGGTCAGAGCGTTCCCACAAAGACTCCAAAACTGAGGGCAGAGAGTCATTCATGAATCTAGAAAGTGTGAGTTTCATAAACATAAATGGGGTCATACTTACTAACTTTCTGCACCAGCACAAACCCTCTTTTGCCATTAAAGGGGTCATGAACTGCCTTTGTTTTTTATTTTGTACTGTTCTCTGAGGTCCACTTATAATGTTATCAAGATTTTTACATAGAAAAACATCATAATTTAGAAGTAATAGGCTCATTCCTGTCCTGTTTTGACCCCCCTCATCAGAACGCTCTGTTTGAATAGTCGTGGTGGATTGTAGACTCGGAAGTAAATGCCCACTGCTATGATTGGCTAACAGTTGTGTGTGTTTGACAGCCTGCATTCTTCATAGATGAGTGCTGCTGTGATTTAGGTTAAAAACGCATAAATATGCACTACATATCAAACGATCTGTAATAACAGATAAAGCAATAGTGACCAAGTTCTTACTGACGCGGCTCCAGTGTCTTGTTGTCTTCGGAGCATCTTTATCGTTTGGTTTCTGCTTAGACCTGCATTTTGCCTTATTTACCTACTACATGTGCGAATCGGTGGGCGGGGCTAAACAGACAGTGATGTAGAAGCAGGCGTTGATCATCTTCTGCGGAGGCGGAGTTCAGCCACACTATTACATCATAAAGTGGCACATTACACAACCTGTCGTTTTGTCAGATTGGCTTCAATATAGGCTGATTTTAGACTAATGAGAAAGTTTTGAGTTCTGAAATTTACAAGATGTTTTTATAGTACAATGACCTCTTATATGTCAAAAGATCAAGGGAATTTCTCAGTTATGACCCCTTTAAAAAAAAAACTACTGTCTGGATTTACTAAAAACACGCAGTGAAACATTAGCAGAGTTTTTCTTTCAAACCCAAAATTTATATGAGAAGAGTATTTAAATTAATCATGCAACATGATTTCCAAAGGTTTGTGGTAGTCACTTTACCGGTATTTGCAACATTATTTAATGCCCAAAAAGCATGTCCCATTTTGTGCTTGACTTGACTATCATAGATGCTAATTTGCACTGCTCTTGGTAGATTGCGTCAGTCATTATGGAACTGATTTGGCTGCGTCTGTGTTCTTTGATTTGTGCATTGTCAGTAGATCAATAACAGAACTTTTCACATCTGCGCTTTTATGGGAATGTGGTCTCATGCTAATTTGCCCTGTTTAGTGAATCTGGCCCTTGGTCTCATAATATAGTAGTACTTGCTGGTGCACATAATTTAGGTTTGAAACATGAATCATCAGGTTCTTTGATTTATTATGGAATTTAGTGACCATATGGTAATATATCATGTAAAGATTTGTATAGCTGACAATTGCTGTTTCCTGCTCAATTTATTGTACCAAATAGCCTATTGAAAGGCCTTACAGAATAAATTGTGTGACAGCTTAATATTGCGAAAGCACGGCAGCATACATAAAGGTGCACTTCTCTTCACAAGCTCGATAAATTTCCCTGCAATCGTTGAGAACACACCGCAAGCTCACAAACATACTAATGCTAACACTTGTTAAACACGTCATTAAAATGCACAGGCACGATCTTAGTTCAGAACAAACCCGGAAAGCTCCCACAGCCAGCGCATAATAATTGTCTCATTGATTCTGATTCAACTGTGTGTGTGTGTGTGGGGGGAGACATCTCTATTTCATGAGGTCACACGCTCCTGTTTGAGAGAATGGCAGGGTCAACTCTGTGCATGACCTCAACCTCATTCTCAGTGGCCTCCTGCAAGAAAACCTGAGCCGTCAAAGACAGTCAGATATAGTCTTCTGAACTGTCTATTCTGAATGTGATAATATTTGAAAACAACTATCTTTTAGGTTCTTCACAATCATTGTGATTAGTTCACCCAAAACTGAAAAATATGTCATTATTTATTCAGTCCAAACCCATATAACTGAGTTCCTTCCTTAAAACAGGAAAAGTCATTTTAAATTGAATGTAATATTGCAACCAAAAAAAACAAAAAAACAAATTTTAAAGTTGGTCTTAAATCTTAATCATGTTTGCATTCACTTTCAAATATTCCATGTCAAATTATATATGTGGAAGTGAAAATGACATTTTAACTACGGCAGATGAGCTATAGGACACTAATAAAGCACACTGTATGATTACACAGAATATAGTCATTTATTAACCCTTGTGAAAAATAACTATACTTTTAAAAAGATTGCTTATTATTGAAATATTACACTATAATACACAATAGAATATACTTAAACTGAATTTAATGTTTTCGGGCACTTAATTGCATGTTAATCTCAAATGTATGATAGTTTAAATTTATATTAAATGCAATTTGCTAAACTTTACAGTGCTTTTTGGGACCACATAAGTTGGACTTAAGTACATCTTTATATTTAATTTTATAAGTACTTCTATTGTCTTTGAAATATAGTTAAAGTGTACTGCCAAAATAACATTTTTCTTAGAATTTATAATAAACTAAAATGAACTTTTATGCAATTTATATGAAACTTTTATGTCATGTATGTAAATATATTGGTAATTCTACATTTGTAATGATAAAGTTGCAATTTAGTACATCTGAAATGTATTAACTTTAAATGTAATATTAAACAACTATGGAAGTCCGTTTCCACCACTGAATAAAAAATTGCGAGTTTACATCAAACAATTATGACTTTTTTTCGCATTTGCGAGTTTACATCAAACAATTCTGACTTTTCTTCGCAATTGCGAGTTTACATCAAACAATTATGACTTTTTTTCTCAGAATTGTGAGATATAAAGTCGCAATTGTGAGTTATAAAGTCCAATTCTGAGGGAAAAAAAAAATTGCGTTATAAAGAGAAAAACGTCAGAATTGTAAGTTCATATCACGCAGTTCTGACCTTTTTTTCTCAGAATTGCGAGATGTAAACTCGAAATTGAGAGAAAAAAGTCAGAATTGTGAGATAAAAAGTCGCAATTACCTTTTTTTTTTTTAACTCTGTGGAAGAAATGGGCTTCCATTAAAAAAAAAAAACAGATTATTTCAAAGTGTACTTTTCAAAATACCGTTATTAACTGAAATATTAAGTATATAGACATTAAAATGCCAATACCAAAAAGCTTAGTTACTGCATTTTTTATGGTGAATTTCTGGTAATCACAGCCGCCAGTTGTTGTTGTTTTTTACTCTAAATTTAGCACGATTTTTTTCAGGGAAGCCAGGGCATCTGGCAAAAAGCTGGCTGAAAGAGAATGAAAAGATGAAAAAGCAGTCACTGGCCCATTAGCAAGCTTGCACTGGGGCAGACGGTACAGTTCCAGACAGCCAGGCTGCATTACGTCAGGGAGATTCAGAGCCCCGGTGAATCACAGGCTCCTGTGTTTCTGCAGGTCTGTGCTCTAGTAAAGCTTTAATATAATCAAAATGAGTCAGTGCTATTCATCTGCCAAGACTCCATTAGAGGTAGACTGCCTTCATCCTGAGGCACACATCCCCCGTCTTTCCGCTCCTGCTCGTGTGTTCAAGCCACCCCGAATCCAGCAAATCTAGACTAATCAAACAGCCTTTAAGTCACTAAGACAGCTATAATTAGCATACTGCGAGAAGGAAAAGGATAATTAGTCCAGGGTGGCCCACTACACGTTAATCTAGTTAGATCTAATTGCGTGGTGTGCGGCTCCTGTCACATATCGGATTTCTAAACCACTGTTGTGATGGCCGTGTTGTAAATATGGTGGTTTAGTTGGCCCCTGTGGGTGAAGCTATGATTATGTTGTGTGTGGTGGGAGGCAGTGAGTGGGATTCGAGCAGGCTGCCTCAGTTTGCTCCAGTCAAAACATACGGGCTCATCATGAGACCTGTATGCAGTTGAGTGGATTGAGTGCAGCATGGAGGGTCCGGACAAAAACCTCAGGAAATCTGTCAAAAGCTCGCACACAAGCATGAGCAATGGCTATTGTCGGAATGGAGTACAAGCTGATGTTTACTGAATACTGCACAGAATGCACTGTAGTAGTGGTAGGTATTGTGCAACAATAAACAAATATTCAAATATTGGTATGCCACATTGTGTCACCAGATGTGTTGCTAGATTATTTTTTAATGTTTAATGTACACTCTCAGAAAAAAAAGGTACAAAATCTGTCACTGGTGCAGTAGCCTTTCAAAAGGTTCACCTTTGTAGCTTAAAGGTACATATTAGTATCTAAAGTGTACATGTTAATACCTAAATGGTACATATTAGTACGTTTTAAAGGGGACATCGGATACCAATTTTCAAGTTGTATGATTCTTTAGGATCTTCATGAAATGTCTGCAACATACTTTGGTTAAAATTCCTCAATGGTAGTGTAAAACAACACCCTTTTTAGCTGTCAAAAACAGCTCTGTTCGCAGCGAGCCGTTTCGGTGCATGTTTCTTTAATTCTCTTCCGTTTTTTGTGTATTCGGTGGCACATTACCATCAAAAACAAAACTAATCCACTACGTCCTAAGTGGCTCTGATGTCGGGAGAAAATGAAGACTGAAAATGAAAATGAAGGGTGTCACATTGCTCAGAAAATCAAAATGGCTTGATAATTGAGACTGTTTAGGTTTTTTGGGAATTAAAAAAAGATAACTTTTAGCATTGTAGGGTGGTTGTGTCCACACACTGCTAAGACACATTTATATGCAAACACCATGTAAAAGTGAATTTTACATTCAATGTCCCCTTTAAAAATGTACTGTCCCAGTGACAGCTTGTGTAAAATTCTGCAGTGCCTCAATAATATTTTATTTATAAATCTATGTTTAGAATCAGAACCTGCAATGTTCGATTCCCATATGAATCCTTCATTTGAGTCTTTTCAATTAAACGTTTAAACAGGGATGCATTTTCTAAAAGCAGTGTTAGCCAATTATGATTGCAAATATCATTATTACCAACATAGTTCAACGATACTGTGTTTCCTGAAACCAAGCTTCCAACAAACATTCGAAAACAGCATTTGTTCAACAGTTTGAGATTTGGCAATTGACAGAAATGTTGATTCTAAATACATAATTTATTCTGTTTTAGTTTTAGGTTTAGTTTTAAATGTTTTACCCAGTATTTCTATGGTTTGCACAGTACTTTTTTTTTTTTTGAGTATCACACTGTTCCCTTTCAGTCGGTCACTCTCGACGTCACGTCGGTGACCTACGAATTGGGATCTCGCTTAAAGAGACCAATCCACTTTGAGTGTAAACTAAATGAGCCAATGCACATTGGCATGTAATGATTGCATCCAGCTGCCGCTGATCACAGCGTGAGCATAAAAAGGCAGCCGGTGCAGCGCATACCAGCTTTTCGCTTCGGAGCCGAGCGACAACATCGTTCTGCTCCTACTAAACTGCTTCGTGTGTGACGAGTCTAGCGTGCTCTAGGGAGCTTCTTGTGTTGGTTGGACGGATCGTCTTTTTAAAGATGCCGTTTCACCCGTGCGTTTCTGGATGTGGTCATTACCTGGTGTCGGGTGATGGTCACGATCGCTCTCTCACATGTCTGGGCATTAAACACGCTGAGGTGGTGTTCGCGGATGAGTCAAGTTCCCATTGCGGGTAGATGACCAACTCGGAGCTGCGGGCCAGGCTCCGTTTCCTCCAGGGGGGCGGAGCTCCGTTGCCTCTGCCGTGGTGGCAATGCCTGAATCGGATCCGGAGATGTTGGCTATGATTTCCTGTGCCGCCGAGAGGGTAGGGCTCAAGTGGAAATCTCCACCGCGTCCCGAGCCCTCGAGGTTGGTTTCTCGGGGTGGCTTGCGCTGGTTCTCAGTGCCCCGCCCCAGTGCCTTTCTTCCCGGAGGTGCATGAGGAGCTCACCAGGTCATGGACGGCACCTTTTACTGCCAGAAACCGACCTGCTGGTTCCTCCTCCCTCACCACCCTCGACGGGGGTGCAGCTAGGGGGTATACGGCGATCCCTCCCGGTGGAGCGGTCGGTAGCGATGCAGTTGTGTCCTAAGACGGCCTCCTCCTGGCAGGGAAGCCTGTCGCTCCCCTCCCGGGCCTGTAGGCATTCGTCTGGTCTGACTGGTGGTGCTTATACGGCTTGTGGAGAAGCTGTATCCACCTTACACGCTATGGCGTTACTGCAGTTTCATCAGGCCAAGGCACTGAAGGACCTGCTCAAGGGTGGTCACGATCCGGAAGTTCTGAAAGAGCTACGAAACGTCACTGACCTCGCGCACCGAGCGACGAAGGTCACAGCGAGTTCTCTGGGTCGTGCGATGTCCACACTTGTGGTCCAGGAGCGCCATCTCTGGCTCTGTCTGGCCGACATGAGGGACGCCGACAAAGTACAGTTCCTCAATGCCCCTGTGTCCCAGACCGACCTCTTCAGCGACATGGTCGAGAGCTTTGCCCAGCAGTTCTCGGCTGCACAGAAGGAGACTGAGGCGATTCATCACATCCTGCCCCAGCGGGCAGCTGCTGCCTCCACCCATCCGCCAGCCGCAGTGCCCCAGCTTGCTCGTCGCCGAGGGCGGCCCCCTGCATCTGCCCCTGCTCCCGCGCCGCATCAGCCTCCAGCCAAGCAGCGCCGTGGAGCCGGGCGTAGGCAGGCCGTCCCACCCGTCGAGGCCCCCGTCAAACCTGGCGGTAAATGGAAGAGCAAGCGGCCCTGAGACGAGCGACCCAGAGATGGAGGGATCTGCTCTTCGCGAGATGGTGAATGCACCACTCTCTCCCCCGGAGGAGGGCCGGGTGGAGAATCTTTTGTTTCGTTTTCCCCCTCTGTCGGCCTCACGGTCGATGGCACCCAAATTCTCGACAAAAGAGCAGTTTTCTCTATTTCCGGGTCCCAGGAGGGCACGGAGAGTCGCGGACGGACCAACACCGGACCATACTCATCCTCCTTCACCGCCAGCAGGCAGCAGCGGGCGGTTCAAGAGCGTCAACAAAGGCCCTACTCACGCACCCTCTGCCAAACTGTGGAACCAGGTAAGCGTTGTACCACACACTCAGACTCCTCTTCGGTCCACCCACAAGCCACCCGAGTTGGGTCCCTGCGTTCCACCTCGCTGCCCCACTGCGGGTACGGTGGTGGTTCCGCTGGTCCTGCTTGCACGGTATCTGGATGCCTGGCTAGCACTACCCAGCACGTCTCGCTGGCTTCTACGGACCATCAGCCTCAGCTATGCGATTCAGTTCGCCCGGCGTCCCTGAACCGGGCCCTTCACCGGTTACTGTTCAAGATGTTGACGCAAAAACGCATCTTCAGGTGCATCTGTCCCCGAGACTGGTTTGCAGCGATCGACCTGAAGGATGCATACTTTCATGTGTTGATCCTTCCACGCCACAGACCATTTCTGCGGTCTCTCTCCGAGGATCTCTTTTCTCGGTATGGAGTTGGATTCATTCGAACAGACAGCACGCCTCACAGAGGAACGTGCGCAGTCGGTGCTGAACTGCTTGAATTCGTTCAAGGGCAGGACAGCGGTCCCACGTATGGACGGGCCCCCAACTGCAAAGGCATATCAATCGCCTAGAGTTGTTAGCGGTGTGCCTTGCCTTGAACCATCTCAAAGGGTGCTTACGAGGCAAGCACGTGCTGGTCCGATCGGACAACACGCCGACCGTTGCGTACATCAACCAACAAGGTGGTCTGCGCTCCCGTCGCATGTCGCAACTC
>NW_015627629.1:153625-154033 GCF_001515625.1 Sinocyclocheilus rhinocerous
AAGGTTCTGAGGTCACTTCGTGCCATTCACATTCCGGGTCTGCTCAACCGTACGGCCGATGAGCTGTCACAAGCTATGCTCCCAGGAGAATGGAGACTCCATGCCCAGACGATGCAGCTGATTTGGAGACATTTCGGAGCCGCTCAGGTAGACCTGTTTGCGTCTCCAGAGACTTCTCACTGCCAGTTGTTTTACTTACGGGCGCTGGCTCGTGGTGCCTCCCTGACAGATATTTGTAGAGCTGCGGGCTGGGCGACCCCCAACACGTTCGCTAGATTCTATAGCCTTTGTGTGGAGCCGGTTTCCTCCTGTGTTCTCACCTCAAACGGGTAGAGGCACTGAGAGGCCCTGGTTTAGTGTCGGCTTGCTAAAACTGCTCCAGAGTGTCCGTACTGTAGACCCTGTCGA
>NW_015627629.1:154107-159423 GCF_001515625.1 Sinocyclocheilus rhinocerous
GTACGTTTTCCCAGTGTTATCCAATCTCACTGAGTGGGTAGTGCTATGACAACGGTGACTGGTCTTCTTGTTGCGAGCCCTGACCAAAAAGGGGCGCAGGCGGCTCGCACAGGACACTTGAAGGGGCAGCATCCATGGCGCTTTGGTAGGGATCCCAATTCAAAATCAATTTGTGAAAGGGAACGTCTCGGTTACGTATGTAACCCTCGTTCCCTGAAGGAGGGAACGTCTCTAAGCGAGATCCCAATTCGTCGGTCACCGATGTGACGTCTCCGTTCCCTCCTTCAGCGAACAAGGGTTACATGCGTAACCGAGACGTTAGCGTAGCAACATGCTAATATCGAAGTCTGTTAGTATAAATTGTTAATTAAATCCCCTGTAAGCAGCACACCTAGCAAAAAAGTATACTTCAAGTTAATTTAAGGTCAAATATATTTTCCAAGAATATTTAAGTATTCTAAAATCAAAGTACTAGTAGTATACTTGTAAAGTATACTGTTAGTTTACTAGCTATATACTTTTTAGTTTATGAAAGCACACTTTGAAGTATTCTTTAGGTAACCTACTAGTTTAATAGCTTTATACTGCAAGTATACCTGTAAGTTTTCTTAAAGTGAATTTAACATCATACTTACAGGGCCAGATTTATTAAACAGGGCAAATTGTATACTAAAAGTGTTCTCCCCTATCTTTAGTTTAATAGTAAGTAGGGATGTAACGATTACCGGTTTGACGATAAATCATGATAAAATTCCAGACGGTTAGTATTACCATTTCATATTTCAATTATCATTAAAACCGTATTAGATTACCGCGATTTGAACAATTCACGATAAATAAATACTGTCCACCATAAAGCACAGTTTTCAGTAACAGTCTCACGTGCACACAGCATGCAGAGTAGTTTCGTTTTGAGTGAAAACATGGCGTAAAAGCTGGGAAGTTTTAAAAGAGTGCCAAGGGAATTATACAAATGAATATATGAATGAATGAATTATATGAATGCACCTCTGAAGGTTCTGACTGTCTTTAGAAACGATTCGATGGCATTTTGTTTTCATCTTCACGAGTATACTAATAGCACACTTAAATTTCTTTTTTGTAAGAGACTACAAAATACAAAAGCATACCAGCAGCTAAAATGTATCCAGTGATAATACATTTACAATTTTACGTATTTTATTAAAAAATACATTCCTCCAAGACTAGTGCTAGACAGCTTTATCACTCATTACAGACATTCAGACCCCTGTACCAAGCATTAATTTAATTGTATTATTTTATCATGTTTTATTGTTTGAATCTTATTTGAAGTTGATCATTTATTTTTAGGTGTGTTCAGTTCTGTTCATGCGTGATCTCATATAAGAGCACCATGTGTGTCAGGGTTGGTAGAGCGTTCCAAATCAGTCACTTATGAGGTTTAATTTCAGTTAATATGCTCATGTGTTTAACGTGAAGAGTATGTCCAGTTTTTTTAAATGAAGAACCATCTTTAGTAAGCCTTGAAGAAATTTAAGAACCACACAAAATGTAGCTTTTCATCTGGCACCAGAGATTTTCAGTTTCTCTGGGGCTCTCTCAAAGAGAGATAGAGAGAAAAGGGGGGATTACAGTGAGCTAAATCTCTGGCATGCATTGAGTGCATAATCGCTAAGTGAGCACGGGTCCGGGGAGCAGATGTCACATGGTTGAGGGGGTAAAGACTCAGGAATTATGTGGGACAACTGCTACACCGTCCTAACTACATGAAGATGTGTCTTATATGAGAGAATGAGGGATATAGTAAGAGAAAAATACTGACACAGCAAGAGATATAGGGGATGCACAGCCATCTGAAGAAGGTGTCGTGAGAGAGAAATAAAGAGAAAGAGAGAGGGACAGAAATAAAGATTAAAAGGTATAGCCCATGAGGATTGTGAATTACTTCATGACAGGAACCTAAAGCCAAAACTTAATGGTAACTGATGAGAGAGAAAGAGACTCTAATCATAGAGAGAGCAATTATTTAAAGAACAATTATTGTCAATTTCTTGTAGAAGTCAATCCCAGAATGCACTGTATCAAGAAGCTTCAATGATGTTCATGAAGACATCATAAAAGTAATCCATATGAATCAACACACAAACATGAAGCACGTCAAATATGGTAAGTGCAAGCTCAATCGTGCTAGTTTGAAGTGTGAAAACCAAGCATGGTACACAAGAAAGTGTGAGCTTCTGTGAGAACCAGTGAGGTTTGTTCTCATATCTCAAGCAAGCACATCTGAGCTTCTGTTTAGCATAATTGATGAGTTATAAGTATGTGCATTGATCAATGTTTATTATATGTGAATAAAAGCTTAACATTTTGGTTGTGTGGACTTTCGACGGATGGACAAAAATGATGAGAGAATATTAAAAATATCTTCATTTGTGTTTCGAAGATGACTGAAAGTCTGTAAACTATAATTATGATGTTAAATTCCCTTAAAGAAATCTTACAGGTATACTTGCAGTACAAAAACTACTAGTTTACTTAAAGAATACTTCAAAGTGTGCTTTCATACACCAAAAAGTGGGCTAGACATAAATAGCTAGCAAACTAACAGTATTACAAGCAATGTTGGGTGTAACACATTGCAAGTAACGTGAGTTACGTAACAACGTGAGAGTGAGTAAATGTTGACAGAATTTTAATTTTTGTGTGAACTCTTCCTTTAATGATAAGAATCAGTAGTCTGGGAGTAAAGTTTTCATTTAGTGAGCGAGACCTAGGTTCAAATCTCTGCCTAATTTTTTTCAAATTCTTTTTTAATAGATTCAACCTTTTTGTCAGTGATCACTGTGAGTTTTGTTATTTAACTTCCCTATCTCACCTACACTTGACTACAGCATAACACAGGACGAGGATCATGTGACCTCCAATACTTTCCCTAATACTCGAATTTGTATCACTTTTCATTTGCATGAAGTTAAACATTTTGCAAATTTGTCGACCACAAATGACCACAAAACTCATGGTCACCACTGTTTGTGTTGCTGGAAATCTTATTATAAAAAACGGCTTTCAATCGCTTTGTTGTTGTATGTGTGAACTTCCGCTTATACAAGGCATGTATGCAGGTGGCAGCCAGCAAGATCATTTTTTGGAAAGGGGCTTCTGCAATGTGGCTTTAGAACAGTGGAACACTCTCTGATCCCATCTGAACCATCTCACAGTAAAGACAGAGGGAGACCAGCACTATACTTCAACTATTTAAAGGTAGCTGAAGATTTTTACTGGGCTTTGATTAAGTGACAGTAAAAGGCAAACTATGTGTTTAATATTGAATAGCTTTTGAGAAATTAAACCTAACATGAAATCAAATGGACCATTTACTCTTAATACATGTTCCTGGTTGTATTATAAATAATTAACTGAAGCAAATTACTCAAAAACAAATTTTATAACTAGCTCTTCCACTGAAACGAAGGCTATCGCTTAGTGTTAACTGATATCCATTCCAAATCCATTCCTCACAAATGTTTTAGTGAATTATGTCTCCATTCTTGTATGCATATCCCACTGAACTCACTACAATGAAGTGCAAACAGCAATTTACATTGACATTCACAAGTTCAAGATTACAAGTGTATTTCATTACAGACTCATCTGAAGCCAAAAACAAAATAGGAATAGGAAAAATGAATACAAAAAAGAGAAAAGGCAGTACCTTGATATGTTTGACTCCACAGCTCACTAGCTTGCTTTGCTGATACAGGTCCCATGATATGTCAAATATCTTTATGAAACAGAGGAAGACAATAACAGTATGATTTATTATATTAGTAGGTATTTTCAGAATTCAGTGACGTGTATGTTGCCTTCAAGCCCTTTTAAATACTGTAATTTCAAAATCATGGTTGGAATTATAAGGACGTGTTGGACAATTTCTCTATTTTTCATTTCCTAACAAAGACAGAAAGCTTGTTTAGCACTAGTGCACTCAAATGCAGTACAAATGAGAATGCAGGAAGGATGCATTAAATTGATCAAAAGTGACAGCAACAACATTTATAATGTTACAAAAGATTTCTATTTCAAATAAATGCTGTTCTTTTGAACTTTCTATTACAGTTTTTTACGATTGCTTACACACTAAAATTAAACTTTTCCAACAATTAGCAAAACCTTACACTCAAGGAGCAAAACACAAGGCTAGATTTGCACAACTGTAAGCACATTGTCAGCTTCACACTATTTGCAAAACATTACACACAGTGATTTGCAAAACACTAAACACACTTGTATACATCAGACACAGAAGTATATCATGATGTCACTTCCTTGCAATTCCAAAGCACTGACTGTCAAATTACCACACCTATGAGCCAATCTGTTAAACACAGCCATCAGGTGCACAAACACATGATTGCTAAATTGTATTCAAAATTGTGCTTAAGCAATCGTAAAAAACTGTAATCAAAGAATCTTGAAACAAATGTATCATGGTTTTCATAAAAATATTAAGCAGCACAGCTGTTTTCAAACATTGATAATGATAAATGTTTCTTGAGAAGCAAATCAGACTGTTAGACTGATTTCTGAAGGATCATGTGACACTGAAGACTGGAGTAATGATGCTGAAAATTCTGTAATTTTATAATGAAGTACTATTTAATATGTCTGAACTACTTGTGTGTGTTACAGAGCCAGAGGAATCAGTAAAGAAAATGAAAGACAAAGTCAGGGAAAGTGTGTGCAAATGTGTGTTTTGGCCCCAAGGATGTGCCATCTTTAGTTGCAGTGTTAATTTATGCTAAATTAAATTAATTTCAGTGCATCCCCAGATTCCCTGAATCTAAGCCTTCCTTGCTAACATGATTATGGCTGTCTGTTTGCAATGTATGATTGTAACATATGAGTTACTCTGTGTAGCCTGACTGAAACTAAAGGACCGAAGAAAGTCCACTAGATAATGAGAGGACAGAAGAAACATTGCACTGCCTGTCTGCCGTTTCTAATGGGGTGTGTGTGTGTGTGTGTGTATGTTTGTTTGTTTGTGTGTGTGTGTGTGTGTGTGTGTGTTTACCTACTTAACCATATTTTGGGGACAAATTTGTATCCAAAAGTGAGCTAAACCTGACAAAATCTCCAAAAACCTCCCTTTGGGGACGTCCTCATTTGTAAAACCGGTATAAAAATAAAGTAAACAAGTAAAGTTAAATTGTAAAAAAGTTTCCTGTAAGGGGTAGGTTTAGGTGTAGGGTTGGTGTAGGGCAATAGAATATAGAGTTTTTACAGTATAAAAACCATTACGCCTATGGAATGTCCCCATTTAGATAGCTAAGTAAA
>NW_015627629.1:159472-160327 GCF_001515625.1 Sinocyclocheilus rhinocerous
CCCACTTTATATTAAGTGGCCTTAACAACTATGTACTTACATTTAAATTAATAATTTGGTACAATGCACTTATTGTGTACATACATGTTTTTACATTGTACTTATATTTGAAAAATATCTGCATGTAATTATATCTGTAATTACATTTATAATTACACTGTTGGCCCATCCCTTACACTTTAACCCACCCTTAAACCTAGCCATACCACCAAACCTGTCCCTAACCTTACCCGTTCTTACCACATGCCGCAGCAAAAGTGTTTTGCAATACAATATGAACACAATAAGTATATTGTACTTATTTTTTGATGTAAGTACATAGTAGTTAAAAACACCCAACACCCAAATTCTAGTTTCCCTCTGGTGCTTATGACATTGTGCGAGCATTCATGTGCACCTGTTTCAAAATTATGATCATTCTGACATGAGTTGAAGGCAGCAAGACAATCTTGGTTACAAAACACATGCGAACGAGATAAAAAAATCACTTTCAGGACTTTTTTTCCAGCTGTTGACCAATAAACACATTGGCCAATCAGAATGCACCCGACTCTGAAGCGCTTAAGCATTTAAAGCTGTTATTTCATTATTGTGCATATTATTTCATTATTGTGCATTTCCACCTCTGTCCCATCAAACCTGATGCACCAGTTTACTTCTAAGCTTGCACCACGCTGGCTAGGGCTAAAACGGAGTGCCTTGAGTCAATTATGGGATGCTAAACCTTTGATGAATTTTAGAAGAAAAGTGTTGCTTTAGACACCCCGGGTCTTTGAGGTAGCGTCTCGCCGCTCCTCTCTTTGCCATTTCATCTGACGGTGTGAAATAACTCATGAGGCCAATTTCCTGCTGAAA
>NW_015627629.1:161767-171830 GCF_001515625.1 Sinocyclocheilus rhinocerous
ACACATATACATATATACACACACATACACATACACATACATACACACACACATACTTGTATTTGTGGTTTACGGGGACTCTCCATAGGTGTAATGGTTTTTATACTGTACAAACTGTATTTTCTATTGCCCTACACCAACCCTACCCCTCACAGGAAACTGCTGGCAATTTTTGAATTTCATAAAACACCGTTTTGTATGTTTTTTAAGCCTTTTGTTTTACGGGGACACAGGAAGTGTCCTCATAAACCATGTTTACGTTGTAGTACCCATGTCATTATACACATTTGTGTCCTCATAAACCATATATACCTGTACACACACTCACACACTTTCTCCTTCACTCACTTTACACTTACTCAATGTCAGAGAGTTGACAGGTGATCAATAACACCTGTTCATTGAGAACTGGAAGTAAATGCCATCGTGTAAATTTATCCTTCCTATCTTGTCTCAGGGTTGAATGGTGGTTAGAGAAGACTGGAAATGAGGATTTGGCATCAGCAGCCAGATTACCTGGGTAGATTACTTACAAATTGTAGTCCATTAGATTACAAATTACATGACAAAGATTGTAGTTAGTAGCATAATCAATTGGATTACACATATTAAGTAAAATATTATGACTACTTTTTGATTACTTTTAGATTACTTTTGGCCTGATACATAAAACATGTATTCAATTTTATCAATATCATGAAGTGCATTAAACATTACTAAACATTTACGGTCCCACTTTATATTAAGTGGCCTTAACTACTATGTACTTACATTTAAATTAATCATTTGGTACAATGCACTTATTGTGTACATACATGTTTTTACATTGTACTTCTATTTTAAAAATACCTGCATGTAATTACATCTGTAATTAATTTCTGTAATTACATTTATAATTACACTGTTGGCCCATCCCTTACACTTTAACCCACCCTTAAACCTAGCCATACCACCAAACCTGTCCCTAACCTTACCCGTTTCCCACCTCAATAGCAGCAAAAGTGTTTTGCAATACAATATGAACACAATAAGTATATTGTACTTATTTTTTGATGTAAGTACATAGTAGTTAAAAACACCCAACACCCAAATTCTAGTTTCCCTCTAGTGCTTATGACATTGTGCGAGCATTCATGTGCACCTGTTTCAAAATTATGATCATTCTGACATGAGTTGAAGGCAGCAAGACAATCTTGGTTACAAAACACATGCGAACGAGATAAAAAAATCACTTTCAGGACTTTTTTTCCAGCTGTTGACCAATAAACACATTGGCCAATCAGAATGCACCCGACTCTGAAGCGCTTAAGCATTTAAAGCTGTTATTTCATTATTGTGCATATTATTTCATTATTGTGCATTTCCACCTCTGTCCCATCAAACCTGATGCACCAGTTTACTTCTAAGCTTGCACCACGCTGGCTAGGGCTAAAACGGAGTGCCTTGAGTCAATTATGGGATGCTAAACCTTTGATGAATTTGAGAAGAAAAGTGTTGCTTTAGACACCCCGGGTCTTTGAGGTAGCGTCTCGCCGCTCCTCTCTTTGCCATTTCATCTGACGGTGTGAGATGAGGCCAATTTCCTGCTGAAACTGCAAATCACTTTCTCAGCTCTGCTGGGGGGAGGTAAGGGGTGAATTCTCTCAGATAAAGTGAGAGTGAGCAAAGAAATGTGAAATGTCAAGGTACGATTTTCCATTCTATCCCTCTATCATCTCCTCCAGTGAGTTGGAGTGCTTTTGATAAATTGACAATGTAACCCAACTCTCATCTACTTTAGTCTTTTATTGTACAATGTTACAAATTCAACAAATCACATTTACACTGAAAGCATTACACACTGCCATCTGTCTACACAGTATGATATGTGTTTTTGATTAAATAAAGCTGGTTAAGGTCCCCGTGCTCCCTGCTGCTGTTAAATCAATATCACACTAACTACTTGCCAGAAATTAATTTTAATAATACAATTATTATTGTAAATAAGTCCAATTACTCATAATATTACATATTTTGTCTCATGAAAATGTAAAATAATTATACCACATTTCTGACTAAATCTGACTGGTTACAGTTAGTGTTAATACAGCAAATTTGCAATTTTGAAATGACTGTAATGATTTGAAATGGTTGAAATACTCATTTCCTGCTGCGGTACCAGATGCGCTTTCACACTTTCTTATATAAGACAGAGAATGCAGTGTGCGTGTGTGTGTGTGTGTGTGTGTGTGTGTTTTATATAGTCTGTTCTGCTGTATGTTTCACAGAGTTATCTGTAACCTGTTTAGTGTGATTCAGTGGGGACACTGAAAAATGGCCCCTTAAGTTCAAATGAATAGTGCTGTTTCGTTCAGTTTTTTGTTCGCCACTTGATGTTTCTCACTCAAAAAGTAATGGCAGCGCATAATCATAGAGAGTAGCACAACTTTGCATTGGCACTAGTGTGATCTTTTTAACAACATTTTGTCCTACCGGCAGAAAAATAGTGGACCAACCATTCAGTCATAGTCTGGAGCCCTAAAAAGGAGGCAGAACGATTGTGTGCTGTGTTTTTGAACAAATCAGTTGAGTAAATGATTCAAGGACTAATTAAACACAGTCCCTTGTTTCATTCCTGAATGAACCAGCATTTTTGAACGAATTGATTGAGTGAATGATTCACTAACTCATTTATAAAAACAGGCACCTAATTTGTTTCTGAATGAATCATCAATTTTGAGCTAACTGATTAAGTGAATAATTCAATGACTCACTCATAAAGTCACTTTTGTTTTTAAATCGACTGAATGAATGATTAAATTTCTGAAATATGCTAATACAGACACAAACAGTGAAAGTCTCAGTGCAGTGAGGCTGTTGTATCTGCACTCTTGGAATGCTGTTTGACCAATCAGTTTCAAGGACTGCAACTAACTGTAGTAACACAAGCTATACAACACTGCTTGACTTGGTCTAGATGGGGCAGTTCTTACTTAGTGCAACATCAATAGCTTTTTCAAAAAGCTCTGAAAATTAACGTGCAGCAGTTTTATTGAACAATGTTGAAGTGTAGTTGACCAGAAAGTGCAGCAAGAACATATCAGTATATGATGGAAGTTTCTAAAGCCATTATCTTCGAGACATCGTCAAACCTCACAATGCTGCTTCATGTTGAGGGTAATATTTGGCAATGTTCCAGAGTTTGTCATTTGATGTTATCACTGAGGATTTTGCATGTTGTTTCTGTCTAGGTGACAACCAGCAGCTCCGGCAGACACACAGTTATACAGTCTGACACATACTGTCACACTGTGGGAGTCACACCGTTGGTGTGTTCGCAGATGTGACTTCAACAACTAATAATAAACTTCACAGCACCTCATACTGAGAGATGAATCTTATGAGTTCATAATAATGTCAACTCCTTGGTATAAAGCGAAATCTTTCTTATTGCTCAGAACACTCACCTGTCCATCAAGGTCAAAGGCGAGACAGGAGATACCGTGTGTGTGCATGTCTTTCAATATGGACACTGTCTGCACAGTATATGAGTCCCACACACAGATATACGGCTCCTTTCCAACCTGTCCTGTGGCCACCAGCACTCGCTCTGGATGCAGGGCTAAACTGTAGACAGAGAATTACAATGAAGTTAAGATATTAAAAGGCCAATTAATCAAAATATTTTACCATTTCAAGTTTATCGCAACAGCTGAAAACCATGCCTGTGAAAACATAATCTGTGCAAATATGTCAGCACAAACACTTTTTCAACTATATCAGATGATAAATATTTGAACCACAAATATTAATGCCTGAAACATATTTTATGCAAATATGTGGACTAATGGTCAACCAATAAGGGTTTTTTAATGGTCGATGATGATATCATAGGGTCTGTTCAGACTTCGTCACTTGATGCGTTTTTACTGATCAGATAGCTATCCTATTTGTGACCCTGGACCACAAAACCAGTCTTAAGTCGCTGGGGTATATTTGTAGCAATAGCCAAACATGCATTGTATGGGTCAAAATGACTGATTTTTCTTTTATACCAAAAATCATTAGGACATTAAAGGGGTCATATGATGCGATTTCAATTTTTCCTTTCTCTTTGAAGTGTTACAAGCTCTTGGTGCATAAAGAAGATCTGTAAAGTTGCAAAGACTAAAGTCTCAAATCCAAAGAGATATTCTTTATAAAAGTTAAGAGTCAGCCACGCCTACCTAAAATGGCTCATTCTAACACGCCCCCACATGTCTACGTCACGATGTGGGAAGATTTGCATAACGCTGCCCAAATGTTCACGCAAAGAAAGAAGGCGTAACTTTTATTCTCGCTGTAGTATTGTTGCTGCCGCCATGTCGTGAAGGCACTGTGTGTTTTGTTGTGAAAGCGAAACTACTTTGTTTGGCCTTCCAAAAGAGGACGATATCCGCTTCGTCATGCCTAGAGCTGATCCGTGCTGGTCGCTGAGGAAATACTTCAACTTCGCGCTGTGGATCGCCGGATCAGCTTTCACCGTGGACGAAGCGGAGTCCAGCCCAGGGTCGTCACATGTGGTTGTCGTAAGCCCACTGGCCGCTCCTTCGTCGATTCCGCAGGCCGTTCCTCACTCTAGCCGCAGGCCTCCGCTCACTCAAGGCCGTGGTGTGTGATGCTGTGTTTCATTGTGAAAGCGAAACTACTTTGTTTGGTCTTCCAAAAGAGGACACGACTAGAAATCAGTGGTTAAGTTGTATTTACAACACTGTTCCAGAACAGTTCAACCCAAATATTCAGATGTGTCCAGCGCATTTTATGGAGGACTGTTTCCTGATCCTGGAAGAGTAGACTACAATGCCGGCTGTCAGACTGTAAGTAGGGCTTGTTGTTTGTCATTTCTCCAATCACAAATGCAGACATGGTTTCCTAATCATCAATTAATTCACTACAAAATGGTTCATAGGATGTATCTCACTCCTAGGAAACGATATTTAATGAAGCTTTCTTCATCTTCCAATTGTAATTTCTGCTCAGGAAACTCTATAGGAACCTATAGACATATGTTTTGGGATTGCCCTGAAGTTAATCATTTCTGGAAACAGGCATCTAAGACTCTGAAGGACATACTGGAAGTTGATATATCATGCTGCCCTAAGCTTTTGCTTTTAAATGATGACTCATCTTTCGGTTTCTCTCGGTCTCAGAAAAAATTGTTATTCTCTGGATTAACTGCAGCAAAGTTCCTTGATTATTACGCCAGAATGAGAGCATAGTTCCTAACCATATCGGCCTAGAAAATCGCAACTTTTCATTTTCCGTCGGTCTTAGTACACGATGTAACTACAGAAGAGTCAAGTTTTAAATGGGAAAAATATAGAAACTCTTTGGTCTTTTTTGAGCGAGATGCTAACGGTCTAATCAGATTCAATGATCTATGCTAAGCTACAGCTAAAAGTGCTACCACCAGACCCTGAGATTGGCTGAATGGATTCGAAAACAGTAAAACTCAACTGTTTAACTCTAGGGGAGTTGGAAAATGAGCCTATTTTCAAAAATAGTGGAGTGTTCCTTTAAAGGGGGTGTCTAATGCTAATCCATGCATTCTGACTTAGGCTATTTACACTGTTTAAAAGAGTTGGATTCTCATGGCTAAACATGGCCAAAGTTTCAAAAAACGAGTTGGACATATAACGAGTATTTCTGTGCCAAATACACTCCTTCAGTTTCGGAAAGTTTTTTTCGACTATGACCCTGTATGACGTCATAAAGGGCAGAATTCCTTGTATGGGCATTTCTCCCGGAAAAGTGCGCGCACACATCAACCACAGCGAGAGCAAGAGCACGGCTATCAATGTGCTTCACTCGGGTTACGGAAGTCGTCGGCAGCGCTGCACAGGACTTGCTCGAGAAGGATTTGTCCTTTTGTTTGTTTGTAGAGAAGCATAAAGCTGTATCTGTCTTTTAGAAATCTGATAAAACTAAAGACTCTTTGGAGATATGAAGGATGCAATACTACTGTGACGAGTGTGGCGGTGCCGATAGCCGTGGAAACGGAGCAAGGCCGGTGGAGTAAATGATAATGAGCGACACCTGCGCCACTCACCGTTCTCGAGTCCCACGGAGGAGCTCTGGAAGGATAAAAGGAGGAGTAACGACAGTGAAGGACGAGAGAGGACCAGGCCTGGACTTTATGTTGTTTTTGTTTTATTATGTTTTATGCGGCAGTCCAGGGGCGCCGGACAGGGGGTAATAGTGGAACAGAGTAACAGTGGCCCATGGCAAGGGGGGGAGGGGGGCGATCGCGATCCCTAGACCCGACGCCCCACCCCCACCCCCAATGAACGATATAATGGAATCATGAACATACACCCCCTGTTTCTATTAAATTGTTATCATGTTAAATACAAATTCAGTCATATTAAAAGTATTTTATGACATGACATCCATATGCTACTTGACTAAAAAGATATAATGTGTAGTTAATAGATCACACTAACATTAGGCTGTTTTTAGCCTCACCCTGGAGTTGATGCACTCTCCGGTTATGAAACTAAGTAAATAATTAAATAAATTAGCATGATAATATTGTGTATCAGCGATCTCACAGGCTGACGATAGGATGATATGACTATGGAGCATATCGCCCAACACTACTATAGGTACTCAAGATTAACATGAGATTGGCAGAAACTGTGTGTGTTATGATCCATTTAATAATAACACATCTGGTATTATAGCACAAGCATTTGAAGGTAATGCTGTCGACCTTGAGTACTGAGGTATGTTACCCTAAAGTAACAGAAGAACACGTTAAGTATTTACAATGGGAAAGCACACTTGCAATGCACTGGCCAAAATTTGCTAACTGGCTATTCTGCCATTACACCTTCCAGAAATACATTACTAAATATTTGGTGATTGTCCTGTTTGAAATCCAGCCTTGATTTATACAGATAACTGATAAAAAAGCTTTTAAGAAGGGGGTGTACGATTGTGGACAGCTATAGTAAGACGAGCTATCGCTGATTATCATTTCCCACAATCAGAAGTGAAAGTGAGAAAAGGGCTTTTAGTTATCAGAGCCCCATGAAGAGATAATCTGGAAAGCACGCTATCTTCTGCAACCTAAGACTCATGAAACTGGCTCAGATAAAGTCTGTCAACACAGCATATCTGTGTGTTTTAGATTTAAATGTAGTCAACATTCATTCCGTTCCTTCTATATTTTGAAATAAGCTTATATTTTTTATTCCACAGCATGTAGCATTATCCATAATAATGCCCCGGTGTAAAAATAGCACAGACGTGAGGTGGAAAAATCAGGTCATCGCGGTTCATGGAGCAGTTCACTCTCACCATCACACTAGACCACCAAATTCATTCAGGCTTGCCTTCACATGCCCTAGGAAATCCCAGAAGCATCCAAATGTTGCGTAGTAAATCTGTCCAGCTTTACTACGCTCTCTCCTTCACGCACACATACACTATTTTCCATATTTATCAGCAGTGTAAAGGCAATCGCACACTGGATGAGAAGCACAGTGCTGAAGCGCGGCTGGGATAACTCACAGGTACCGTACACCGGTGGACATGTCAAGCTCAGTTCATCACAGCAGTCCAAAACTGTTAATCTAATCACCAAACATGCAAGAGTTCACTTCTAGAATGAATAAAGTGCTGTTTGGTGAGTTCAAAATTTTTTTTTTTTACTTTTTAAAACAACAACTGAGTAAACGGATTCGACTGCACTGTTTTTCCATTGTTTTTTTTGTTTTTTGTTTTTTTACATGCACTTTGACCATTGTATTTGACATGTATTTGACCATTGCGCTCATGTCTCTAAAGGCCAATTCACACCGCACAGACAAACGCCAACAAACACCAACAAACAAGTTGGCTGTTGGATTTAGAATTTTATGAAAAATAACTGTCATGTTCACACTGCCCCAACAAACACTAACAAACTTCGAGTCACAGAGAGTCAAGTAACACCGTGTCTACACCAGTGTAGACAGCGTCACTGATTATAATCAATAGAACTATAGATCAATAGTAAATGGTGTAACATCGGGGAAGTCTGACTGGGGAAGAAATGTATGATCCTGTAGCCACAATCAAAATTTTACTGTTATTAATGTCTTTGCGTGTCATTCTTCGCCTGAAAGACGGCGAACAGACTAGTCTGTTGGCGTTTGTTGGCGTTTGTCGGTGCGGTGTGAATTGGCCTTAAAATGCTGCATTCAAGTTAAAAGAAAAGCAAATGACACAGCATTCTAAGAACATAGCAATATGTTAAACTTTTAAAAAGTGCATCACTAGACCTTGAGTTTTTATTTATTTATTTTTTTCATTCCACTAAACTGCATTGCCTTTTTGTGTCTCTGTGTGTGTGTGTGTGTGTGTGTGTGTGTGTTAATAGCCTCCAACTGTACACTGACTATCCATAAACCATTTGACCGTTGGAAGAGAACACATTGCATCATAACAAAAGTGCTTGTTCCCTGTCAGTTTTGGTTTGGTTTGGTTTAGTAGATGTTTCCATGGGCCACAAAGGGAAGGAGGGCATTACATAAATATTAATTTTGTAAATGTCCTTTTTATTGTAAATTTGCATAATCCTGCCAGTAAAATGTATTTTAATATTCTGCAATAGTATTCAAAAGGCAAGGGAAAGCCACTGCTGAGGATGCTACTTTGAAAATACACTGAACAAAATTATAAACGCAACACTTTTGTTTTTGCCCCCATTTTTCACAAAAAAGTGTTTTGCAATATTAAATATATGAATATTAATTACTCATAACTTAATATAACTATCAAAAATGTTTTTGATAATCATAGTCAGAGGCGTCAAGCCCATTCAAAGTGAGCCAAGTGCAAAATTTCTGATCCAAGTGCATTTTGAATGCAACTTCCAAAAGACAAAAGCCGAATAATATTTTTTATATTTGATACAATCACACCGGTGTGATTATATCGTTCAGTGCGGCACATCATCAGCTGCTAAATTCAAATCTGCGTTCACGCTTTGGCTGGCGCTGAGCCAGAGACCGACGCGTTTTTAAAGCGCTTTTACAGCATTATAACCAATCACACACGATTCTGTTGAGCTTATGAATGCAATGACCAATCAGAGACGTTCAGATGAGTCATCACTGAATATATATATATGTGTGTGTTTGTGTGTGTGTGTGTGTGTTGTTGTTGTTGTTATTATTATGAATTCATCCAAATCAATCAATTCAGTAAAAAGAACCAGATTTGCCAATGATATTAGAGAGGATGTTTGAGAGTGAGTTTGATAAAGTCACCCCATGACAAGAAGAACCTTTTTGTCCACAATATACAATAATAACAAAACAAAACAAAAAAGTGTTTTGCAATATTAAATATATGAATATTAATTACTCATAACTTAATATAACTATCAAAAATGTTTTTGATAATCATAGTCAGAGGCGTCAAGCCCATTCAAAGTGAGCCAAGTGCAAAATTTCTGATCCAAGTGCATTTTGAATGCAACTTCCAAAAGACAAAAGCCGAATAATATTTTTTATATTTGATACAATCACACCGGTGTGATTATATCGTTCAGTGCGGCACATCATCAGCTGCTAAATTCAAATCTGCGTTCACGCTTTGGCTGGCGCTGAGCCAGAGACAGACGCGTTTTTACAGTGCTGTGCATTATAACCAATCACACACGATTCTGTTGAGCTTATGAATGCAATGACCAATCAGAGACGTTCAGATGAGTCATCACTGAAACACCGGTGTTTTGCTCTTATCAGAAACAACAGTGCAGATGTGCGTACGAATGTAAGTAAGAGATTCATTTCACAGTGTAAACAGCTTCAGTGATTTTAATGGGAGTTTTTGAGAGTGTCTCTGGCTAGACTGAATAAAAAAGTTATTTGATAATGTAAATGTTCTTTGCTCTCTGTAAAATGAAAGTGTTATAATTAGTAACTTACAATATTGTTATTAAATTCACATTAAATACAAAGTCAGTCGTATTAAAAATATTTTATGGCATGACACCCATATCTGGTACTTAAGTAAAAAGTCGGGTTTTTATGTGTAGTTAATAGATTACACT
>NW_015627629.1:172827-173219 GCF_001515625.1 Sinocyclocheilus rhinocerous
TGAGCCAAGTACATTTTGAATGCAGCTTCCAAAAGACAAAAATAGCCGAATAATATTTTTTATATTTGATACAATCACACCGGTGTGATTATATCGTTCAGTGCGGCACATCATCAGCTGCTAAATTCAAATCTGCGTTCACGCTTTGGCTGGCGCTGAGCCAGAGACAGACGCGTTTTTACAGTGCTGTGCATTATAACCAATCACACACGATTCTGTTGAGCTTATGAATGCAATGACCAATCAGAGACGTTCAGATGAGTCATCACTGAAACACCGGTGTTTTGCTCTTATCAGAAACAACAGTGCAGATGTGCGTACGAATGTAAGTAAGAGATTCATTTCACAGTGTAAACAGCTTCAGTGATTTTAATGGGAGTTTTTGAGAGTGT
>NW_015627629.1:174089-183086 GCF_001515625.1 Sinocyclocheilus rhinocerous
ATAATCTATAAAGGTGCAAAACGCATTTACTTACACATATTTGAGAATCGAGATATTTCCAGATATAAGATAGTTAACACGTTTGGAAATATTTCGAATAAAAAGAAAAAATAAATAAATAAAACATAAGCCTATATCAGTTATACAGTGCTATCGTGGCTGCTGTGTGTCACATGACAAGCATGACCCCCCCCACGTGCCCCCTCAAAAATCATGAGTGCATGACCCCCCTGATCATAGTGTGTAAAACTTAGCCATTTCTTAATATTTACTGTATATAGTCAGACATAGTAAACATTAATTAAAATTCATGTAGCATTAAAAGTTAATCCCATCACTTTTATTTTATTGTTTACTACATTAATATATTGTAGATTCTTGAATGCTAATTATAGGAAAATAACTAGGAAAGCAGCAGCCTTTTCTAAATGAAAGGGTCAGAATGCTGTATTAACTACTATTAAGTAGAGACAACAGAAGGCTATTTATTAGCACATAAAAAGTTTTTTGCCTGACAGGATCAGCTCACTTGGCTCCATGTCTAATTCAATGTGTGTCATAAACATGGCAATGTAGCATTTTGTCATGCTACACTACTCCTTGGAAATAATATCTCATTAATGGAAAAGCTACATTATTATGAAAACATCATGAGTTACTGTCATGCTACTGTTGCTACTTTTAACTTCTCTTCAACACTGTTTGGAACTTTGAAGAGCAGAGGGTGAGTTGAGGTGGATGAAATGTTGAAAAGAGGCTGTTCTTACATAAATCTCTATGTAAGAAACTTCTATTTGGACCTCAATGAAAAAGATTTTTGCGCTGTTTGAAGCTACGCTCATCCAGGCCTTTGAATTGTCCAAGAGACACAATTCCACCAACAATTTAACATTGACTATCTGTCAAAATGTCTCCCTCCTCTTGAGGGAGTTCTTTTGCCTGTCTCTCCTGCTCTTGATGGTGTGTGTGTGTGCGCGTTTTTGTGACAAATGAGGACATACATTTGTATAATGACAAGGGTATGACATAGGTATTACAAGGAGAAGGTGACTTTTCAGGACATTACCCCATGTCCCCACTTTTCAAAACGCATATAAATCACACAGAATGGAGTGTATTGAAAATCTGAAATAGCACAAAGTTTCCTGTGAGGGGTAGGTTTAGGGGTAGGGTTGGTGTAGGGCAATAGAATATATGGTCTGTACAGTAGAAAAACCATTACGCCTATGGGATGTCCCCACTTTTCACAAAAACAAACCTGTGTATGTGTGTGTGTGTTTATATTCAGCAAGAGTTTCCAGCTCCCACTGTCTGAGTCTTCAGATGAAGCTTTTTAAGCCTGCCAGGGTGATTCTGCTTGGCAGTGAGGA
This sequence comes from Sinocyclocheilus rhinocerous, assembly GCF_001515625.1. Lineage (NCBI taxonomy): Eukaryota > Metazoa > Chordata > Actinopteri > Cypriniformes > Cyprinidae > Sinocyclocheilus > Sinocyclocheilus rhinocerous. Next base: position 175,460 of record NW_015627629.1, read on the forward strand.
GGAGTGACTACATTAAAGCCCTGAGGGAGCTGTACCACTCATGAACATCGCTGTGTGTCTGCCTTGTCTGTCTTTCTTAATCTGCCTCTCTTTCTCCCTGATTCTCTTTTCTCTTATACCTGTTCCCTCTTTCTACAGCAGTAACTCTCAACCAGGGGTACAAGTACTTGAGCAGGTTTCGGGGAAACTTTGAAATATTGTTTTGCTTTCTTAAACCTATTATACCAAACCCAAATTATGACTTTAAAATAAAAAATATTAGCCCTGTGATAAGATTTAAATGTTTACATTTTTTCATTTTTGCATTTATATATATTTTTTCATTTTATATATTTATATAATTTCATTACTTAATTTAAATATTAATGTATTAAATATTAATTAGATAGTATTACATTTTAATTAATTAAAATAAATGAATTTTACATTAATTTCCTTACAAAAAGAAAACAAAATAATATGTATATTATATGCTTAACTTTGCCAGTTTATTTGGTGTAAATGTATTTGATACACATCAAGACCAGTGATATTTTAGTATTATTTATATAATATTATAGTACTCATATTTTGAATATGAATAAAACAGCTTTTATTTTAGTATTTTAAGTTTTCATTTTAATTTAATTTAGTTTTTTCACTTAATTTTGTTAAGTCTTTTGTCATTTTAATTATTTTTTGATACATTTTTAAATAAATGTATTTTTATTTCTTAACTTAAACTTACTTTATTTCAGATAATTGCCAAGGCAACATTTCTAATTTTTTTTAAGTTCTTTTAATTTTAAGTTTCTTAAGTTAGAAGTTTTTCTTCTAATATTAGAATTTTATTTTATTTCATCTTTATTTCCATTTAACATTTCGTTGTAACAACACTGACAAAGACTGCAGACTGAGGTAAATTTCTCTCTACCTAATAATAACACTCTTTCCTATTTACATACCATCAATGTCTCAGCCAATCAATATCACATGAACAAATCATTATCAAATAAACAAAATGCACTTATAAAATAACAGATTAAATAACAAAAGCTACTTGAGTGATCTTTTTTAGTTTGAAACTAAAATCATTCTAATAATTACCATATTTCTGATAATGCTAAATGATATTCACTATGAGTCAAAAGCAACACATTTTTGCACTACATTTTTTAATGTTTATACAGATCTGTGCTGCCGTGTGGCTTCCTACACATCCCTGCAGTGAACGAACCCTGGAGCCAGTCGCCAGTCCTTATTCCTCTCTCTGTGGATTACATAATCCCACATAACTGTAGATAGAGCAAAGGCACTAAGCCACAGCACAACTCTCCATTGCAGCCCAACCTTTCTTTCAACGTGAATGAAAAATGATTTAATACAGCAAAAGATATAAATAATTGATGCAATTTGCATCCATAATTGACCTGAAGGAACCCACACATTCAGAGGGACTTAAAAATCCTGCAGATGATTTACAGCAAGATGAATACTTCACACTCTCTGCCTCATTCTGGAAGAGGAATTCTCTAAGAATTGTGTCTGCTAATAGGGTCATGTATTTCCATACACCATCTGCATTCTAATTCACTGAAGGAATTATGCAAATTTGGTAATGGCGCAAAATTAGTGTCTGGGCGCTGGGGGGGGCGGGTGTTAGTTCGTTTGAGTTTCCCTCTTTTCTTCGTTTTCAAATGGCTTGTAAAAGTGCCGTGCGAATTTTACTTTCACTTTCAAATTAGCGGCAACTGCCACAATTCGGCGTCAAGCAATTGTTCGTTTGACCGCACGCTGCATTGAGCGTTTCGTTTTTAAAAGTATCTGTCCTCTAACTGAAACTAGGCTAAATGATTTTTGTTACTATAAAAAAATCAAAACGACGGTGGGGGCCGGTGCCGCGGTAGGCAAATGACGTAACCTGTGTTGCGGCTTAACACCGGTATAACCGAAAACACCGTCTATCGCAGCAAGCCTACTGGGCGCTGCAAGTGGTGCCTAAGGGGTTCACAAAAATTTAAGAGAAATTAGGGGAAATTTTTATGTAATTTCAGTATGTGTACTCACATATACATATTAAAGAAATATTATCTTTCACAAAATCACCTAATTTTAATTTATTACTATTTTATTATATTGCTATTTTATCATGAGATTAATTGTGATTATTTGATTCAGAACTAGTTTTGTAACGGCTGGAGTAGATATTGTGTAAGCCAACTATTACGTTTTGTCATTTTTATTTCACACTTAATATTTTTCTCACACAGTATAAATGTTTTTTAAAGGGGTCATGAAATGGAGAATCAAATGTTCTTGATATTTACATATATAAGAGCGGTTACTCTACAATAAAAACAGGTAACACTTTATTTTAATAGTCCACTTTAGACATTCAACTACCTATAAATAACTTTGCAACTAAATGTCAACTAGCAGTCATTAGAGTATTAGTAGACTGTCTGCTTAATATCTACTAACACTTTCTTTTGAATCGCTAACCCTGGTACTATTTGGTAATATTACTGGTAATATTATATGGTAATAACCCAGGCATATTTGCTGCACCCATGGTACGGCAGCAAAGTTCCTTGATTATTACGCCGGAATGAGAGTATAGTTTCTAGTCATATCGGCCTAGAAAATCGCAACTTTTCATTTTCCGTCGGTCTAAGTACACGATGTAACTACAGAAGAGTCAAGTTTTAAATAGGAAAAATATAGAAACTCTTTGGTTATTTTTGAGCGATATGCTAACGGTCTAATCAGATTCAATGATCTATGCTAAGCTACAGCTAAAAGTGCTACCGCCAGACCCGGAGATCGGCTGAATGGATTCTAAAACGGTAAAACTCAACTGTTTAACTCTTAGGGGAGTTGGAAAATGAGCCTATTTTCAAAAATAGTGGAGTGTTCCTTTAAAGTTAGTTTAATGTCTAAAGTGGACTATCGAAATAAAGTGTAACCTAAAAAGATAATGCAAGTTTCAGAACTCAAAACTAACTCCCCAGTTTATTTTAAATATGAATTATTCTATTCTACCCTTCTGAAACAGCAGGATTGGGAGAATTGTGAAGTCACCATTCTCCTTGACATGCCCATTAACATGCGTCATCTTTGTATGTAATCAAGGAGATGTGTTCTGAACAATAATGTCTGTCCATCAATCACAAGAGCAATATGCTGTTGGATAAAGCTGTTGAGTAAGACCGTCAAACTCAGATGTGGTTCTGTCAGTGGATGTAAAGAAACTGCACCTCCTACAATTCTGCTCAGCCTTCCTGAAGACCTAAGCATTAGAAATGCATGGCTGAAGTTTCTTTTTAATGACATGAATAAGCGAGCTGTCATTTGTTCGAGCGAGCTGAATTTTCATTTGTTCTTCACATTTCACAACAGACTCTTTTGTGACTTATTCTAAACATGCCACAAAACAACATCTTTTATTGAAAGATGCGGCAGTGCCAAGCATTTTGTCCTTGGAGTACATTTATTTTTGATCTTACAGTGTGTTTGTAATAAATGTCAAGCCAGCATTTAACGCTATTAAGACACCCAGCATATCAGTTTGAGTGTTGCTAATAAAATCAGTACAGTGAGGGAGGAAAATTATAATTTTTACAAATATTGGACCTTTTTAGTGCAATAAACTTTATAAATTAATCTTGAAAAAAACATCATATAAAAATCTGAAAAGGCATTTCATGACCCCTTTAAAGTCACCATGAAATCAATTCTTATTTTATGTTTATTATAAGTGATTTATCACATACTTTTTTCTAATTCATGTGCCCCTGCAATCAAAAACATTAACTTACCAACAACATCTCTTTGATGGATAAAACCAAGTACAAACAAGAACCTCTTTCACTCTTATACATCACAATAGAGTAGAGAAACTGAGCACAACTTCCATTTCATGCCAACTTTAAAGGGGTCCTATTATGCTTTTTCACTTTTTCAAATTTAGTTAGTCTGTAATGTTGCTGTTTCAGCATAAAAAAGATCTGCAAAGTTACAAAGCTCAAAGTCCACTTCAAAAGGAGATATTTTATTTAACAGAAATCACTTTTCAAAAACTACAACGAACGACTCGTTTGGACTACAACGCATATTTTGCGAATGGGACGAGACCTAGTTGAGCTGCACTAGAGAAGGCAACAAGTGTTATCACTATGTCGGAGACACGCTAGCTTTCCCAAAGCAGACAAACTTAAGAGTGGTTACAATCATCCGGGTTTAAATCGCGCTCAAATTGATTTGATATTGACGCAATATTTACACTGAAGCAATGGCTGCAATATAACAAAGAGTGAAAAATTTAAGGGGGTCTGAATACTTTCCGTACCCACTGTACATGATATACAGCTGCCTTTAAATTTAAGACCCTTGCAAGGGAATCAACATATTTGACAAAAACTGGCCAAAACCCTAGTGTACATGATCATAGAAACTAATCTAATGATGATCAAATGACTGGTATATATTCAAACAATATGCCAGAATGTGCATCTTTCACAACCGCAAACTGGAACTCAGAATCGGCCTGAAAGATGGGGAATTTTGCCATACAAACTACATCCGGCACAGATTTTGTAGTTGCATACAAATAAACACACTCATATTCATATTCATTCTTCTCCCCTTTGTGAGTCAGATTGGTGTAGTCAGTCTTGAATCGGTTTCTAAACACACAGACAGGGTCAGCTCAAGCCCATGGATTACAGCGAGGGTCTGTTTAGCCTTCACCACTGCTTAGTAAGTATGTGTTTGCCCCCAGCCTGTCTCATTAGCAGGAAGATGGAGGGATTAACTCCAAATTTCGCATTCAATCCTGCCCAGGGGACAGATGGGTCAAATCTCTGTTGTCCTCAAAACACACACTTCCAAAAACACAGTCTGACACTCGCTCTAAGTGTCTGTGTGTGACCGGTTTGCTAGGTTTGCGAAAAAGATCCCAGCACAAGTCTGTACAATCAAAGACGATAAAATACCCAAGACGTGTCACTCGTATAGTATTGAATGGGGAAAAAATGCAACGCTCAATATGGCCGCTTTATCGAAGGAAGCCCCACCTTCTGAGTAAAAGAGCCAATCGCTAATCGGTAAAGTCATTGCGTCACTGCAGCTGCCGTTAGAAGTCCCGGTTGCTATAGAAACAGTCAGCGTTCTGAGACGCACGCTTAGGACTGCACATGCAGGCTGATCTAGCCTGAAAAATAGGCTTTTTTAACGCTATTGGAGCAAAGAAACAACATTTATGAGATGGTTGTTGTCAGATTGCATTGGTGATTTCAAATTTGAAATTTAATTGTAAGCCTAGCGAACAGTTTTGGAGAATTTGGAGCTGCACTTGCATGCCAGAGAGGTATTCAAAGACGGTCGCCGAGTGAAATGACTTGCCTTAAAGGGACTTTGGTACAATATTCTGATCCTTACATATGATTCAGATTCTTCCTTCTATGTAAATTAACAGGATTTTGTTTTGTTGTGATAAAATAAGTCTGATAGCTTAGAACAGCAATAGCACACCTCTCCTCAACATGTCACACAATCTGAGGAATCATTTATGTCCATAACACAAAGTTTAATATGTACTTAGGTTTTCATTTTATTAATTTTTTTCAAATAATAATAGTGTTCAACTTGAATATAGTGCTTCAGATGGTATCAGTAAATTCATACATCATAGTCATGTGAATTTAATCATTACTTGACAAGAATACTTGCTCTCTAGATGCTTTCCAGATACAAATTGTACTAATATGAGCATGTGTTCCTCAGTGACTAGATATAGCTAGTTAGAGATCTCTCTGCATATAAATGCTGTGATTTTCTGCTTTGATTTGATATGATCAGATGCCACAAGCCCACACGCTACGTGGGCTCAGAGGAACCTACTCTCTGTAGTATTTCATGAGACGATGACCTGTCAATTTCATCTGCATGTTTAATGAGCGATATGAAAATCTGGAGCTTCGGCTTTTTGTAAATATAAAAATAACATAAGCTGTCAATTTGCTTAAAAGTTGCATTTAAGATAATCCTGTGACATCTGAGTAAAACGGGATATTAAACAAGGTAAATATTTCCTGCCCACATAATGAAACATCATTTAGAGCAGTGTTAATTTACTATAATTGAGATATAATTTCTTTAAATATTTTGTCTTTTCAGTTTTCATTTTAATTTGAGTTAAAGTTTCTTCAGTTAAAGTCTATATAGTTTTTATTCATTTTTATTTAAGTTTTAGTTATTCTAGTACATCAGGTTAAACTAAATAAAAATGAAATGGATTGCTTAGGCAATATAATAATTTTTTTTTTACTTCAGGGTAACATAATTAACCCAAACCAAACCAAAAATGAAGCTCTTGATCATGCAAATTCCTATTGGGATGACTCAGTTTTGCCTGTGAAATTTCATCAAGCAATGGTAAATGAGATCACACGTTTAGTCAAGGAGGTGATATGACATGTAACTCGCTCATTATGTCACTGAATATTACAAGATTTGAGTCACAATACATATAAAATGCCCTCAGATCTAGCTCTCCCTCTCTTTCCTGTTTCTCCAACATTACCTTTTCTATTAGCTAATGAGCTCGTTTAGTAAGTAGAATGCTGTCTCTGCGCCGTTCCTGTGATGTACAGCCCGCCATTACCCCAGCCTATTAGCTAATGGGTCCGGTGGAGGCCTTCAGTGGGTGGACAGGCCAACAGTGCAGGACTGCAGCGCTGCTGGACGGAGTCTCTCGCTAAAGGGAGACTGCTTGGATGACTGCTTCAGTGGGCAGGTGGGTGGAAGCGTTTAGCAGAGACACGCTAACTAACGGCAGAAAGCTCCAGGGTGAGAAACAGAAGCTCGTCATGGTAACAAGAGGAGGAGTGGGAAGTGAAATGTAAAGTTTGACAGCTGGAGCCTGCAGTGCCACCTGACAGAGATCAGTTCACATACAAGGTCTTTTTAATAGACCGGAGTTGTTAATGAAGCAGCAGATGTAATAGAATTGTGGGATATAAATTCTGGCCTTTACTTGATTTTTTTTTAATTTTTTTTATGTGTCCATGCTGAATAAAACTTACTGACCCAAACTTTTGAACATATCAATATTTGCTGAGAGAGAGAAAAAAAACCCGTAAGACCTTCGTTCATCTTCGGAACAAAAATTAAGATATTTTTGATGGAATCTGAGAGCTGTCTGACCCTGCATAGACCGCAACGCAACGGAAATGTTCCCAAGTCCAGAAACGTAGCAAGGAGATCTGTAAAATAATCCATGTGACATCAGTGGTTCATCCGCAATTATACGAAGCTACGAGAATACTTTTTGTGTGCAAAAGAAAAAAAAAACGACTTTATTCAACAATTCGTCTCCTCTGCATCACCCTGGTGCCATTTTGGAGAATATCCGCTGGACTTAAACAATGTATGCTGTTCTGTGTCAGCTGTGTCACGCAGCATACGCTGTTTACGTCCAGCGGATATTCTCCAAAATGGCACCAGGGTGAATAAAGTAGTTTTTTTTTTCTTTTGCACACAAAAAGTATTCTCGTATTCTATATTCTCGTATTCTAGTATTGCGTTTCTTTATTTGGTTGTGTTGTGAGTATTTGCGGCGCGTTTCTTTATTTGGTTGTGTTGTGAG
>NW_015627629.1:184127-197386 GCF_001515625.1 Sinocyclocheilus rhinocerous
CATTTGCGGCTCATTTTTTATTTGGTTGTGTTGTGAGCATTTGCAGCATGTTTCTTTATTTGGTTGTGTTGTATTTGTGGCGCGCTTCTTTATTTGGTTGTGTTGTGAGCATTTGCGGCGCGTTTCTTTATTTGGTTGTGTTGTGAGCATTTGCGGCGCGTTTCTTTATTTGGTTGTGTTGTGAGCATTTGCGGCGCGTTTCTTTATTTGGTTGTGTTGTGAGCATTTGCGGCGCGTTTCTTTATTTGGTTGTGTTGTGAGCATTTGCGGCGCGTTTCTTTATTTGGTTGTGTTGTGAGCATTTGCGGCGCGTTTCTTTATTTGGTTGTGTTGTGAGCATTTGCGGCGCGTTTCTTTATTTGGTTGTGTTGTGAGCATTTGCGGCGCGTTTCTTTATTTGGTTGTGTTGTGAGCATTTGCGGCGCGTTTCTTTATTTGGTTGTGTTGTGAGCATTTGCGGCGCGTTTCTTTATTTGGTTGTGTTGTGAGCATTTGCGGCGCGTTTCTTTATTTGGTTGTGTTGTGAGCATTTGCGGCGCGTTTCTTTATTTGGTTGTGTTGTGAGCATTTGCGGCGCGTTTCTTTATTTGGTTGTGTTGTGAGCATTTGCGGCGCGTTTCTTTATTTGGTTGTGTTGTGAGCATTTGCGGCGCGTTTCTTTATTTGGTTGTGTTGTGAGCATTTGCGGCGCGTTTCTTTATTTGGTTGTGTTGTGAGCATTTGCGGCGCGTTTCTTTATTTGGTTGTGTTGTGAGCATTTGCGGCGCGTTTCTTTATTTGGTTGTGTTGTGAGCATTTGCGGCGCGTTTCTTTATTTGGTTGTGTTGTGAGCATTTGCGGCGCGTTTCTTTATTTGGTTGTGTTGTGAGCATTTGCGGCGCGTTTCTTTATTTGGTTGTGTTGTGAGCATTTGCGGCGCGTTTCTTTATTTGGTTGTGTTGTGAGCATTTGCGGCGCGTTTCTTTATTTGGTTGTGTTGTGAGCATTTGCGGCGCGTTTCTTTATTTGGTTGTGTTGTGAGCATTTGCGGCGCGTTTCTTTATTTGGTTGTGTTGTGAGCATTTGCGGCGCGTTTCTTTATTTGGTTGTGTTGTGAGCATTTGCGGCGCGTTTCTTTATTTGGTTGTGTTGTGAGCATTTGCGGCGCGTTTCTTTATTTGGTTGTGTTGTGAGCATTTGCGGCGCGTTTCTTTATTTGGTTGTGTTGTGAGCATTTGCGGCGCGTTTCTTTATTTGGTTGTGTTGTGAGCATTTGCGGCGCGTTTCTTTATTTGGTTGTGTTGTGAGCATTTGCGGCGCGTTTCTTTATTTGGTTGTGTTGTGAGCATTTGCGGCGCGTTTCTTTATTTGGTTGTGTTGTGAGCATTTGCGGCGCGTTTCTTTATTTGGTTGTGTTGTGAGCATTTGCGGCGCGTTTCTTTATTTGGTTGTGTTGTGAGCATTTGCGGCGCGTTTCTTTATTTGGTTGTGTTGTGAGCATTTGCGGCGCGTTTCTTTATTTGGTTGTGTTGTGAGCATTTGCGGCGCGTTTCTTTATTTGGTTGTGTTGTGAGCATTTGCGGCGCGTTTCTTTATTTGGTTGTGTTGTGAGCATTTGCGGCGCGTTTCTTTATTTGGTTGTGTTGTGAGCATTTGCGGCGCGTTTCTTTATTTGGTTGTGTTGTGAGCATTTGCGGCGCGTTTCTTTATTTGGTTGTGTTGTGAGCATTTGCGGCGCGTTTCTTTATTTGGTTGTGTTGTGAGCATTTGCGGCGCGTTTCTTTATTTGGTTGTGTTGTGAGCATTTGCGGCGCGTTTCTTTATTTGGTTGTGTTGTGAGCATTTGCGGCGCGTTTCTTTATTTGGTTGTGTTGTGAGCATTTGCGGCGCGTTTCTTTATTTGGTTGTGTTGTGAGCATTTGCGGCGCGTTTCTTTATTTGGTTGTGTTGTGAGCATTTGCGGCGCGTTTCTTTATTTGGTTGTGTTGTGAGCATTTGCGGCGCGTTTCTTTATTTGGTTGTGTTGTGAGCATTTGCGGCGCGTTTCTTTATTTGGTTGTGTTGTGAGCATTTGCGGCGCGTTTCTTTATTTGGTTGTGTTGTGAGCATTTGCGGCGCGTTTCTTTATTTGGTTGTGTTGTGAGCATTTGCGGCGCGTTTCTTTATTTGGTTGTGTTGTGAGCATTTGCGGCGCGTTTCTTTATTTGGTTGTGTTGTGAGCATTTGCGGCGCGTTTCTTTATTTGGTTGTGTTGTGAGCATTTGCGGCGCGTTTCTTTATTTGGTTGTGTTGTGAGCATTTGCGGCGCGTTTCTTTATTTGGTTGTGTTGTGAGCATTTGCGGCGCGTTTCTTTATTTGGTTGTGTTGTGAGCATTTGCGGCGCGTTTCTTTATTTGGTTGTGTTGTGAGCATTTGCGGCGCGTTTCTTTATTTGGTTGTGTTGTGAGCATTTGCGGCGCGTTTCTTTATTTGGTTGTGTTGTGAGCATTTGCGGCGCGTTTCTTTATTTGGTTGTGTTGTGAGCATTTGCGGCGCGTTTCTTTATTTGGTTGTGTTGTGAGCATTTGCGGCGCGTTTCTTTATTTGGTTGTGTTGTGAGCATTTGCGGCGCGTTTCTTTATTTGGTTGTGTTGTGAGCATTTGCGGCGCGTTTCTTTATTTGGTTGTGTTGTGAGCATTTGCGGCGCGTTTCTTTATTTGGTTGTGTTGTGAGCATTTGCGGCGCGTTTCTTTATTTGGTTGTGTTGTGAGCATTTGCGGCGCGTTTCTTTATTTGGTTGTGTTGTGAGCATTTGCGGCGCGTTTCTTTATTTGGTTGTGTTGTGAGCATTTGCGGCGCGTTTCTTTATTTGGTTGTGTTGTGAGCATTTGCGGCGCGTTTCTTTATTTGGTTGTGTTGTGAGCATTTGCGGCGCGTTTCTTTATTTGGTTGTGTTGTGAGCATTTGCGGCGCGTTTCTTTATTTGGTTGTGTTGTGAGCATTTGCGGCGCGTTTCTTTATTTGGTTGTGTTGTGAGCATTTGCGGCGCGTTTCTTTATTTGGTTGTGTTGTGAGCATTTGCGGCGCGTTTCTTTATTTGGTTGTGTTGTGAGCATTTGCGGCGCGTTTCTTTATTTGGTTGTGTTGTGAGCATTTGCGGCGCGTTTCTTTATTTGGTTGTGTTGTGAGCATTTGCGGCGCGTTTCTTTATTTGGTTGTGTTGTGAGCATTTGCGGCGCGTTTCTTTATTTGGTTGTGTTGTGAGCATTTGCGGCGCGTTTCTTTATTTGGTTGTGTTGTGAGCATTTGCGGCGCGTTTCTTTATTTGGTTGTGTTGTGAGCATTTGCGGCGCGTTTCTTTATTTGGTTGTGTTGTGAGCATTTGCAGCATGTTTCTTTATTTGGTTGTGTTGCGAGTATTTGCAGCACATGTGCTGTCAAACTGATGATGTTTTCTTCATTTGCTGGTGCTTTTCCTATTTGCATGTGTCTTCTGAAGTTGCAGCGCGTTGAGCTCTATCGGCCACCGTACATTTCACATTCAACAACACTTGCAGATATTTGACTGTTTACTGTCAAATAATACAGAGAAAACATACCAGCCCATTTCACAAATGAATAAATCTTATAAACAGATTCTTTAAATTAATATGTCAACAAGAAGTCACAGCGTATGCGCCAGCTGAGAAACTGTCATTGAGATGAATGGGAATGAATAGCTCTCTATTACAGATGTCTGCAATGACTAGCTATAGCAAGCAGCAAATCATGGTTTCAAGAGTGTGTCTTAACTTTATTATTTCCCCAATCAATTGGCTGCAAAGTGGATGAAATTTATTCATGAAGTATGAAATTTGTTTAAATGTCAAGTGTCTTCATTGCTTTTCTTCATGGTACAAGTTATCAAATATATGTTTTGCCACATAAACATAATGGCTACTGGCTGTTCAAAAAATTTTCTGTCCCGACTCCCTGCTTTAATATGAAACATGTCAACACAGAAAAGAAACTACACTCATTAAATCAATTCATAAAGTCTGTGAAAAGACAAAACATCTCAGTTCAGTTTAGAGATTCAGTCAATCAACAAACCAGAAAAGGTCAACAGTCATTGAAGAGGAAGCCTAAGATATTTTTATTAGGGCAAATACTCAAATAAAATACATTTTACAGACTATAGTCAAAGTAGAAGCCGTGTTTAATTTGACACGTTTAATTAAAAGTGCAGTCCACTCAATATGTCACACTGTTGTGGATATGGATGTCAATTATTCAGTTGGCAAAACATTTCAAAACAGAAATATTGAACTTCCAACACTCAGAGACTCGTTTTTGTTTGTGTCAAACAACTTGACCCTTCTGAAATGCTGTCTGAAGTTTCGATCAGTTTTACTTTTTGTATTTTCTGTTTTTGTTTTCCAATCAGCTCAGTTTTATTTTTATCTTGACTGCAGGTCTGAGACAGCAAGCAGAGTTTTTATTGTTAACTAAAACTAAAGCTACTAAAAACGTTTTTTGTTTATTAAAATAATGCTGAAATAAAATAAAATATAAATATTAGATGAAAAGCTTTAAATAAAAAATAAAAAAAGTTGCCTTGGCATTTAACATTAAGTTAATGCACTAAAATTACAAACGGGAATTAAATTAAATTAAATTAAATTAAATTAAATTACTGAAAATATAAAAATAAAGTTGTTTCGAAATATTAATAAGAAATTAATATTATATAAATAATAGTAAAATAAGACTGGGAGGCAAGATAGGTATGTCACATGTGGGTTCATTATGTCACATCCGTGCCGCCTGCACACACAAGCACACGCACACACATTCTGGATGGTGTCCAAATCAGGTCAGAGCAGCTACAGCAGCAGTCACCTTGCCTGCCCTTGTTGTGGATTACCAGGAAGGAAAGGATAAGCACATTTCCAAAAGTCAGTATTTATCTTGCATGCCTTGGCTTCTACAGAGCAAGCTAAATCCTGACAACCAATAGCACCTCATGCTCAGCACCTGTCTGCAAAAAAACCCAAATGTCCAGGAGTGCCAGACACATACAGGTGTCACAACTGCAAATGCTGCTGGATGAAGCAAAATAACTGTTAGCTACTATGCAATACATATTAAATGTGAAAAATGTTAAGTCACTTTGGTTTAACCTTGGTTGTGTCATATGACTGGACTGATGAAGTCTGTAATTTAATCTCTCATGTGTGTCTTTAGTGTTTCCTAATGCAACCGAATTTTGTCCTGCTATAAAAATTAAGAAATAAAAATGGGCTACAATAGGATCAGACATTAGAAATGTAATCCAATGGAGACAGACCACGTGTACGGACTGATCCACCTCTGAAGAGCTGCATTTGCTTGCATTTCTGGGCCATGCTTCCCAGCGTTTTCCTGCCGGATAACCCCCCTGGCTTTTACAAATGTTCAGTTCCACTTGATGGTAGTCTGAAGATGGCAGAGGAAGTTTTTGCAGTCACGCTCTTTCAAAAGAGGCTCTTATGAATTAGACTAATTTTTCATGTAAAGCAGGCTTTAAAAATAGCATAATGTTTCTATAAATATTCACGTCAATGAGATAATTATTGATCACAGAAATTCCAGACAGCTTCTTTAAAATGAATAGCAAAAATACATTTGCAGAAAAATCTTTCCATAGTTCCATTGTTTTAAATATGGTTAGTAGCTGCACTTAAGTTTCTGCATTATATGAATTTACTGCACATTATGGAATATTAATATCTTTCTAATATCTGTGAAGTTACGTTGCCTATTTTACAAAAGCAAGTTTATCCTGTTAGAAGTTTGAACTTTCCATTTTTAAAAGAAACAATATAATATCTATGCTTTGTAATATACTATACTGTAGTATACTATACTATGTAACACTTACTTTAAAAGAATGTTGGTCATAACTACACCACAGATAGCAGTATATCATGTATATATAACATGTATATACACTACTGTTCAGACGTTTCGACCCAGTATGATTTTTAAAATGTTTATTCAGCAAGGATGCATTAAATTGATGAAACTAGACTTAAATTATTACACAACATTTCTAGTTCAAATAAATGCTGTTTTTGCAAACTTTCTATTCATAAGAATACTAAAAACAGGTATCACGGTTTGCACAGAAATATTAAGCAGCACATTAATAATAAGAAATGCTTCTTGAGCAGCAAATCAGCATATTAGAATGATTTCTGAAGGATCATGTGACACTGAAGATTGGAGTAATGATGCTGAAAATTCAGCTTTGCATCACAGAAATAAATTACATTTGAAAATATATCAAAATAGAAAACATGAATTTTGATTTTGCAATAATATTTCAAAAAAATAAAAAAATAAATCAGCTTTGGTGAATGCTTTTGCTCTGACTTCCCTGCCTAAGAGTATTTTTCAATGTGAAATGAATGTTCAATATTACTTATTATGTTATATATTCAATATTACTTGTTCATGAAACTTTACTTCAGGCTTTTTGTAACAATGCTATATCAGGACCAGTTAATCTTTGCTTCTTAAAGCTACACTAAGCAATTTTTCCTCATTAATGTAACTTTTGAAAACAGATGTTTATATAACACTCAAATCAGATGAAGACTCCAGGCATATCAGTAGCCTAATAAAAGCGATTTCTTTTTACATGGAGTGAAGTGCTTAATGGGGGCTGTCCTATTGAGACCACATGATCAGATGAACACTACCCGCTTTATATTTGTAACCCCCATTATTGGACAATTTCACTCATGTTTTAAATAAATCATGGCTGACTGCGAAAAAGGAAATCTACAATGTTATCGGTAACAGAAAACGTTTGCGTTTATGCCGCTGCACTCACACCACTAGGTGTCAGTATACACCCAAGACGACTGCCATATCGCACAGTGCAACATTAACCAAAAATGACAGTGTGCACCTTTAATAAACAGCCAATTATATTGCACGTCTAAAGAACTTCTCTAAGAATAAAATCTAGATTATAACCTTTCTTATTAAAAGGGTATAGGCAGATACTGAAATTAGATCACCGAAACCCTCCTGCAATAGATCATGAACTAACAGGCACAGGAAAGGACGCCTCTCCTGGTCTCAAGACGCTTATATCCACTTTGACAGACCTCTCACAGTCCAAGAGCACTCTGCAAAGAGAGGACATTTACACTGCCATGTGCTGGTGTGTGTTTGTATGTCAGGCTGTTTGATGTGTGTAGATGTGTCAGATAAGCCGCTTTGGGATAATGAATGAGGAGTTATTGTAGCGTTCACTGGAACTGCTATAGAAAGGGTGGGGATTCCCTGCCAGAGGAGCGGTTCATTGCTGGGAAGAGGGAAGCCTCGCTGATCACTGTGAAACCAGTAGGAACAGGACGCCTGTCTCCCAGCATTAGCATCACTCTAATGGGCTCATACACGCATGGCTGCATCTTGTCAACATACATGCAGCATGCTTATTATGCCCAAGCATAATGAAAGAGTGGGCTCATCCTGATACGCACACAAACTCACACAATAATAGGACATGAATTTGGATTTTATGAGATCTATATAAAAATCTGTCTATATAACAAGCATTTGTTTTAGACTTTTATACATCTATATATACATGCACACACACACACACACACACTATTATTCAAAAGTTTGAGATCAGTAAGTTTTTTAATGTTTTTGAAAGAAGACTCTTCTGCTCACCAAGGCTGCTGTTATTTGATCAAAAATAAAGTTGAATACTGTTAAAATAACTGGTTTTATTTTCATATATTTTAAAATATAATTTATTCTTGTTATGGCAAAGCTGAGTTTTCAGCATCATTACTCCAGTCTTCAGTGTCGCATCCTTCTAATATACTGATTTGGGATTCAAAAAGCATTTCTTATTATTAATGTTGAAAACAGAAAACATTATAAATGTCTTTACTTTTACTTTTTGCTCAATTTAATGCATCCTTTCCTGAAAAGAGTGCTTAAATAATTTATTAAATATTACTAAAAATATAATAATTTCACGATGTCTTTATCAAAAGTTAACTTTAAATACAATTTAAATAAACAAATAATCATCTATTCATATTTTTATGAGCCCAAATATTCAAAAACAATATTACTGAAAAATATCCATTCATATCTCTGTACCAATGTTTTTTGGGAATTGATTGGATTAAGAAATGTTGGCATACATGCTAGAAAAGACCCGGGTGGTCGAGGGCAGGAGCTAAAAATAAGAGATCTTCACAATGCCAGTCGCAAAAGAAAGTCATTAAAGAGGCAGATAAAATATTGCAAAGACAAGCATTTTTTTCTTTGGAATACACTGAGACCAGAAACATGTATTAAGAAAACAGATTTGATTTAATGTTTACTTGGAGATAAACAAGTTATTTTTGTCTGTCAAAGCTTCTGGTACATTCATTTTCACGCTAAATAAACAATAAAACCTCAATCTTAAAAAACTCCTAGTACTGATTTTACAAAATGAGGATTCATCCTGGTGTTAAAATGTGCTAAAACAAGTGACAGAAGCACCGATATTTCACTGATTCCATCCCTACTACACGAGACTCTCACAACTGTCTGACAGTATTTCAGTGGGCAGTGATTTCTGTCTCTAGAGGAGGTTTTACTCTATAAGCCCATAAAGCAATAGTTCAATCACGTTAGGTGGAGAGCTGCCAAGACTTTTGACAAAAAGCTAACAAGCCGAGTGTGCCCAGAGGGGTTTATATAGAAGGTATAAAACCTCTACATTTAAGCTCGGTGGCAACTGAAGCTTCAGTTTTAGCACACACACACACACACAGGGAACACAATCTAGCCCAAACCCTTGACTGACATTCATGCATTGTGTGCGCATGATCCGTGCTAAAACTGACAACCCAGACCACAAACACACAGCGCTGCACACCAATACACACATTCAAACAGTCAGACTCATTGATACTATTAGAGTAAGAGCATCAGGAGGCAGCGCAGATTAAGGATTACATTAGAAATGAGTGCATGTGAGTGCACATGGCTTACAGATGGACTGGAGCATGAGAGAGAGAGAGAGCTTCCATCTGATTAGATCACGTGGATTAAACGAGACACAACGTCCACCCTTCCCCCCCTCATGAGTAATCATGTCAGTCAGTCAGTCACACACGTTCATTCGTGAATGCTGGCATCTCACCAAACATCACGCAAATGTTGCTGAAGTCGCCTAATCCTCGTCTTATTAAAGAAAGAACCCCTTTCATGGTACTCAGCCTCCCAAATATCTCCCACGAAACACAATATTCCTGTTAAACCTTTTAAAGGGACATGCACACAAAAATTTGCAACAGAGAAATCCACTTAAAATACATTGACTAGCTTCCAGTCGCATGAAAGACAGGCGGATGGATACAATGCAGCAGGTCACCAGACATTTTTTCATCTTTTTCAGTCACTCATGGTCATTCGATGCCTGATATGTCCAATCTCTATCTGCTCCCTATTAACTCTTTCCCCGCCAGCATTTTTGAAAAAAGTTGCCAGCCACCACCAGCGATTTTGATGATTTTCACTCAAATTTGATGGCCTCCAGAATATTTTGCTGTATGAATATTTGAATATGCAATACACCAAAATAAAGATCAGAGCCTCTACTTTTAAACAAAAAAATCAGAGATCGCTCGTTTCTCCGTCCTGTTCACGTGTGTTTTTGTTCGGGAGGTTTTGTACTCATTCAGAAGATGTGTAATAGATAGCGCCCCGTATAACAATGAAAACACGAAAAGCCGTAAAAACTCGTCTTTGGCGGGGAAGCGTTGTCTTCTAAAAGACTAGATAGCTCGTCAATGGCGGGGAAAGAGTTAATTTTTTTTGAACACCTGTAGTAAACAAACAGACATCTGAGGGCATACAGCCTCAGGAGCGTGACCAGCATGCACCTGTCTGTGGCACGCATGAATGCTCACACGCAGACATTTCTGGACCAAAAAACATAAATCTTCATGTATATCGAACGTGGTTGCACTAAGATATCAAAATGTGCTATTTTGAAATCTAAGCTATAAATGTTTTAAGCCATTGTGTTAGAGGAACAGTACAAAATTTTAATTCTGTAACAACTTTCAGTCATGTCATCTTTTGAGGAACACAAAAGGAGATAGTTTACAGACTGTGCTGGATGCTCTTTTTCTACGCAATGGAAGTGAATGGTGACTGGACAAAAAGGGCCGATAACATCCTCATTAAATTGGTCAGCATGCTTTATGTGCTGCATTAAAACACTTTTGTGACACCTTTGTACATTTTTAAAGAGTTGCAAAGTAGGGTGGGTTATATGACCAAAATCGATTTATTTATTCATTTCACAATAACATTATATGTCAAAATATATTAGGCTGCTGTTACTTTAAGACCTAATGCATGACTCCAATATTTTGACGGACATCGGATTTCTTTCCCAACTGTTTACATTCATTTTGTATATTTGAACATTCAAGTGCCAAAAGGGAGCTGAATTCAATATTGCATGCTGTCTAAGAGTCAGCTTGAGTTCAGAAAATTATGACTTTTTTGGGATTATCACACTTAAAGGTAAGGTCACAGTAGCAACATTTTTGAGAAATCCAGCTGGAAAAATGTTTTACTTTCATACCAAGCAGCTTTCTGTTGGTCAACCGGACGAATTTGAGTGACCATCTTGAACCCATTGCGACATCTGTGTGGGGAAACCTCATAACATTTATGATCACATGGATTCCGACATAAATGACGGATGAAATAATTTAAATGAATGATTTCACCTGCAGAAAAATGTAAATGGGACGTACCATAAGATTTTAACATCAAGCATGTCTCATGCTTTATATTTTTTCATTCATGCATTAGCGATCTAATGTGTCATTAACTTTAAGCAGTCCAGGACTACAAGGATATATTTACTTAACGCAGTACACAATGTAGCAAAATCTCTATCAATACACACTCCATATTGTCACCACAATATATATTTTGTCATACCTCTCAGCCCTATAGCAAAGACATTCGGTATATTAACTACATCAATCCATGAGTCTCACAAGTGTGCGTAAATAATTTTTTTAACTGTTCCTTTAAATGTTTAAATGTGTGTCTAAATTTGGAGATATGCTTGTTTCAGCCCAAAGTTCAATATTTTATGCCTTATGCTGGCACTTACCTGAGGGAGTGTTGTCATGTAATGTTTACAAAGAACGGGGACATATATCAGCAGTTCTCGGCACAGCACAGCATGATCACACAGCACGCTTAATGGAGTTGATACAGACCAACTCACAGTGCGATTTAAACAGCATCACGTCTGTTAGGTATGAGAGGGTCTCTCATTTTCTCTCTCTCTCTCTCTCTCTCTCTCACACACACACAAACACAAACTGCTGTTCAACATCTGTAGCTCAGCTCTGGGCTCCATCCTCCACCTCCCACTGAGCATTCTACTCAAGGGCAAATAACAGAGGATACAAAACAACTCCACCATTAACTACCAACCCCATGTCAACAACAGCTCAGTGCAGCCAATACAAGAAATATCTGTATTTGATCTAGAATAAACAAAGTACAGTGGGTATCGAAAAGAATCACCCCCGTGCTTTTTGCTTTGCAGCCTGAAATGAAGACGGACACAGTTTTTGTTTTATCCGGTTGTATTTACTCAGTGCCACTTATAGCGTCCAAGTGAAAGAAATAACACCAAATCAGAAAAAAATTAAAAACCAGAATCACTGTCTTGGAAAAATGATCACCTCCTTGTGTCAGTATTTTGTTGAACCACCTTTTGCTTTAATTACAGCCTTTAGTCTGTTGGGATATGTATCTGTCTCTAACTTTGCACATCTAGAGTTTGCTATATTTGCCCGCTCATCTTTGCAGATCTGCTCAAGTTCAGTTCAATTTGATGGTGAGCGTTTGTGGACTGCAATCTTCAATTCATTCCATAGATATTCAGTGGGGTTTAAGTCTGGGTTCTGACTAGGTCATGCAAGGACATTCACCTTTTTCTCCTTCATCCACTGTGTGCTCAGTTTTGCTGTGTGCTTTGGGTAGGGGTGTAACAATTTTCAAACCGAACCGAAAAACCGTGATACACCACCCACAATACGTACCGCGGTCCACCCCTGCCCCACTTGCACCACAGCTCATCTCAAATCTGACAATGCATGTAGAATATGGTTTGTTGAAAATAACGTGTAAAACAGACCTATTGGCTTCCCACATTACAATAGCAATGATCAAAAAACAAGGAACAACAACACAGATTGCCGTTTGCCCGCTAGTATACCAGTCATTTACGCCTTCGTCACCCGGGTGTTGAAAGAGCGCGAACGCAGGTGAGACATGAACAGCACACACAATGTGTGTTTAAACTAAACTCATTTGCGTGTGTTTTTAAGCCTTGTTAATTGAAATATTCAAGCAAAGAATAAGTGCTTGAGAACTCGCGTGTGCTGTCTGAAGGTAGGTAAGTGTGTGTGTGTGTGTGTGTGTGTGTGTGTGTGTGTGTGCGCACTCATCCATAGCGCGTGCACACACGGAGAGCCTCATCAGACAGCACGTGCCGCGCAGATATTGATTTCTCTTTCAAGACTTGCCTTTGAACTGGCAAACTAACACAAAAAAAAAATCTTAAACAGTCGAGAAAGACAACGCATGTGTATCAGTGTACTGGATCTGTGAATTATGTCTTAAAAGAACAGCAGCATATTCCTGCTATCTGTGCTTTTAATGTTAAACAACAAAAAACAAGGAAATCACTCACTTCTCTTGATTGCTTTTGTAACTTCAACCAGGATTGGTCTTTAATTTTTTACAGTGAAATACGCACTGTTATTTTACATTTATTTACTTTTACATTTTTGTGCCTTAAAATTACTGTTAAACACTGAAACACCTGCAACTGCTTCAGAGTTGCTGTAGACCTCTTAGTCCTCCTGGCTCTTCCATCCTGATCCAGGGAGGGTCTGTGTTGTACCAAATACTTTCCACTTCTTAATAATACACTTCACTGTGCTTCTAGGCATTGATAAAGCCTTTGAAATTGTTTTGTATCCATCTCCTGACTTGTGCCTGTCCACAACTTTATCCCAGAGATCTTTTGACAGTGCCTTGCCACCCATAGTTGATTGTTTGCTTCAGATCAAGGATCAAATGCTCCAGTAAAAGCTCTTTTCATGTTGAGCTAATCATAATGACCACAGCTGATCACAGTTGAAAGTCAAATGGCTTTGTGTGCCATTGACAAGGTGATTATCTACTCCGGATTGAGTTTACATG
>NW_015627629.1:199337-204843 GCF_001515625.1 Sinocyclocheilus rhinocerous
GCTTGAGAACTCGCGTGTGCTGTCTGAAGATAGGTAAGTGTGTGTGTGTGTGTGTGTGTGTGTGTGTGTGTGTGTGCGCACTCATCCATAGCGCGTGCACACACGGAGAGCCTCATCAGACAGCACGTGCCGCGCAGATATTGATTTCTCTTTCAAGACTTGCCTTTGAACTGGCAAACTAACACAAAAAATATGTCTTAAACAGTCGAGAAAGACAACGCATGTGTATCAGTGTACTGGATCTGTGAATTATGTCTTAAAAGAACAGCAGCATATTCCTGCTATCTGTGCTTTTAATGTTAAACAACAAAAAACAAGGAAATCACTCACTTCTCTTGATTGCTTTTGTAACTTCAACCAGGATTGGTCTTTAATTTTTTACAGTGAAATACGCACTGTTATTTTACATTTATTTACTTTTACATTTTTGTGCCTTAAAATTACTGTTAAACACTGAAACACCTGCAACTGCTTCAGAGTTGCTGTAGACCTCTTAGTCCTCCTGGCTCTTCCATCCTGATCCAGGGAGGGTCTGTGTTGTACCAAATACTTTCCACTTCTTAATAATACACTTCACTGTGCTTCTAGGCATTGATAAAGCCTTTGAAATTGTTTTGTATCCATCTCCTGACTTGTGCCTGTCCACAACTTTATCCCTGAAAGTCAAATGGGCTTTGTGTGCCATTGAGAAGGTGATTAGCTGCACCTGATTGAGTTTACAAGTCATTTTTAGGAGGGGGGGGGATCCTTTTTCCAACTCAATGATTCTGTTTTTTTGTTTGTTTGTTTTTTTTCTGACATGTTGGTGTTATATCTTTCACTTGGATGTTATAAGTTGCACTGAGTAAATGCAGCTGGATAAAACAAAAACTGAAGTGTCCGTCTTCATTTCAGGCTGCAAAGCAACAAAATGTGATTATTTTAAAGGGGGGTGATTCTTTTCTATACCCACAGTAACAATGTATAAATATTTCACAATATAATTAATATACCAATTATCATATTTCATTCAAAAAATATTTAAAAAAATTTTCCCAATAAAAAATAAGCAAATTCAAAAGTAAAACTTCAGGAAGCATCATGGTTATAAAAATTGGAGAACGGCTGAATTATCATGGTAATAATCTCATAATAGAAAAAAAATATTATGTGTATATATATATATATATATATATATATATGATCCTAAAATAATAGTAATTAGTAGTAGTAATTCACTTCTCCACCTTATTAATTTTCTTCACTACAACAGAGTAAGTGATGGCATTATAGCCTTAACAATTAAAGGGTTAGTTCACCCAAAAATGAAAGTTACCCCATGATTTACTTACCCTCAAGCCATCCTAGGTGTAGATGACATTCTTCTTTCAGATGAATACAATCAGAGTTATATTAAATAATGTCCAGGCTAATCTATGCTTTATAATGGGAGTGGATGGTAGCCCAAAATTTGAAGTCCAAAAAATTGCACCCATCCATTATAAAAGAAGTCCACATGGCTCCGGGGGGTTAATAAAGGCCTTCTGAAGCGACGCGATGCATTTGTGTAAGAACAATACCCATATTTACAACTTTATAAATCTTAATCTCTAGCTTCCGCTAACTGTCGTACGCTCATTCACGAGAGAGTGGCGTCCAGCGGATGACTTAGCACGCAGGCAAACGCGGCGACGAACGCGGAAGTGACGAACGTGGAAGCGCAGAGGAGAGCGCAAAACAAAACACCGGTCACGAATTAGTAGTACAAAACGAGGATTTGTAAAGAAAAATGTTGGAGGATTTCGATATAAGCCAAGAGGACACTGGTTTTCCTTTGCTGTAAACAAAACTTGTTTCTCGCGAGACTAGCATATTCTCACCGGAGCTTATGCTACGCCTACATCCTACGTCATCCGCTGGACGCCACTCTCTCGTGAACGTTTGTACGACAGCTAGCGGAAGCTAGAGATTAAGATTTATAAAGTTGTAAATATGGATATATTTCTTACACAAACGCATCGCTTCGCTTCATGGATTAGCCTGGACATTATTTAATATAACTCCGATTGTATTTGTCTGAAAGAAGAATGTCATATACACCTAGGATGGCTTGAGGGTGAGTAAATCATGGGGTAATTTTCATTTTTGGGTGAACTATCCCTTTAATTGTCACGTATTGACCTCTATCTGAGGTAATGATTTTGATGTATGTTCTTTTAAATTACATTTGACGATCATCCAAGGTATATCTGTGTTTAACCTTAATAGTAATTCAGTTATAGAGATATTGCTGCTTTTGGCAATAACAATAAAATGTTAAACCATCTCGTTTGTTCGGTATCCTTCTTTTAGGCCCAATCCCAATTCTATTTTATACCCCTTCCCCTTCCCCTTGTCCCTTGAAATGGAGTGTCAAGGGGTAGGGGTGAAAATATTCCCCTAAGAATTGGGACACCAATACTATGCTGTCACACGTCACCATACCAGGGCTCTACAGTGCGACCATTTCAGTCGCAACTACTGCGTGCGACTATGAAATAATATTTAGGAGCACCTGTGCGACTGACACGATCAGCATATTTGTGTTTGCGCTGAGGGAGCTTCAAAGGTTCTAACGTACTTACGTGTTTCTGCAGCGGTTGAGTAATGTATCACAGACGTATCCTCTCATTATAACAAAGTGTTGACAGGGTGTAAATAAGATATTCATTGTGCAGTGTAGGGAGCTTCGTTGATTATAATGGAGTTTTGTGAGATCGCGATGAACTAAGATGAGTGACAGCTTTTAATGATTATTAAGGGAGTTTGCAAATGTGATATTGATTTAATACAATTAAACAAGAAGTTAATATTAAGTGAATTATATTGTCTGACAACAACACAATTGCCTTATTTTGCTCTATTTCGTCAACAAAAATAGTTTCAAACAAAGTAACAGCTGAGCCGCTGCGCATCTCCATTCAAACACAGCAGTGATTCATTTATGAATGAACTAAGTTTTTAAACGAATCTAGTGAGTCAATGATTCAATTACCCATTCATAAAGACAGTCACGTACTTCGTTCCTGAATGAATCAGCCGTTCGAACGAATCAATTGAATGAATGATTCAGTGATAAAATCAGTGACTTGCCGCCACCTGCTGGCAGTTTTAGTTTAATTTTTAAAATATTTTTTCTGTTATTTAAATAATTTAATATTTCTATATTCAGGTGTGCTGGTGTGCATTAGAGCCTTTAATTACCATTCTATATTAATGAGCTGCTTACTGGCACACACACACACGCATATATCAGAGATCGCGCAGCTCACACATCCAGGAGCAAAGAAACTTGTCAACGCTGCCCCACAACTTTTATTAATAACAGTTTAAATACTGAATCGCTACATTATATTTTCCAGCAACAAGAGGATAAAAACGCTGCTCTCTCTCTCTCTCTCTCTCTCTCTCTCATTGGCAATATTTGAGAAAAGGGTTTAGCGATTTCTAATTACTGGGGGGACTAGCCCCACTCAATGTCTACGGTGGTTATCGTCCTGATCAGACATGAAAATATGTTGTGGCACTATCGTGCAGTCTGTAATGATATGCGTTAGCAAACTTTAGCGATTTTTTGCAAACATTTCTTTGAGTAACATGACCGTAAATATGAACTCACGATTGAATGTAACATAAAACAAATTATTACTTTTCGTTAAAATCTTTATTAACGCCAAAAATGCTTACATTTATGTGTCTTTTTGTTCGCTAGGGCAGCCATGTTGCCGCTGAAGCAGGTTTACACTGAGATAATTCATACCCCTTCGTTTGAAGTGTGGTCCCGAAAAATCTTTGTTTGAAGGGCTATCTGGCCCTTCCCCTTACCCCTACCCCTCCAACCAAAAGAGAATCGAGACACCCCTACCCCTTCACATGAACCCGTGAAACAGAGGAGTAGGGGTTAAGGGGAAGGGCTAAGTGGTAGAATTGGGATTGGGCCTTAGTCTTTGTTTATCCATCCGTCTTGTATTGAATATACAAATAATAATTTGGCATTGTACTGTATGCTTAGCATATCACTTATGACTTATGTATTTAGAAACCTGTGCTGATAACTTATTAATAGGGCACTGCTGGCATATGGACGCATTTGATATGCAGGAATAGCATATAATGGCCCTCCCAGAAAGTCAAGCATTGGGTCACATTCTGATACTGAAGTAACCAGAGATGGATGGGTCCCTATGAGACATTTGACACACAAATGCACACCGGGCACATACTGGGAGGTAGTAAATGTATGTAAATGGACACAAATTTCATGTTTGAACCAATTTTATAAGACTGAAAACACTTCAATGTGCTCATAATTTTTCATAATTACAAATATCAGCACATGCACACTGATGTGTTCACCAAACCTTCACACAGTCACACAAATGCAAGGTAACCAAGGTCAGTTTCTCTGTCACCTAATTAATAATAGAGAATTGAGGCAGATGACCGGCGGTGAGGCAGAACACCACCCCCTCCAGCTCTCACTGAAACACCACACACATACAACACATACAGACAGACACACCCACAAACACAGACACACACATACACCTACTCCTGTAGGATGCCATAACCTTGATGATCATGTGACTGAATTATAATGCCTTCACCGTCAGCTAAAAGCACCTTCACATGCATATGAATACAGCTATCTCTCAATAACTGAATTACTATTAAGGTTAAGCACAGATAAACCTTGGATGATCGTCAAATGTAATTTAAAAGAACATACATCAAAATCATGACCTCAGATAGAGGTCATTTCATGACAATTAACTGTTAAGGCTATTGGGATAATGTTATATTAGCTAATGAATTAAAGCTAAACTACAAAGCTAAACAGGTCTTGTAATGCAGTAAGATATGGGGTTATGCTTTGTGTCAATATATATTTCAAGATAAAATAAAAGAATGGTGAGAATTAGTCTTAGACAAATACTGAACACTTACACAGACAAACACTTACACTGAAAAACTCTCTTAGACAGCATGCGATTCTCACAGCTTATTGCACTTGAATTGGCAAATACACAAAATTCTATCAAAATGCCTGTTTTGGTGAATATTCACGTAAAACACAGTTATGTTAAGTGAATGTAAACAGTTTGGAAATAAATCAGACCTATGTCAATATATTGGATCTATGCATTAGGTCTTAAAGTGACAGCAGCCCAATATATCTTGACATATAATGTTACCATGAAATAAAATTACTCTGTTTTGGTTATATCGCCCACCCCTACTTTGCTACTCTTTAAAAATGTTTTTTTTATTATTAATTTAATCAAATTATAGTTAAAGTTATTAAATTTACAGTAATTAA
This sequence comes from Sinocyclocheilus rhinocerous, assembly GCF_001515625.1. Lineage (NCBI taxonomy): Eukaryota > Metazoa > Chordata > Actinopteri > Cypriniformes > Cyprinidae > Sinocyclocheilus > Sinocyclocheilus rhinocerous. The sequence continues at coordinate 204,676 of NW_015627629.1, forward strand.
ATTATATAAAATAAATAATAATTTCAAATGAGCAGTTGTGTTGTACCAGATAGACAACACAATCTAAAGGCAATGCGTACGTTTTGGTGAATTGGTGGCTAATTCGTATTAATTTGTACATTTTCATTTGTAATATATATATATATATATATATATATATATATATAT
>NW_015627629.1:204977-224097 GCF_001515625.1 Sinocyclocheilus rhinocerous
GTAAAATGATAAGAATTTAAAATCTTTTTTTTTTATATATATATATATATATTTTAAAATAGTATGCTTTTGTATTATGTAAATTCATGCAAAATCGCCACGAAAAAAAATATGATTTCCCTGAGATCAGAATAAAAGCATGGCAAAGTACAGAGTAAAGGCCGGCTGGAAATTCACAGATGAGTGGAGCGGAGTGACAAAGCTGATACTGTTCTGCAGTCACTCCTAAAGATCCACTGCGGGTTTTCCATTTCACACTCCTTGCACACTAGTGAGAGAAACCAGCTCTGAAACACGTAAGAGGAAAGGCTCCAGTGCCGTTATACTAAATATTATCACTCTTGGAACCGCGGTTCAAACACACCCTTTTCTGTACAGCCTGCTCAGTATTGTGCTTGAGGAATGTTATTTATATGTTTGAGGGAAAATTCAACAATATATTCGAAGTAGGCCTATTGAGAAAAGTATATCTATTGTCAACAGTGTAGCGAAGAATGAAGCACAGCTCACACAGAAGTCACTTTCAAACCAAACCGATTTCTGCTGCGAAAATTCCCGTTCGCGTGGATTCCTATTGAAATGACGGTAAATGTGACCGCACCTTTACAAACAGCCCATCACTTTGCGATTTGTGAGGGATTTATAAGTGGCCGTTTACAAAGGACGCGTTTTGCGTTGAAAAAACCACCAGACGGAGAGCAAAGCGATGCTTAGAGAAAGCAGATGACTCCAGACGCGCATTTCAAAGTTGAACTACTTTTAACTTGCAGCGAGACGCGACGCGACGCAAACGTCCGCCTGACGCATATGTACATGGACTAAAACAATTAAAAGATAGCATTGACAGAATGCACGAAGAACGCGTCCTGCCCGGTAAGCTGCTCCGCTGAGGCGCTGTCGTGAAGGTGATCGGGCGATCGCTTAGCGTGACAGAGATCACCTTCAGCTTCAGCAGCCTGGCGTGCTGGACAGCGCCTCAGCGGAGCAACTTCCACCTCCATCTCTCTCCACTTTCTTGCGATTAAATATACAGCGACGTCTTATATAAGTAGCCTGATACTGGCTTGAATGCATCAGCACCACTGAGTTCACTATTACTAAGTTGGCATGCATTTGGTAAAATAATACTAACATTAGCCTAATAATAATAATAATGTATGGATTTCCTTAAAAACATCCACGTGAATGTGCCTACCTGATTATGTCATCGTTATGTCCCAAATAAAATTTCTGCTTGTGTTCCCGTGTGTTGTACACAACTCCGACGCCGGCGACAAAGTACACGATCTCCTTGGCGGCCGTGTAGTACAGGTTGTTGCGGCACTGGTGTCCCCGGTAGCCGTAAACCCACTCGAGTCGTAGATGACAGTTCGGAGCTGTTCTGTCAGCCATGTTCGGACGTGTTTTGCTTCGAAGCGAACGGCTGGTGCTTCTTCATTCACCGACGCGACGAGCCGTCACATTCAGTCTCGTTTATCCGCTCAGTCCGCTGTCAGCGCAGCTTCGTCCGGCCAAAGACAAACGGATCGACGACATGTTTCAATTCAAGTGAAGTGCACAACTTTAGACGGTTTGCATAATGTTAGGGCAAATGCTTTGTTTTGTTCAGACGATGTAAATCGGCTTTGGAGTCTGGCTTGTACTACTTGTGACATGTGCGAAGCATGAAGCGACTCTCTCTACTTCTGATCGGACGGGTGACTTTGCTCTAGTGACATGTCAAAACCTGAGAACATGGATTTTTCGCATTAGTTAACTGGGACCGGCCAATCATGAGCGGCGGTAGTGATTGACAGAAAGTCTGGCCAATCAGGTCGTGAGGATGAGTTGAATGAAAATGTGTGGACCAATGGCGAGCAGGAGAAGGAAGGCGTAAATTGTCTATGCTCTATATGGCCTGCTCATTTAGGACAAACGGCAGTTTAATGGCTTTTGTCGTAGGCCTACTACAGTACACTAGATTAACTCTGTGAGGTCTGAACTGTTTCTGACCTTTATAAAAGTAGCTTACAAAAATGCTTCTGTTAACGACAGAAAACGGGACTAGATAATAATCTACTTTGTGTTTAATAGATGTAAATAAAATAAAAAAAGTCTTATAATTTTTCAAGTTTTCTCACGTCAATGTTATTTTAGTATCATTGGTGTACTATTATTGTTTTCATCCATATTTTGAATATTTTCCTTTTTAATTTTAAAACTAGTAATTTTGTTGTTATTTTTATTCATTTAAATGTTTATATAGTTTAAATTATTTCATTTAAATAAATTCAATGTCTATATAATTTCTATATTTTTTAGTTCTGCGCCAATTTTAGTAATTTTGTGTTTTTTGTCATTTTAGTTTTTTTTGTTTATTTATAATTTTTTTTGCAGTTTTAGTAGTTTTAGTACATCATGTTATTGATATATTGAGTGTTTTTATATTCTATTTCAAGTATGTTTTCAGACTCAGTTTTAGTTAACTATAATAACCCTGTCTTCTTTCCAGACACGTTTTTCAAAGTTAAACTACTTTCAAACAGTAACGTGACTCAATGTCCACCTGACTCATATGATCCATGGGAGAAAGTAATTCTAAGGTCTGGAGTAACATGAAAGTGAGTACATGTGCTGATAACTTAATAATAGGGAACTTCTGGCATGGCCGCATGATATGCATGAATAGTGTATAATGGCCCTTTCAAAAAGTCAAGCACTGAGTCACATTCTGATACTGAAGTAACCAGAGATGCTAACCCATGGTCCTTATGGTTTTTGGCCCTGGTGTATGAATATGTAAGTAAGGGGAGCCTTATATAAGATCTGAAAACAATTACAAATGATAGACACAGAAAATTTAGTAGGTGTGGAGATTTTCTATTTGATAGCACAATGAAGGCAAACGTACACAGTCAAAAGGTAAAGCTGTGTTGAAGTCTGTGTCATTCTCTCAAACTCTCAAAGGACTCAGACTTGGAGCATTTTTAGGATATACAAAATGCAAACTTAATCTGAACACACTCCCCATTAATCATATAAACATATTCCAACACTCCTGATATAAATACCCATGCCAAGCAAGAGGCTACACGTCCAATAAAAAAAATAAAAATAAAAAAAATCGAATTGTTGTTGAAGTCAACATGGCTCATATTCTTCGAAACGGCATCTAAATGATAATGACCATTTAATTTGTATTCCATAACAATGGAGGGAGTTATTATAGAAAAGGATATTGGTGTACCTATGAAAATATTCATCTCAAAAAATGGACCCCATAAGAACAAGAAAAGCATTAACATAAGGTGCTAAGGGCCAGTGGAGTGGCATAAATGTTCACTTCATATAAACTGAACAAAACGGGAGCAGATGCTGATGACAGCAGTCCATTCACACCGCTCTGGTTTACCACATTAAGACATTGTTTGTCAAATATCTCCACACATTCATTCCTCTCACAGTGAACAAAAACAAGCTGTTTTCTGTTGGTCTTCAAACGTGTAGGAGTAATCCAAGTCACTTTATGGCCACTAAGTGGGCGAAATTTCTTTTATAAACATGAATACAAATAAGATGATCATTTTTGTAATTCTACAAAAAAAAGCTGCTGTGGGATGTCCAAGGCTTTCAATACAATATATGCAAACAAGTTTCCAAAAGAGAACCTAAAAAGCTTCAAATCCCTTTTTGGCTTTATTACATTTGAATTAAATGTATAAATTACTGCTCAATTGTTCAGATGGTTTTAAGTACATTGATATTAGTGCTAAACCAATTTAGAAATTAATTTAAATCAGCAACCAAACGCAATGCTTCACTAACAATGTGATGTATAAAACAAATACTTTGTATTCATTAGTAATTTTCAGACAAGTTAGCAATTATTCCATTTATAATATGTCAAATTGCACAAATCTAATATATATGTCTTTGTTTTGTTTTTTTACCAAGGAATGGTAACCAAGAATCAAAGCGCTGAACTCTCTGTGGAAGAGATGTGTTCTTTGCAATTAGAACAAGACAAAATACTCCCAACATATACATTAACATCCATCTTATGCAGTTTGTTCTGTACTAATCTGAAGCGGAGTCATAAATATGACTTTCAAAACTGGATCATATACAAAACATTAGAACTTTTATAGGACTGTCCGCTAAAAAACAACACACGCGTATAAGGAATGTCAGAATATCCTCTTGCAACCGTCCAACCAAACTCAACATTGACAAAAAAAAACAACGTAGATTTATAAAGCAATAAGCCGTGGTTTACAGTGTATATATAACAGCTAAGAGGCATTGTTGCCAAGCAACAGACAAACGTAAACAAAGGTGTATGTTTGTAAAGTAATTTACGACAGCTTCGAACGTGGCTCAGCCAATCAGAATCAAGGACCGGAACTATCCGTTTTTATAAGAAGAATTTTAGAATAGTAGAATTTTAGCCTCTTCAAAACAACGATCAAAACATTAATGATACTTGACAGTTCACCTGGAACTTCATCATTCGGTTTTCTCCCAACTTCATATAACACTTTATGATATGATGCATTGAAATGCACATGAAAAATGTCAGGTGTCACAATGTTTACAGAAGGATGATGAAAGTCTTCTGGAACATTATGAAAAGATTACGGAGTGTCACAAGATCAAACACAGTGGCACACGGCCTACAAGAGCTGCACGCCGGGCTTTCGTTTGTCTTACGGAGCAGATCTATAGGCGCTGCACAACAACATGGATCCTCACAATATAGGATTTCCACTAAATACAGAGCACAAAGACATTTAAGGTGTCCTGTCTGTTAGATTCTTGGGTGTGTTTGGGTTCTGTGTCATTAAAAACACACACAACTGTTAGTTTTTTCCATCAGCAACAAAAGACAAACTTCAGAACCTTTTCCAGCGTAGATATCCAACATGCCTAGCGTGTTCAATTAATTAACATCCACTGTGATTCAAATTAAAAATGATTTTTTTAAAAATAATAAAATAGCTGCTGATCACTGTTGATTTCCCGAAAGTTCGCATTACAGTACTGAGTTGTTAGACTGAAGAGAAAGAAAATGAAAAAATAAAACGTATACAAAGGCTTAGGAGATAGAATCCAATGCCCATTATCAACATCATTATGATTATTCCCAATATAGTTTATTTTTGATTACAGATATATCATCAGTATAATAGTTATTATTGTTAATGTATACTATTCAGTTTGTCTTCACAATTTGTTCAGGGAAGGACGGCGGGACGAGGGGTGCATGGGGACACGGCAGTTATTGTGACGAGGCTTTAGTGGCTATCGTGGACACGCAGTGCTGTTGGAAGTTGGGGGACATGGCCGAGTTGCAGCCCAGTCTCTGACGTGGGCCTTTCAGACCACCGTCGCCCTCCACGATCCAGGGGCTGCCGTCCGACTCTTTGCCGAGCATGCCGCAGCACTCCTGGGACGGGGCGCGGTTGCACTCTCCTGCGCCTAAAGGGGGCGGGGCAGAGGGGTCACTGGAGGAGTGGTCTTGGACATGATGTCAAATTGCATGACCCCAAGAAAACATGTTATGGCTCTCAAAAAATACTTGATGTTGAATAATATTAAGATAAATACACTAAATTATTCAAAATGTAGGGAAAATATGTAATAACTTTCACTCACTGCAAAAAATTGATTTGTTCAGGGAAGGACGGCGGGACGAGGGGTGCATGGGGACACGGCAGTTATTGTGACGAGGCTTTAGTGGCTATCGTGGACACGCAGTGCTGTTGGAAGTTGGGGGACATGGCCGAGTTGCAGCCCAGTCTCTGACGTGGGCCTTTCAGACCACCGTCGCCCTCCACGATCCAGGGGCTGCCGTCCGACTCTTTGCCGAGCATGCCGCAGCACTCCTGGGACGGGGCGCGGTTGCACTCTCCTGCGCCTAAAGGGGGCGGGGCAGAGGGGTCACTGGAGGAGTGGTCTTGGAGGACACTGATGATGTGGTTGAGGAGATCATTGAAGAACTCTGGGACACCCTCATACCCTGAGAAGAGTAAAAACAAGTGGTAATGTATCAAATCTGTGGTCATGAAGAGGATTTTTGAGCACAAACTGGTCAGTGAGAACATGCTATTAAAACAAAAACAAAAAATCGATCTGTGCAATGAATACATTTTGCATAGTAGCACATATGTAATATAGTTTTTGTGAAGTGAGAGTTTGTTGTGTGCTTGGTTTGTGTGTGAGGTTAATCGATGACACACTGCTATTTTACTTAGTGGTTGTAGTTTATTGTGCAATTTAAAAATCACGTCTCGGCTGCGCTGAGTTCATAGATCTAACTCCACAGTTCCTAGTAGTGTTGTCCGGTTCGCAAATGAATCGTTACTTTGAACCAGTTCTTTTTAGTGAACTGGATGAACTAGTTCACCAAATCATACTAGACTATCTGAAACAGTTTGCGACTCAGGTCAGCACAGATCTAAATCAAAACTCACTTTTGGCTGTGCCTGACAGTCAGTCCAACTTCTAATGTCCTTTTATTTCTTAATATTGATATCGACAATATTATTTCCTAAAAAATAGTGATGCAGTTTCATTTTAAATGTTTATTTTTCATTATTTTAATTTCTTTTTATTGGATTAGATTTTTTTATAACCAATTTTTATTTTATGTTAAATGTTATATTTGTTATTAATATATTATTTTAATATATTATATGCAAGTGGTATGACTAACATGTAGACAGCTATTTTGTTGTCATGTGACAAGAAAACCATAAAATACAGTGGGTACGGAAAGTATTCAGACCCCCTTAAATTTTATAAAGCTTACATCCTACATATTTCCCTTTTAATCATCTTGCACATATTTGTTATTGATACAAACACATTATATATTTTTGGGAGACAAAGATGCAAATGAACCTCAACCAACCATCATCTTACCAATTACTGTTCAAAAATTTGGGGAAAGTTTTTTTTCCCCCCACAAAATTATTACAGTTTTCAACTTTGATATTCTTAAGAAAAGTTTCTTAAGCACCGAATCGTAATATTAGAATGGTTTCTGAAGGATAATGTGACACTAAAGACAAAAACAGTTCTTTATATATTTTACAATATTACTGTTTTTACTATATGTTTGATCAAACAAATGCAGCTTTGGTGCGCATAAGAGTGTATGCGCGCAAATGAAAGAGTTATTCAATGTTTTGTGTACATAAACTCTATCTGGCACGGGAGAGTTGCCTTGTAGTTAGCAGGATATTTGCATGGACAGATAACAGATACACACCAGGGAATGCATTGATGTCTATGACAGCGTGTTGGCCCGTCTGGTTGTTAATGATGACGTCGATGCCGAAGAGCGAAACACCAAGAGATTCCCGTAGAGATTTACACAGCTCCCTAATGACACCCTCATTCGGTGGTTGGGAAACACCTTCTACATTATCTCTCTGTCAAAAATGCAAACGAAAGAGAAGTATGCAATACCCATTGCTTAAATTCCCACCAGGATTTGTTGTATTAAAGCTTTTTGTCGACTAGAGAGAACTGAACTTACAGATGTGAGGTCAGAGGACGACTCTGGCTTGGACACATTGTGGCTATTAAAGAAAATCGCTTTTCTGTCTGTAAAGGCGTAAAAACAAACACATTACTGTGAAAAACACTTTCAGTTGAATAAAAGGAAAAGTATAAGAGTGCAAGTGCACAGGAAGCCACTAGACAGCAGCAGAAAGCCGCGGTTCAGCTGAGAGAGTCAAAGCTTCAGGAGTGCCAGGCAGAGAGGGAGAATAAATAGATTGAGGAGGAGGAGCAGCAAACACAAAAATCTAGTGCCAAGAGGATGCTGAGATTTATGGCCTCCCACTCAAATGCCAGTAAAGAAATTCATTAAGGGAGACGGCGACCCTCCATTTCGCCTTCCTTCTTTCTGCAGACATCAAAACACCCCACATATTCATGATGTACATCTATTAATCCTCAAATATAGTATTTTTTTTAACCTAAGAAAATTTATCTTCATCTGTATAGCTTCTAAATATGGCAGCCTCGTGCCATTCAATAAAGAAAACAATCTATTTGAAGGTGAAATATTAAAAGGCATTAAAATGCAACATGCTTTGTAGTTTAGAAAGCCATATATGTTTTAAAACATTTTAACTAAAATTTGGATATAACCTACAAATCTTATTATTAATATTCGTAGTTTATTTAATTTTGAAATTCTCTTACAGCATGAAAATATGCATTGCATTGCTCAATAATGCCTGTGTAGAAACTTTAGTTTATTCTGAACCAAGTAATGTTTCTCCATTAATGGCCATTAAAATGTATGTATTCAGACTAAACAATCAATAAATCAAATACAATGTATTTGTTTTAATTTAATTAAACTCTTTTCTTTAAATTATATATATAATTAAAATGTATTATGTGGTGTTATGAGTTCTCATTGGCTTTGCATTGGGCTTAAAACATGTTAGTTTTGGTCATTAAAATCTTAAAAAAAAAATTTTTTTTAAAGTCCTGTGGCATAAACTCTGATTTCCGGAATCTTACTGAATAACTTTTCAAACCTGCATAAGAAATTCCTCAGCCTTTTTATTTCACACCTTCACAGAATTCTTAGAAATCACTAACAGCCTGATCTGTCTTTAGAAACACTGTGCCTCTTTTTTTTCCTTTGTTTTAATCTTCTAAACAGGTTTTTTTCATTTGAATACTGCTGGAAGGCAAGGCATGTGGGGCACAGAGCTGACCTCCTGAATTTGCATTAAACTGACAAGTCGCTCTCCCAGTAACCGTAACTGGTTTGCATGGACTCCAAGTACATTAGCATATGCAAACAAAACAATACTTTATAGCAGCCCGCAGTGGAAACCAGACTTGGGTAAGCACTTTTGCTGACAGGGTTGCAGCAAAATTTGATCGACTCTTTTCACTGCAAAATCAGCTATGCAAAGGCATCTGGGTAATACAGCAGGAATGTTGTAATGTAAATCACGCCTAAACAAACGGAATGGTCCAATCGCAGTGAAACAAACCATTTCGCAGCAGTGGCCTTTCATGGAAATAACATGCATAAAGAGCTGAAGTGTGGGCTGAAGGTTTACCAGACGGTCCAGAGGGGAAGTTCTTGAGTGATGGTCTCTCCACCACAGTGTACGACTCGCCCACCACGAACACCTTATAGAGCACGGCATTGTGGTTTATAAAACTCTGAATGACACACGGTGGCTTCACGTCCTTTAGGTCCTCTGCGTTGAATATTATAGCCATCTGTTGTGAGAAGAGACAGAAAACTTGAATGTATCCATTCAAAAGATGAAAACACTCTCAAAAGTAAAGCTTCCAAAAGAGGCTTTTCACCGTAATTCCACAGAACCACCATTTTGGGTTCCACAAAGAACATTTTAAGAATTTTTTTTTCTTAGTATGAAGAACATTGTAATAATCTCAAGATTTTTTTCACTATTTTCTACCTTTTGTGCACATCAAGTGGATGTTGACCAAAAAAAAAAGAATCTTGTGTAGTTGAACTTTCCAGATTAACTAATTCTGAGGTTCAGCTTCACAGAGAATGCTGACTTCAAAGGCAGCTCAACTAGGTTTTGAAACAATGCTTTGAGTGTATTAGTGTTTCATGAGCTCTGTGGTCACGTTTCACAAAAACGGAGTTAGAAAAGTCTCTTACCTCATGAGAGTTAGTTCCGTGAGCAACCCGTGTTTTGCAAACTGTGCAGGATGAGAAGAAAAGAAAAACACTCTAAGGTAGTGGATGAGTTTGTTTAGTTAATAATGCATGCAACTCCTAAAACCTTTAATGCAGTGAAATCTAGTTTTGTGATTTAATAGCAGTTTAGTAAGGGACATTATTGAAAACTGCGTCTTTGTGGTCATAGCTATTGGTGCGGTCACTTGATTTTTTAGGACTTCTTTTCTGCACAAATAAAATGAATGCTGTCTGACCATACAAAACAAAACCATGCAATCTCAAAATAAATCATGTATATCAGATTGTTTTACTTAATTAAACAAGGTGGGAACTTACTGAAAGGGAATGTAAGACTGTGCTGCTTGATCTGCTCCAGCGTGTCTGGGCCACACTCACTGTTCAGCACCATAAATGGAGGAGAACAGATCCTCACATCTGCAGAGAGAACGAGAGACAGGACGAGACAGGTGAGTCCTGCTCCAATGTTATATGCATTAATGAGATTCCATGCAGGTCTTTGCTGGTTTGGTGCCAGTTTAGCAGGTGGACCAAGCTGTTCTCCATCAAAAGAGCAAAGATAATAGAGGGAAAATGCAAAGGTTTGCAAAACCGACCCTCGTCGTGTGAGCAAAAGTTGAAAAAATCTTTCACTGTACCTCAATGAGTCTAAAATACATGAAAAACACTATCCATCAGAATTATTTATCTCAAATGGCAGTTGATTGGCTGACGCAGGAACCTGGAAGTATGCAATCTGAAATCTGGCATCTTTGCTAATGGAGCCACAGAACTTTAAACAAAGCAAAAGAAATAAAATAAAATAAAAATAACACATTAAAAAATTCAAGTGAAACAGCTTCATTTTAAAAATGTTTTTATGTTATGTTAATGTTTTGTTTTTGATGAAAGATTATGAAGATTATGAACTTAAAAAGAAAAATTATGTGCAAAGGCAAATTATTTATACTAAACATTATTTCAATGTTTCATAAAAACATAAGAAATATCCATAACTTTATGGTGATTTATGATTACCGGTAAGTTATTGAAGAACACCAAAAAAACCAAGCATAACAAGCAAGAAATACCAAATGTCAAAGCACTAAAACTCCCACTGACCAGCGGTGATGATCATTTAAGCAGGGAAAAGGGAAGCAAAAACAATATAAAGACATCTGAATTGTGGAACAGGCAGGACTAGTTAGGTGAGAGTAACTAGACACATTTACGCATTCACAGGGATGATGTTATTTGGTAAGAGTAGATGTTATCCCCCACGACTCTTATAGAACAACTTGTGTAAGGTCTTCTGTCAACAGTTACCCCTCTGGTTGCCTTTACTTCCCTATTTATTTTACCGAATGGAGAACAATGGACAGAAGGCACTGAGCCCGACTCACTCTGCATAATGCAGAAGCCAGTCAATAGAAGCGCAGCAATTTGACCCGTGGGTTCAAGGCTTTGTTTGAAAATACTGTAGTCTCACTGTCCTGGGTATCACTCAGATGAGCAAACAGAGCCATAGACGGAACAAAAGCGTCAATAGCTGTGAATGAGTAGCTATGTTTGCGAATTCCGACCGGAGGCACATTATCGGATAAGGATGAATCATCAAAACAGAGATGCATACTGGGCTTAACTTGGGAATAGGCTCTTCTGACTTGGGCCAGTAAGCAACCGCCCAGAGGTTCAGTGAATGAATCTGCTTTGTTGCAGAGTTTCAGTGTTCGTGCTGTTATCTAGGCAGGTAAGGCATGTTTTGGAAGGTTTTTTTTAAGTGTAGCACAGGAAATGAGTTGAAGAGCGAAGCCTCAACAGGCTGATGACACAGTGCACTGATATGATCACGGTAAACCGCCTGTGTGGAGAGGTAGCAAAACTGATGAGATGCTTTTCAAAGCTGAAGAAAAGACTCGACATGACTCAAGGGTTTTAGTACACATTATGAAACACTTCATCACACAACTTGTATTTCAAGAAATGGTAAAATAACATTTTAAGACTACTGAAAACATCAATAAAGCAATAAGCCCCAAGAAGCCGTGGTTTACAGTGAATTTATAACAGCTAAGGGGCGTTGTTAGGCACGACACGAAGCGGAGTGACTAAAACCCCCTTAGCTGTTATAAAATCACTGTAAACCACGGCTTCATGGGGCTTATTGCTTTTATAAAATGGTTATTCCATATACGTAGTAAGGTTTCACAGAATAAAACAGAGCAAATAAAGTGTAATGATATTAATAAAAACAGTATTCTTCCACCAAACAATGTAGTTCCTCAGAAACAGTTGTGGTTGCAACAAAGTGGTTGCCAAGCAACACACAAACGTAAACAAAGGTGTATGTTTGTAGAGTAATTTACAACAGCTTTGAACGCGGCTCAGCCAATCAGAATCAAGGACCGGTCCGGAACTATCCGCTTTATAAAAATACATTAATAACAGTAAAGGCCCGTTCACACCAAGGACGATAACTATAAAGATAACGATAAAGATAGTTCTAAAAATCGTTCTCAATATGAAAGAATAGCAGAGTCCACACCACAGCTATAACGATAAAGGCACAGAGAAACGATATCGTTGGAATCACTTTCAGAACGATTTTTTCCAGCTGATGAACGATAAAAATATTCACAACCAATCAGAATCCATCCTGCTGTAACGAGCTCGAGAATTTACAGCGGCAGACGCGCGAGCGCTTAGAATAAACAGACGATAATGTTTGCTGGTGTGGACGCTAATATCGTTATCTTTATAGTTATCATTCTTGGTGTGAACGGGCCTTAATACTGTGAAAATGCATTGCAATTTAAAACAACTGTTTCCTATTTTAATATATTTTAAAATATAATTTATTCCTGTGATGGCCAAGCTAAATTTTCAGCATCATTACTCCTCTCTTCAGGGTCACATGATCCTTCAGAAATCAATCTAATATACTGATTTAGTGCTCAAGATACATTTATTTTTATTATCAATGTTGAAAGCAGTTGTGCTGCTTAATATTTTTGAGGAAACCATTATACTTTTTTTAGCTGATGAATGGAAAGTTTGATAAAACAGCATTTATTTACAATAGAAATCATTTGTAACATTATAAATGCCTTTACTTTGACTTTTGATCAATTTTGTGCAGCCTTGGTGAATGAAAGTATAAATTTCTTTTAAATAATAATAATACTTATCCCAAACTTTTGAACTATAGTGTATTCATAGTTGAATGCATAGAGGACTAACTCAAAGTTCCTCAAAACCAGCAAAAACGAAAACAGTCGACCAAAAAGGTCAGTATTGATTGGTCAAAATCCCCCATTCAGGAACAAAATCGCAAGCTAGCCGTTCACTTCCCGTTTTGCCTAGCTAGCTTTTGAGTTGGTAAATGATGGTATCGCTACTGAAATATCATGTAGTGTTGAAACAGAGAGAGCTGTGCTGGTTTTCTTATCAGAGCTGGTCCATTTATCCAGCTGCTAGCTGTTTGTTCTCCTATTCCAGAGGAAGCTTACATAAGTGCTCATGAAAGCCAGTAATAAAGGGCAGTAGCAATCTCCGACAAGTGATTTAGTGGTGTGAGCAACCTACTATTACCATTTATAAACATTTCAACCACAATGAGCATCCAGACTTACATGTTCGGTAAGAAAATATTTCCAGCGTGTTGTTTGCCTTTCAAAAACTGAAACAAATATAGTAATGCACTTGCAATAGAAGCCTATGTGGCAACGTTTCTGCAAATATACATAACGTTCATTTTGGAAGCATCAAGACCACGTAAAGCTAGTAAACTTGTAACTTTAATGCAATAGACTCAATTAATGATGTTACGCAACTATCCACAAGTACTGTTTAGACAAAGAAAACCATAACCTAGATAACCCTAACCTAGATACTCACCTCAAAAAGACAATTGAGATGACTTACAGATCAGATAATAAACATTTTCTTCCTGTCCAATTCACGTAAATGCTGAAACAAAATGTAGAGAACAGCTGCCCCATTGACTTGCAATGTGCTTTATTCTACATCGGTTTTTCGTTTAGATTTTACAAACTGAGGCAAAGTTCTAGAAGGTATTTGTACAAGACTTCAGTGCCGAGATTTTAAGAAATGTATGTTTTTGATGGCTGTTAATACATGACTTATTATTAGAAATGTAAATTCTATTTAAATTGGCCAAGAGTTGTTCAGTAAATAAAAAGGGAAGAGTAATGAGATCCTCTTTAGCAGGTACAAACGCTTAGTGATGTTCCCATTTCTGGCTCAGCGAGGATCAATCTGTGCTCTGTCTAAACACTTCAAGCTCTCTGCAGACCTGCCGGAGCCGGCCGAGACATTTATATGACATTTATGGAATGTTTAGAACACGTTTATAAAGCACTGCTATGGAGTTTTGGCTCTGATTCTGCCGGACAGCACAGACGGGAAGCGTAATATCATACGAGCCTCTTCCTCCATCCATTCACTCCTTTGTTATGGAAAAAAAAAAAATTAATCAAACTAAATCTCTGAGACCCTATTTTCCCAGATAAAACAGTACCAAAACCAGTTCAAACTACACAATAAACACCCTTTGAGCTGATCAGATTTGAAAACTGCTAAACACAATACCATGAAAGCAGATGCCTTATACAGTGAAATGCTCCGTCTCATGCACAAACAAATGGTGTCCTGCTTTGTCTCCACAGACAGAATGTAAGACAGCAGGACAATGTTTAGGTGAAGCTCTTCAGGATGTGCACGAGTCATGTGGTCAAGAGTGGAGCCAGAAAACGTGGGACTAACCACTAGGCGTCTCATTAAGAAATAGACTAGAATTGACTGAGGACTGGGATGACAAACAGCATTCATTACGGCACCAGTGTGTGGGCGACTTCCTGTGTGCTGGTGAACACTGGTGGGAATTCATCAACTGATACCTACAAGCACAGATCATAGATCATAGCTCCGTTCCCAGAACCTAGCGAGCTACCAAAAGTATAAAATAAAATTGAAAGGTCCCCTGAAATGCTTAGAAACACGCAGCGTTACTCTATGTGTTGACGTCATTTTAACTGAAACAGGAAGACAGGGTGGGACATATCAAGCAGCCCCACCCCTTTTTAAAATAGCCAATAGCGTTCGTTTATATCACAGCTTGGGCTAGAGCCTCAGCGATCTTCACCGATGTGCTCCTCTCAGAGGCGCATTCAGCCTCTATCACTCATTTGGCTCCGTTTTATTCACAGGATTTCGCCAGCTCTACATTCCATGTCACTCTGTCCCTCTTACTGAAAATAAACAGTGTCCATGGCTAACTTTTTCCAGACAGTATTACACTTGTACTACACTGCACGCCCTGTACTGCGGTCCATCTGTCATCAAAAAACCTCATCACCTGTATTCGGTGTTAAAAATGTTAACAGAATGTATGCAGTGTAATATAAGTAAACAGTGCTGTGCAGTATTTAATTTCAATTTAAGTAGTTATCCAGGGTTGAACAACTAGGTTTGCTGTGCTTGTTTGTAGGGCTGCACAATTTGTGATTAGATATCAATATGGCTATAAAATAACAGCAACAACAGCAATAATAATATTGTTGTTAATATTACTAAATAAAATTATAAATATTGCTGAATAAAATCAAAATAAATATTATTATTTGTCATATTTTACTGTATGCACATTTATTGAAAAAATGAAATGAAGATGAGAGAAATGTTGATTATAAATATATCTCAGTCAGTACCGAAAACTATTTTACCCAATATGGTGTGAACGCTGCTATGCTTAGAGTATCTAGAGCGGCTGCCACTTGTGTTGCTATGGTAACCACTGTAACCATACTTTCTGTTGCTAAAGAGAGGGATGTGGCGCTGTGTCCGCCTGTGAATGTGAGAGGACAAAAAAACAGAGACGGTGACAGATGGCCAGGGTATAATTTGGTAGTTGTGTTATCTGCAAGTTCTGGCGCCGTCCAATCTAACATTTACATTGCAGCATGTTTAATGTTGCAACAGTCAATTCAACATGTTGCGATTTAATGCATTTAATACCACCTGACCTGACCTATATGAAAATACATTTTTAGAATGAGTTTTCCTACAACTGGAGAAATCTTTTTGTGAGGCTGCTGGTAAACTTCTTTTAATCTTGACACAGTGTCTAAAAACAGACACTTACAGGGCAAAACATGACTCAGCGGCCGTGATTTGGCAAAAAAAAAAACATAAACAAAGTGCATTGCAAACATTTCCCAAAATGTCATTTGTGTGGAAATAAAAGATGGTAGATGGTAGGTGAACATGTGAAGTGCAGATCAAAGAACAAATGAATCAGATACGTTTTATTTTCCGCATGAACATGCAGAGCTACAAGGTGGGTATTAAGATTTCCAGTGAATAACGACTCAAATTTCAGTCTGTTTGTCACACAAAATTTTCATATGGCTTCAGAATATTGTGCATGAGTCCATGTCTATGATACTTTCATTGTGTTTTTTGTCATTTTGAATCTTGACAGCCCCAGTCCCCATTCCCTTCCATGATATGTAACAGAGCAGTCAGGATATTCTTTAAATACGCCTTTTCGGTTCCACAGAAGAAAGTAAAAAGATAATGGGTGAGTAAATGTTAACAGCAATTAAAATTTTGGGAGAACTATTCTTTTAAGTAAAGCAAAAGAATGGAATGGGAACATGTTGCATGTCAGACTCAAACCTGTTTTTCCTGCATGAGCACCACAGCTCAACATGCCAACTGCTGTGTTACAGCTCTTACCAGACCATTACTTTACAAAGTTCACCCCAAACTGTGAGTGCATCTTGTAGTTGGGCAAATTACCATTGGTATAACCTGAAAATGGAAGAAGGAACAGGGGTGCTGGATCACAGTACCTCTCATGCAGTCCTCTATCCTGTGCACCAGCTGGTAGGACTTGCAGCGGTCCAGCAGAGTTCGGATGGCTGGAAGTGGGTCAAGAATGATGGTCTCTGGGTGAGCGTCAATATAATCCTGCAAGACCAGTGGAACCGGTCACAACAAAGAAGGTGTACAGGAGACCGTAGTCAATAACATGACTAACTGAAATCTTCAAGTTCTAACTTTACTTACTGGTCTTGTTAAAATGCAACTATCTAACATGTATAAACTTGTATGCATTAATGAACACGCCGCACATACAAAGACATGTACACATGAAGCCTGTTACACTGCTGTTATGTAAAAGAAACAACATCGCAGTCTTGCATTCAGTTGGCATAACCACTTGCTGTCTTTCTCTTCACTGTCCACATTCACTCCAATCATATGATAACATTTGACTGAATATGAGGAAATGCATTCTTTTCTCATTTCCATCAGACATTTACTGTCATTGATGGGAAATTTAGTCACTGATCCCAGCGTACTGATTGTTAGATCAAATCAACTCCAACATCTGAATGGGTGAAGACACATTCTACCAGCTCTGAGCAAAATAGGTTACACAACAGCAAAAAAAGATCTCCAGTTTTCACAGGATTTAGATTGAACACTGTATGTCAGTGCTCAGATCATTCTGTCTTATGCAAATCTATGTACTGTATACATTAAGCGCATGCTTAGTGAGAGCGCGGTGTTAGGAGAGAGCTTTGTTTAAGAACATTAAGAGGCTCAGCGCTCTTACGTTCTCATTTAGAGGTGAGTAGCTGAGGTGACATTTCACAAGATGACAAAACAAAAACAAAGTTGTATGATGGGAATCAGAATTAAAGTAGAAAGGTCTTTTGTGCAATATTATCATTATAATAAAATATAAAATACACACATACAACCATGTTTTATGTTTTTGAAAGAAGTCTGTTCCCCAAGACTGCATTTATGTGATCAAAAATGCAGAAAAAAAACAGTAATATTGCAAAATATTATTACACTTTAAATAACTGTTGTCTATTTTAATATACTTTAAAATATAATGTATTCCTGTGATGCAAAGCTGAATTTTCATCAGTCATTACACCAGTCTTCAATGTCACATGGTCCTTCAGAAATCATTCTAATATGCTGGTTTATTATTAATGTTGGAAACTGTTGCGCTGCTTAATATTCTTTTGGAACCTGTGATGCCTTTTTCAGGATTCTTTGATGAATAAAACGTTAAAAAGAACAACATTTATTCAAAATAGAAATCTTTTGTAACAATATACAACATTATATTATATTATATAATTTCTGTAGTCATGGTTCCAACTATTTTTATCAAACTAGTGATTTATTTAGACTTTTTTTTTTTTAAACTGAACTGTAGGAAATTAATGTACACATAAATAAATTATAATACAAGATGTAAAGAATTTAAAAAATAATAATTATTATTATATTACATTGTGTCAGTATATTACTGTACCAACAAATTCCTATAATTTGAGGTTGAGTATGATGCAATTTCTGCTAAAGCAAACACTGAAACTACAAGTAGTCTCTTTCAAAAAATGAAAATGAGACAAACTTTATGCACTATTAAAAATGTATACTATAACTAAAAATGAAAACACAAACACAAAGCAAGATAATAAAATAAAATTATCTTGGATTAATAAAGACTTTAAATGCAAAACCTCTCTCATAATGATCATTGCTCTGTAATTACTGCTTTTAATTTCCTTTCACTTACAAGTGAATGACAGAGATTAAATTCAGGTAAATTAAATAGAATCAGAGTCTGAAGCTAAAAAAATCTGTCTGTGACCATCATACACTACATGTGTTATGAGCCCGAGTCATTTGTCCATTGATTCCATTCTGTCCTGTGTATATAGTCTCTGTGTATGTGCATGTGCATGTTTGTGTTACAGGTGGGCGGTTCCTTATGATAATTTGCTGGAGGCTGCGATTGGTTCTCCTCCTCACCTGATCCAGATATAAGGACCGCCCCAAATACTCAACCTCTGCCATTAATGTGCCATGGTGCGTGACTGTGTAGCTTATTGCCTTTGCGGTTTCGCCATCATCGTTTGTTTAAGTCTTAAAGTGTCTGACTAGAGAGATTGTGAG
Organism: Sinocyclocheilus rhinocerous; assembly: GCF_001515625.1. Taxonomy (NCBI): domain Eukaryota; kingdom Metazoa; phylum Chordata; class Actinopteri; order Cypriniformes; family Cyprinidae; genus Sinocyclocheilus; species Sinocyclocheilus rhinocerous. The sequence goes on from NW_015627629.1 coordinate 223,666, forward strand.
TGTGATTGTAATTTTGTCAGTGCTCGTGATTTCAACCGGTGTTATTTCTTGTTAACTTGACCCACGCCTGATTGACTACGATTTTGGATTCTGATTTTGAACTGTTAGCTATCGACTTGTACATATATATCTTGTAAATACTTTGTAAAAAGTTTTTGGTAAGTTAAGGGATGTAGGGCGTTTGACGCCATTTTTTTTATTTTTTATCTTTTTTTGGTTTAGGGAGTCAGGTAAGTTTAAACTATTTTGTTTTCTTTAAAGGGGTCATATGATGCTTTTTTAAAGATCATTATTTTGTGTATTTGGTGTAACAGAATATGTTGACATGCTTTAATGTTCAAAAAACATTATTTTTCAAATACTGTACATTATTGTAGGTCCTCTATGCCCCGCCTCTCTCAAACGCTTCGTTTTCTACAAAGCCCCCTCCTT
>NW_015627629.1:224244-250542 GCF_001515625.1 Sinocyclocheilus rhinocerous
TAATAATAATAATATATAAAAAGTATTAAGCATGTAGTGCAAAATGAATTACTAATGTATGTAAGTATATAAACTAGAAATAAAAATAAAATAAGGGATTAGACAGCTCTCTCTCTCTCGCTCGCTCGCGCGCGCACATACACACGATGCGCAAAACTCCGCATTTGAACAGTCAATAGCAAATACTTAAACTAATAACAAAACAGTAGCTGATTCAGAAGCGCCAGATTGTCATAGCAAAGTCAGAATTACCTCCTCTCCTAGGTTCATGAAACGGTCGTCCATAAAATGCATTGCTGTTCTGTTGTAAGTAATCTTAAAGATTCCTAAATGCATCTACTTTCGGAAGGCCAAATAAAGTGCTTTTGCTTTCACCTAGAAACACACAGCGTCTCCCTGACATGGCTGCTTCAACACTAACTGCGGTTACTGAAACCACGCCTTCTTTCTTTGCGTGAACATTTGGGCGCATTATGCAAATATTTCCACATAGTGAGGTAGATATGTGGGGGCGTGTTAGAACGAGCCGTTTTAGGGGGGCGTGGCAGAGTCTTAACTTTGATAAAGAATATCTCTTTGGTTTTGAGACTTTAGTCTTTGCAACTTCAGGGATCTTATGTATGCACAATCAGCTTGTAACACTCCAAAGAGAAAGGAAAACTTGAAATCGCATCATATGACCCCTTTAATTTTGGTTTAGGAAGTGTAAAGGGTTAAAAAAAGCTCATTTTGTTTGTCATTTTAGCTTTGTCTGCCCCTGACGCTAAATTGTAAATAAAGCTCTTGTTATTCAGCATCTCTCTGGTATTGAGACTCTCTTCCTTTTCCTGTTACGGCTGACCCCCAGCGGTCGCAACAACATGATTTTCTATGAAATCTGTCAACTCCAATCTACAGGCTGGTTCTGACTTTCAGCAACAAGCGTCAACTTTTCCAGACTGTAAATTGAGGCAAAAATCTGGGCAAACGTTGTGTAGAGTATTCCAGCCTTTAAGCAGATTCAAATTCCTGCATCTTAATCAGAGCTGCAGATCTAGGCAGTGGGCTGAAGACGACAGCACACATGCTCAGACAGGCCCTCAGCACGCCTCTCACCTGCACACGCTGGACCAGCAGCAGGGACTGGGTGTCATTCTGGTCTGCTTCCAGGATCAGGTCTGTTAGCTTGTGAATGATGACGTCCAGGGGACCCTGCTCCTCTAACGGCTGACTCAGGTCAAGCTACGGAGAAGGGAATGGTGAAAGGTCATCATTTACACTTAGAGCATGAATCTACAGCAGTGCTGACAAGGTCAAAGATCAAAGATGTTAAATACCACGGAGTATAATAAAGATTAACACTACATGTACTGAACAAATTGATGTCTACTGACTCTACCGGCTGTGTTTCCACAATAATAATAATGCATGGCTGACATGAATATGTTTGTAGAATTTGCGTTCAAGAAAAACAACATGAAACAAATTGTTGAAGTTGAGTCACTTTTGCAGATAGAACTGTAAATCAGCATTAAAGGGACAATTCACCCAAAAATCTAAATCTGTTTATGCAGAATAAAGCATTAATATGTGCTTTATACGTACTAATAAACAGCCAATATGCTAGTAATATGCACGCTAATAAGCTACTAGTTAATAGCGAGAACTGGTCCTTAAAATAAAGTGTTACTGAATTGCTTTTAAACTCCAATGTCCCTTTCATTTAGTGATAGATTAAACGAGTGGCATGTTTAAAATCTTGTAAAAATTTGCACACAAAAAAAAAAACAATTGCAATGGACTATTTATGGCTGAGAGCTGCAAGGACACAATCGATTTCCTTGTATGGTTGAATGTTTAAACCCATCTGACTTTCCATAGTGGCTTTATATTTAGTTGTTTTTTCACTCCCACGAGTGGCCAGGCATCCATGTCAAGAGCAACTCCAGACTACACTGAGCTCAAATCCTATGGTGCTAATGTGCTGACAAACCTGTTCTGCCTCTGATAATCTCATGCTTACTGTACATGGACAGACGGTTCCACCACAAGCCATAAGTGGACAGTGGAAACACACCCCTGACGACCTACTATTGTGTGCTTGTCCCTGCTAAGCAAGGTACAACAGTCACAACTCTCTCTCTCTCTGACAGTTTGTTGGCTAAACAGCAGCTCCTCCCTCACGCGGAGGGGCTTTAAAGTAACAGGAGACAGATCTCTAATATAGAATATACTACAGAGATACTATAATAGTTAATGCATAATAGTTCATGAAAGACAGGTGCTGGAAAATCAATACGGTGATATAATCAGATCAGATCAGTTCTTACCATTACAGGTATTTCATCATATTTCAATAATGCAACTAAAATCATAGATATGTATAGGCAGATGCCTCATTCGACAGCTCCAAGCACGTAGACGCGTCCGCCATCTTGCAACAGTCAACTTGACGTCATTCACCATAATAATCAATGAATATTCGAAGATGCCACAATCCTGCACAGCCGATGGTTGTAAAAACCGCCGGGATTTAAATTCCCGAAGAAACGGGATAAGCTTTCACAATGCGAGAGAGGGGCGGAACCATAGATATGTAAGGTTTGTGTCATCTTCGAATATTCATTTATTATTATGGTGAATGACGTCAAGTTGACCCTTACAATATGGCGGATGGCTTACACATAGCGGCCCATAGAAACAGTCGCTAATGAGGCATCTACTTATACAAATCTATGACTAAAATCACCATCACGAATACGCACACTGTTTCCCAATACTAAATATTATGTATTTTTAAGTACAAAAGCAGCACTCTGACATACAGCATTAAAGTGATATAAAGTATAACAATGATGAGATTTTGCTCTCAGCCAAAACTATTTGCTCAGCAACAAATTATAGATTAATGAGACCAAAGACTGCAGATTTGGGCGTCTGCCATGACACTCGCTGTGAGAATTACTGCAAGCGGAGTGATACAAACGGTGAAACAGTTGGAGCTCTGTTATCACTAGAATATCGCATTCCTCTCGGCCAATCAGATTCGAGTAACAGAAAGAACTGTTGTGTCTATATATACGTATCTGTATATATACAGTGGGTATAGAAAAGAATCACTCCCCTTTAAAATGACATTTTGTTCTTTGCAGAACTGCTCAAGTTCAGTTCAATTTGATAGTGACCGTTTGTGGACTGCAGTCCAAATATGATAACCTACTTTTTTCAATCCAATCCCTCACTAAAATATAAAGGCAGCTGTATAATTACATAGAAATATAAAATATTATCTGGAATATATTTATTCTTTTTATTTGATACACTATTATTTTGCTCACTATTGTAGAACTGTTAGAGGCATAAACATGAAAAGAAACATGAAATGATTTATTATTATTTATGTGAATGTGATGTGAATGTGAAGTGACATGTGGCCAAGTATGGTGACCCATACTCGGAATTAGTGCCCTGCATTTAACCCATCCAAAGTGCACACACACAGCAGTGAACACACACACACACCGTGAACACACACCCGGAGCAGTGGGCAGCTGCGGCGCCCGGGGAGCAGTTGGGGGTTCGGTGCCTTGCTCAAAGGCACCTCAGTCGTGGTATTGAAGGTGGGAGAGAGCGCTGTACATTCACTCCCCCCACCTACAATCCCTGCCGGTACGAGACTCGAACCCACAACCTTTGGGTTACGAGTCCGACTCTCTAACCATTAGGCCACGACTTTATTATTATTATTAACATTTTTAAACTACACTGAACAAAATTATAAAAGCAACACTTTTGTTTTTGAAATGCCATCAATAAAATGCACCTGTGTTCATTGTCCATAACATACGCCTGCCCATACCATAACCCCACCGCCACCATGGGCCACTCGATCCACAATGTTGACATCAGCAAACCGCTCACCCACACGACGCCATAACGCTGTCTGCCATCTGCCCTGTACAGTGAAAACCGGGATTCATCCGTGAAGAGAACACCTCTCCAAAGAGCTAAAACAAAAGTGTTGCGTTTATAATTTTGTTCAATTTAGTTCATTTTACAAATTAATAAATAAAAACTAATATTTTTATTTACAATTACATTTTCTAATGTATTTTTATTTATACATATTATTGATAACTGTCCATCACACCCAAATGGTGTTGCATTAAATACATTTATCATTAACTAGGATTGCCAGTTAAATATTTTTTGTTCACTGGCAAATTATGTGCAGTGCATAATGTGCAAGTTTTTTAGTACTTCTCCAATGGTAATATCTCGTGTCATCTTAAACCCGAGACACACTGCACGATTTTCAGCTGTCCCTGATGAAAAGATTGGCGCTGTGAAGAATTGGCGATTTCTGTGATCGGGGTCATATGTCTTTTTTAGAAGAAGTTTTATTCTTCTATAATAATGTGCGTCGTAGTCAATAGGTGTCAAAATCGTACAGTCTGCATGCATGTCGTACCCAAGTTTATCAGATCCATGTCGCACAGTGTGATTCACAATGATCTTATAGGATTGCTAAAATCATGCAGTTTGTAGAAGCCTTTATTCATGATGCTGAGAGCCACTTTCTTTTCTCCATTCACGTCTGTGTAGAGACACGACCATTCAGTTATTCATGATGCTTTGAACCATCCGAGACACAAGTAACTAAACACCAACATCTGTCTGCCTGCTACTCAAGGCACTACATGACCTGTGACGTCTGTCTCTGCTTTAAAACGCATTTCCATAGCTTATTTTCACTTAATGTTACACAGCCAGAAACCACAAGCAACCAAACAAACTTTATATGCAAATAAATAACCAATTTGAATCTATATCTATTCACAGTATGTCAGATTCCTCCTGTCATTACTAAAACATCCTGAGAGCTGATGCCTGAAATGAGCAGGCAGAGGTCAGAGACTGAGCCAGCGCTGCACCGATGACGCAGATGGCTGCCAGAGGGAGATGTGCAGAATAAGAACCCAAAGATGAATTTAGGTGAGCTGTTCGGCCAGCAACGTCCTAAAGCTGTCATTCAGAGTTAACATCATCAGGATAAGAGCTGATTATAACCAGCAGCAACTTTGAAAGTAAGGCATTAATAGGCCTGTCGCAATAATCAATATATCGACTTATCGCGCAATATATGTACATGACCTCAATAATTTTTGGTGACGCAATATATCGCCCATTATATTCAGATCACGAGCCTGAAACCCCAAATATACTTTGCTCATCCATGTTCTGCTCTGTCTCAGAGCACACGCACAGGAACTGCATGCGGCATTTTCATTTTATCTTGATTATCACGCTTTCATAACCGTTGGAAGCCAAAATCAAAACTGAAACTAAAATTTGATTCATCGCACAGCCCTGCTGCTAGCTCACGCGGAATTGTTTTTTTAAATATGCATGCATGATGGAGACGCATGATATAGTCTGGCTAATCAGCACAGCCATCTAGTAGGCAGTCATTGCAGTAGTTGCAGCTTTAGTGCCATTTTTGTACCATATTTGTGTCTTCAAAAGATTTGGATTAAACTACTCAGTTCATATTGATTACTTTTAAGATGTCTTTATGGAGTGTCAAATTTTGGTGGAATAAACTTTAAAATCTCTCAGGTTTCATTAAAATATCTTAATTTGTGCTTTGAAGATGAACAAAACGTATGTGTTTTTGGGGTGAACTAACCCTTTAATGGCCTCGCTGATGTCAGTTGAAAAGAAAAATTGTTTAAGAGGTCAGAGCAAGTTGTTACACTTTGATGCAAAATTACGAAGACAAACATTTTTTGGAATAATGTGCGCTGATGAATAGTTAACGAAAAAAACAGGAATGGTATTAAAACTTAAATAGTGTCAATTTTGACATCAGGTTGATTTTAAAAACACATCTACAGTAAAACATTCCATTTGTAGAACCAAAAAGAGTCTCAGTTAGAAGAAAGAAGCAGAGGCAGGGGGTAATTCTATCCCTGCTGATGTCATCACTCTTTACATCTTCCCTCATTCATGAAATATTGACACTCTTCTCTTCCCAGCCAGCGTTCATGTTTGATGGATCCATTTTAGAAAATAAGCGGGGAATTAGAATAAAAGCACACTGGGAAGATAGATAAGTACCCTAGAGACTGTGTCTCTGGGTATTATGTGGAGCACATGAAGATGACCAGAGTAAATGGCTGAAAACCACGATAGAGGGGCTTGACTAATTATTCGTCACATTATGCCCATCAGTCAAAAGAAAAAAGAAAAAAAAGGACCTAAAGGATTCTTCATGGACCAATGCATTTGAGAGGAACAGGAAATGTTCTTCATCCTAATGGAGTCTCACAGCCTCAAAGCTGGAGGATTAAACATGAATCATGTAGCATTTAGCGGGGAAATGAGCCTGATGAAGTCATTGTGCAGGTTTATGTGGTAGAATGTATTACAACTTTACTGGATTACACAGACTCAGACCAGATTGACCAACAAGTACAGAAGTGGAACAGAACAAGGAAGAGAGATGACGAGCATTATTACAACAACAACAAAAATTTGGACTAAAATGTTTCCTTACAAGTTTGAGGGCCTAAATTCACAAAATGTCCTTGGAATTTTGGAAATATTGCAAAAAAGCTCAAAACTAGATATAAGGACAGTCCACAGTAGCAAATAAGGTTTAAATATGGGCCACAAGCTAGAAAAAAATCCTAAAATGTTGTGTTAAGGTGTTAAGCTTTCACAATTAAATCAAACTAAAAAGTCTAGTTCGCCCAAAAAGTATTTACTCATTAAATTACTACACTACTGTTCAAACATTTAGGGTTGTTAAAAATGATTTTTCTTCATACGTACACCATGACTGCATTTATTTGACTAAAAACACAGTAAAATAGTAATATTGCTAATAGGCATGTTAAATTTTTTATGCAATGTATCAACAATAATATAAAGTAGCATTTCTTATAATTATCATCAGTGTTGAAAACAGTTATATGTGGAGACTGTGATACTTTTTTTTCAGGATTCTATGATGAACAGAAAGCTTAAAAAATAAAATTTTATTAAAAATCTTTTGTAACATTTTAAATGTCTTCACTGTCACTTTCAATCAATTTAATGTGTCCTTACTGTATAAAACGTTTCATTTCTTAAAGGGGTCATATGATGCTGCTAAAAAGAACATTATTTTGTGTATTTGGTGTAATGAAATGTGTTTATGCGGTTTAAAGTAAAAAAAAACACACAGTGTATTAATGTGAAAAAAACACACACACACAAAGTATTTTGAAAATTATTTGTTTTCTATATGTTTTTTTATACAATGAAAGTCAATGGGGTCCACTGATACAATTTTCATTTTTGTCTGAACTACCTCTTTAAGTAAAAGGAAGTCAACGGAAGGTCCTCAAAAGTACACGTGTCCAAGTTTGTGTGTGTGTGTGTGTGTGTGTGTGTGTGTGGTGAAAGCAATTCCAAGGAGCCTGTACTGGGCTATTTATTCACTAGAGACTCCTGCCTTTGTTTTTCCCACACTTAAATAAAAAGACGTGAGGTCAGCCTCAAGGGACTGCTCGTTTTTGAGATATTTGCATGAATTAATGTGACCCCTGATTACAGTGAATGTCACACACGCACATGAAAAGTGATGAGGTCACTAAGAGAAAACAAGGTCAAACGACAGAACTCAGAATTGGACAACAACATTTTTATAAAGCTAGAGTTTTCTAGGTGGCTGCTAGATGGTTACTTAAGCCTCTATGACATTTTAGTTCCAACAACATTTTATTGTGTTCTTTCCAGCAGGCATTACAGAGAACTGGTATTATTGGAGGAACTATCTACATAAAGATAGTAAGTTATCGCTCTGTAAGCTATCTACACTAAGTTATCGCTCGTTTTGCACTGTAGGTTAAGGAAGTTGTGTGTAGTGAGTCTGTGAACTTTAACATCTAAGTCTGTGAGGATTCATTGTTGTCATTTGCTGAAAAGGTGTTCGTTTTACTGGCAAGGATTTTGCTGTGGTCTCATTGTGAAAGGAATGCTTACCAGACCTTGGGTTTGTTGAATGTTCAAATGTTAACATTAGCATGCTTAGCCGAAACCAATGAGAACAATTTGGGCTTAACTATCAAAACAGTATCTCTAATGAAAACAAGCGAACCACACTTTTCGCTTCCAAAAACAAACTGAACCAAAAGAGAGAGAGAAATATTTTGTGTTTAGCGCTTTTCAGTACTAAACACCTGCTTAATCTCCTAGGATTTAGGAATCGAGCTACAGCCAGTAAGATTATCAACAGGCCCTGAGCAATTCATTCACATATTCAGTTCATCTGTCTACTGTAATGCGCAATAGCTGCATACCCGACACATCTTTCTACTTCTACTGTAAACTACTACAAAACGTTCTTCCTATAAACCTTTCAAGACAGACCTACAATGAACACAGTGGTTGTTAAGGCTTGCGATATGCCAGAAGCCACAAGTCAGTGAGATTTTAGCTTTATTTTTAATGTGTTTAAATAGAGTGCATTACTGCCCGGCCCGCCCACTTTTCTCTGGAAGTATTTTTCTAATAGGGAGTTTTAAAATGTCTTTGCTAAAGCATTATATATCGGCCAGCTACGAGGTGAATCACAACTATAAAAAAAAAACTAGTTTGAAGATTAAAAAAAAAAAAAAGTATTTGAAAATCGGTAGGGCTGGGTATCGTTCAAAACTTTTCAATATCGATACCGATATCTTGACTTCGATACCGGTTCCTGAACGATACTTTTTTCAAATACTAATTATATGAAATCCGCTTTAACAAGATTACATTACCTCAAAAAAACTTGTTTTATTTTTTTCAGTTTGATGACGTTTTTACAGACTCATCTCCTGAGTCTTTTGTTTTAAAATGCATAGCTTAGACAGAATCATCATTTCTATTAATTTTATACTGATTTACGCGATCTGATGCGCATTAGCTGCTTCCAGCAGTATCTCCCTGTGTTTTCTCTTCCGCGATCACGGTTCTGACTCATATGTCACTCATATTAAGCGTTCATCACCCGCCCTGTCTCCTATGACGAACGTCCATTACACTTCCGCGTTCAGTTCTGTACATAGAAAACCCAGGAAAACATTTCTATGGATGAAACATGAAGCTAATAAACACACGATTATGACGGTATATGATTTATGTGTGATTTTCATGAGATTCTGCCTATTTTCATAACAATAGTGTGTTTACATGAGAAATGTTAAGCAGGTGTGGTGATTAGCTTGATATAAAAGGCTACAAATCACATATTTCAGCAACATTATATGACCAAAACCAACATTAGATCACAATCGTAAGTTACTACAAACACTCAGTGGTGGTTTAAAGTGAGTATTGAGTAAAAGCGTAGTATAAATCCTATAAATTGTCTTATGTAGCATGATGCTACAACTGTGTATGAATGGTCACTTTATACGCGTTTTCCATGATGCATGAGCCAATCACCAGCACTTGATTTAGGAACATCAAGCATGCTGCATGCTTATTGGCTCACTGACGTTAATGAGATTAACCCCTTAGGTATCGAAATTTGGTACCGAACGACAAGTCATTTTTTGATACTCTGTGGTATCGAGGCAATTCAGTTGGTGCCTAAAAAACATCGAACTCGATACCCAGCCCTAAAAATCGGACAAAAAGACAAAGGTTCAAAGGTGGGGTAAGCGACTTTTCAAAAACGCTTTGGAAAACTGATTCGGGCCGAATAGCAAAACAAACTTGTAGCCAATCAGCAGTAAGGGGCGTGTCTACTCATGATGTGGAGGAGAGAGAGTTCAGTGCACAGGACGGACATTAGCCGAGCCGAGCGACAGAAAGATAGAGATGGCGGATAAAAAAAAAAAAATTGAGGAAAACGTCTGTGGAACAAAAGAAGGCTTAAGGCAATAAGGCAAGAAGTAGGACCCATGTAAATATCGAATCAGCTTTCCAGCGCTGGAGCGAAATCAAGGAGCGGAAGGCCTGCGATTGGACGCCGAGGTTGCTTTGTTTCTACCAGAAATCTTTTACCCCACCTTTAAAAACTGTGTACTTGACAGCTTTAATAAAGGAAATCACTACAATCCCAAAAAGCACTGTGAATGACAATTTTGGCAAAAACCTTTTTAACTTAATTTTAACTATTAAAACCAAAGGAAAGTGGACTTAAATATGTTTGTTTACATAGAAACAACATATTTTACGTTTATTGCAATAGTCGTTTGAGAGTGTAAAGGGACAGTTCACCCAAAAAAAAAATTCTTCTGTTGAGCACAAAAGAAGATATTTTAATGTTGGTAACCAGTTGATGGTAACCATTGACGTCCATAGTATTTTTTTCCCCATACAACTGTTTGGTTACCAGCATTCTTCAAAATATCTTCTTTTGTGCTCAACAGAAGAAAGAAACTCATCCAGGTTTGGAACAACTTGAGTGTGAGTAAATGATGACAATTTTCATTTTTGGGTGAAGTCATTCGCAGAGCTTCATGGGAGTGTGCTCAAGTTCAAGTTCACGTTTATTTATAAAGCACATTCAAAAACAAGTGTTGTACCAAAGTGCTGTACAATTTTAAACAGTGTGAGTGTGAGGATAAACAGTGTGAGTGTGAGGATGCTAAAGAGTTATTTTGGTGCGATTTGCTTCAATTACCGACCTTGAAGCTCCCAGTTGGTCTGTCTTTTTAGGTTTGAGTTATTGTTATTGTTAAAAATCAGTTCTCCCATGGAGAAAATGCATGGGATTTTTAAATCCAGAACCCAACTGTTGCACTACACAACTGCTGTACTACACTACCCATAATCCTGTAGCAAGATCCACCAATCAGAGAAGTTGCGTAAAGTTTTATGTTCAAAGAAACAAGAAACAAAACAGCTACCATTAGCTTTGCAGGTGTTTGGTCAACAACAAAATCCCCTGGCAACCAAACTGCACAGGATAAATTATGCTACGTACATCCAGCATTTGTTTTGCTGGTCTATGATGATCAACTGAGAGGATCGTTTATCGTTACACACCTGTCTCTGGAACAGATTGCGAAACAGGTTCAATCATTGTGTAATGTAGGAACTTCCAAGTCATTGATGGATTTTATTTGTGTAGAACTGAATATCCACCATTAACTTTTGCAACTTCAAACCAATTTGTCATGCACATTTCCAAAGAGGTTGGAAATGTCAACTTTCTGAGTTGAATGAAACACAGCACAGGAAATCTTTACTAAAGAATTTTCTGGACTCCAGAAGAATGCTTGTGATTTCACACATTAGATAAACATCTGAAACAAATTGAATTAAGGTGAGATCCACTTACCTGAACAACTTCTATTCCTCTTTTCCTGAAAGAAACAAAATAAATATATATATTATTTTTTGCTCATGCCACAGGTTTTGACAAAAAGTGACTGAACAAGAACAGGATATTAAATTTACATTTTTAAATTTAAGATACCATCATAGCGGATTACATTCTGACATGAAAATGAAGCCTGGATAAAAATATCTGTTACCTAGCAACACAGAGTTGAGATCCAGAGAAACCCTGACTGGCCATAGGAAGCGAATCGACACCACGGAAGCTGGTTTGAGCTAGAAACCATCGTAAGTCAGAACCATCAAGAAAACCTCTACATTTACACAACACACAACAAGGAGCATCTGTCACAAAGCAAGCGCTAGTCAAGTGTCAGAATTCACCTTAGCGTTTCTAGAAAAACAAGACAAGCTGACACACAAGAATCAGTTCGCTCTGTTTTCAAGCGGTCAAATTTTGCACTCAATTTTTGTGAAGTTAAACATGTGCTGCACTGCACTTTGCTTTGTAGTAAGATCCTGACATTGGGATCTTACTACAACATTAAGCATGCTGGTGAGGAAACCCTGTGGATGAGTTTATGGGGTCATTAGGAAAACAGGCAACTATTTTCTCTTCTAACATCAGATTATTCAATGTCAATATAATCATAAAGCGCATGAGCCAGAGCTTATTTATTATTACATCATGAGTGGGTTTGTGGGAGTTATTCAAGTCTCAGTGCAGAATAACTTTTCTGTGTGGGTTGATTTATTATGGGAGGAAGATTATTTTGGTGGGTAATAGAATACAAAAATGTTGATATGGAAACTGAAAAAAACATTTCTCGAGTTTTAAGGGATGGTTTTCACAGAGCCCCAGTGCCTCCCTGGAAAACATTGGGTCTGTCAGATCAAACAGACGAAGCATGCCTCAACTCCTCCTGAACGTGGACTATGCTGTCAATATTACATTAAAGAAAACGCGTGCCAGAAGGCACGAAAGAATGACATCCGTTGTGAAAGGGAAATAATTAAAAGGTATTTTTCATTGACTATATAAATCAGGGGTCCTTGGCTAATGTAGCGCTTAAATGTCAACACTCCCTCAGAAACTGACTGGGAATGTCAACGTTTCAACGAGTCCTTCCCTGCCTCCTGGGGCTTTCACAAACATTACATTTTGGCGGACGATTAATTGTGATACAAATAAGTGAGATGAATAAAACAGACATTGTCATTTTTAAAGACCCCCTGTGGTGAAATCAAGTTTTTAATGTTGTTTACATGTCTTTCTGGGGTTTTTAATATGCTTAAAGACAATGAATGACTGATAACCGTTTACCCAATATTGCCATTGCCACTGTGTAACATTTAACTAAGTTAACTGAATGAAAGTAGAGCAGGTCTGATCTGGTGCTAATTATCATATTCATAGGTCTGCGTATAACTCAATGAGATAAGGGTGCAGAGTTACATTTAAAGGCAGGGTATGTGATTTTTCAAAAACACTTTAGAAAACTGATTCCTGTATATTATAATGTGGTGCTGCCTAAATTTACTTGAAGCATTTACAATTTTCCAGTACTTCCATACAATTCAGACATAATTGAACTTGATGTGAACGAATGTTAAAAATGAATGAATTTAATGAATCAATGAATCAATCAAATCAATCAATTAGATCAGGGTAAAGTCCAAATAGAGCCTTGCGTGTGATTCAAAGATAACGTTCATGCTTCAGTGAGCACATTCATATCACAGGCCTGGAACTGGTGAGATGAGCACATGTGGTTATACACCGCACACGAGACTACACCAACCGTGATGGCTCTGCCAACTTCCTCAAAAATGAATACATACGCAAGGCAATATTGCACCTGAACTTCCTGTCGAATTTAGACAAACAGACATTCAGCCGTTTTAGAGCGGCTGCATATCTAGCTAGTCCCTGTAAGATTACTGAATGTCAACAGTACATAACACACTTCTGTCAATCCTGTATTAGGCTTATTCAATATTAAACCAAATCTATTTGACAAGATTAATAAACCTTCTGTAAAATGTGTGAACAGGACAGTAAGGGGTATGAAATCGTGACCTCATTTCTTAGAGAGCACAATCGTGACCTCTCTGGACCTCGGTTTATCCCTGCAGCTGCGAGCGAGGACTGCTTATAACGTCGGCAGGGAATATCATTCACAACCAATCGCCGTCTGGGATGGGACACACACGCTTGCACATGTTGGCGGGCAAAATACTCGTGGATACCAAAAACACAAACCGCTTCGGTCGGACTCGTCTGTTGTTGCTATGCTTCTCTTGTTGCCCTGGTTACAAACAAACTGGAACAGTTGCTTGATTAGTGTGTAGCCTGCAATTAATTGTGAAATGAAGACTGCGTTTGTGCTGCGGACAATCACAATACTTCAAATCATGTAGATTGCTTATAGGGAGAAGTGCATTATTACTTTTCTTTATGATCAGATGAGATATATCTAGGGACCAGAATATCAATGGGCTCTATCAACTTGGGCCTGTAAGTATCCAACAATGCCCTAGCAACTAGGCATGAGACATTACCAATTTTTTATATCACAATAATTACTAAAGCTTTTATCACGGTATAGGATTAAACAATAGAAACTTAGCAGTAGTCCTCCTAATATAATAACTTTGTTTCATATAACAAAAAGCAATGTAAACCCTAATGCTCAAAATAATTAATTAGTTTGAGTAGGGCAAAATTAAATTAAACAAGTTAGTTTAAACAAATTAACTTTTATTATTTAGAACTTTTTTTTTCTTGAATTCACAAAACTACGGGAGCCCGTTTCCATCACTGAGTAAAAAATCAAAAATGGTAATTGCAACTTTTTATCTCATTGTCTCATTTTATCTCATTCTCATCAATTCTGACTTTTTTTCTTGTAATTCTGACTTTTCTGAGAATTGCATTTCCCAATTTCAAGTTATAAAGTCAAAATTGTGGGAATATAAACTCGCAACTGCGAGATATAAAGTCCAATTTTGAGGGGTAATAAAATACCATTTTCTTACAATTGTGAGTAGTTTATATCTCACAACTCTGACTTTATAACTCGCAATTGTATGTTATAAAGGTAGAACTATGAGATACAAACTTGCAATTCTGATTTCCTTTTACAGAAAGAAAGAAAAAAGATAAACAGTTGCAATTAACTTTTTAATTTTGATTCAGTGGCAGAAACCAGCTTCCATACAAAAACTGACACATTTTAAGTCATCTGAATTTCAGTTTCAGTTCTACTGACTTAAAACTTGGAATTTCATAACTTAAAAATACTAATGTACCTGACTACCTCAAATTTTTTGAGTTTTGACAACTTATTTGGGGTTTACAGTTCAAATACAATAAAATGCTACACAATACAATGTATAAAGTAATCAAATGTTTCAAACAATAAAGAACAATAATAAAGAATCAGAACATTATCTACCTAAGAGATGTTCTCTGGCATGCTTTAGCGCGGCTGTAAAAATGTGTAAAAAAAAAAAAGTGTTAACTAATATCTGAAAATAAACATCCAAATCTTTAAGTATTTGGTGTTGTATGAGGAACACCATATATTTTTAAGTGTCTACAATAAATGGCCATTCACACAGAACACATGATTTTACATGAGACGCAGGGCACTGGGAAAAATATTAAAAATAAAAGGTTGCGAGCATAGTGGTCAAACACGTCAGTCTAGTGCATGTTTACAAAGAAGAACAATGGTTAGGCAGTGCATTCTGTGTGAATGATCCCTAACAACATTGTGTATGTGTATTACCACGATATATCATATTACGAAACGTCTCCCTACAACACACTTAAAAAAGACCCTTTTGAGGTAGGGGCATGTTTGTTTTGATGATTTCAAATATCAACATTGGCTAGCAGAAATCGCTCACTCTGCCTTTAAGGCATTTTAAGACATGAAGAAATTGTTTTCATGGAAAAAAAGCTACCTGCCCTACCATTTAAAAATTTGATGTTGTTAATTGTTAATAATTGTAATTGTTAAATTACATTTTAAAAAAATACATTAAAACATCCTTTTTTAATTCTAATAATATTTCCCATAATATAATTGTTGATTTTGATAAAAAAAATAAAAAATACAATCT
The DNA here is from genome assembly GCF_001515625.1 of Sinocyclocheilus rhinocerous. Classification (NCBI taxonomy): domain Eukaryota; kingdom Metazoa; phylum Chordata; class Actinopteri; order Cypriniformes; family Cyprinidae; genus Sinocyclocheilus; species Sinocyclocheilus rhinocerous. The sequence goes on from NW_015627629.1 coordinate 239,674, forward strand.
TGGTGAGCACTGAGCATAAGAGACTTCCTTCAAAAACATTTTTTTTTTTAAATCTTACCCAAAACTTTTGAACAGTAGTGTATCTGCTTTGATTTAAGGCAGGATATTCTACCTATCCTTAAAAAAAAACTGGGATAAAATTATCCAGAAGGCGGCAGTAAAATCTAACAGTGGTATTATATAAAACGAGACATGGAGTTTAGGACTTTGCTGGGTGACAGTGACAGATCAAGGCCGCTGGATTTAGAGATACGGAGTACGAACAGATGTAGGTGCAGCTCAGATTTCATTGGTTTTATTCCATTATCTAAACGAAGCAGAATACTGGATAGAGAAAGCAAAACATAGTAAGCACAATCACTTTTATTATGACTAAAATACGAACAAGGGTAAAAGAAGCATTTCAGTAGAACAATGTGCTCAGTTTCAGACATTTTCCTCATAAAACATTCTGTGTGAATGATCCCTAACAACATTGTGTATGTGTATTACCACGATATATCATATTACGAAACGTCTCCCTACAACACACTTAAAACGACTTAAAACTCAGAACACTTTAGCAACAACATGGCAACATTCTGGCAACCATCCATAAAAGCAAGTACAACTCACATTTTCTTCAGAGAATGTACAAAAATAGCCATTATTAGTACCGTTTGCCAAAGAAAGAAAAAGAAAGCTGAAGAAAAAACAAACCGCAACATGCCCGGCAACAAAACAAAAGAAGAATAAAAGGAACAAAGAGGAATAAGCAGTCATGACGGCAAGTAAATGAAGCATTTCTTTAAACCTGTGATGAAAGCTATTATTTTTTTTGTCTGTCGCTGTCATGAATGTTAATAGAAGATCATTAACGCCAAATGGATCTCTGGGGAAATCTAGATTAGAGCTCACAGAAGACTAGCGGTCATGTAACATTGCCGAAACATGAAAAACAACATGACAGTGCTAGAGAAAACCTGTCCTAGAAAATAATGCAGTTAAACATGAAAGATGTGACAGGAGTCAGAACTGCTGAACAGATCTTCCCTGAACTCAGATTGCCTCCGGACAGCTCGAGTAATTTGGCTGAAGAGGTTACGAAAGGATTAACATTTGAATCCACAAAACATTTTTAATCTGTGCTAGTGTGATTGACATGCTCATAAGGTCACCAACATAAGTGACATTCAGACTAGCAGTAACTTGATTTACTCAAAAAAACGTAAATGTCCTTAAGTGGCCCAGCCAGAGACCGGACTTGAACCCAATCAAACATTTCTGAAGAGACCTGAAAATGCCTAACCGACTGTCCTCATCCAACTAGACAGAGCTTTAGAGGATCTGCAGAGAAGAACGGCAGAAAATCCTCACCAGCTATGCGCAGGTTATCCATTTGAGGTATAGATATTTTAAACTGGTATCAGCAAAGTACTGGCAGATTGGAAAGACCAAAATCTCTCAGGTTTTATTAAAAATATCTTGTTTTTCAAAGATGAACAAATGTCTTATAGGTTTGGAACAACATGAGGGTAAATGATGTATTTTAATTTTTGGGTGAACTCCCTCTTCCTGGCTTTCCATTTTTTCACTGTTATATGGTAAGAGGTGCTATTACAAGAGTATTGAATCCCTGGCTCAAAAAACGGCGAAGAAGCTGAAACAAAGCAGATGCATATGTAAAATAATGCATTTATCAAACATTAAACAGCTAATAAATCAAAACTGCCAAATGTTACCGACCCAGGAAGTGGTGTAGGACTGTGAAGCTTTGGTGGTGTTGATGAAGCAACCTATCCATCTATGATTTAATCATAGTTCTGAATCTGATCCAGACGTAGTCTTTTACAAAAACACGATTTTCTCAGCTTTTTGTTCGGAATGTTGCTTTTTTTAATGAAACTTAGTTGATGTTAAAAACAAAATACATGGGTTGTTTGGCTTAAAGGCAGAGGCTCTGTTCTTTCTTTTGACATACTGCATGTCAGACAGTCCTGCAACAAAATATTCTGGGGCCCATAAAAGTTTGTGAACAAGATCAAAAATGTTGGCAGTGGCAGTCAACTTTTCGTTAAAAATGCTGGCGGGGAAAGAGTTCAGGGCATGAATACTTATGGCAATGTGATATTTTAGATTTTCTTTATCATTTGGAACGCCACTCTCTTGTGAACGTGCGTACGACAGTTAACCCCCGTTCACACCAAGAACTATAAAGATAACGATATTAGCGTCCACACCAGCGAACGATATCGTCTGTTTATTCTAAGTGCACATGCGTCTGCCGCTTTAAATTCTTGAGCTCGTTACAGCAGGATGGATTCTGATTGGCTGTCAGTGTTTCATCGTTCATCAGCGAAAAAATAGTTTTGAAAGTGATATCGTTCCTCTGTATCGTTATCGTTATAGTTGTGGTGTGAACTATGCTATTCTTTAATATTGAGAACGATTTTTAGAACTATATCTTTATAGTTATCGTGCTTGGTGTGAACGGGCCTTAAGAGGAAGCTAGAGATTACGGTTTATAAAACTTTAAATATGGATATTTTTAGAACTTTCGTCCTATGTGCCTGTTGAAAAAATAATGTTTAATCTGAAAAAAAAGTCATCAATGTAAAGATTTGGGGCAAATTTATTGCATACGTGAATAATTTGGATGTTACATTGACTGAAAATGCTGATGTGATAATGTAACCCTTCTTGACTTTAATTTCTTTATTTATTATCAGTATTGTTATTTATGTATTTATTTGTATTATTTGTATTTTTTTTTCTCTTTTTTCATTTGTCTTTTTCCTTTTTTCTTATTTTACACCAGCTCAATGCCTCGCAATAATGTTCATTTAAGTGTTCTGTCTAGTGAGGATGGGATGGGGGTGGAAGGGTGGTTAGGAAAGAATGTTTACTTGTAAATTGTTGATGTGAAAATAATAAATATATTGATTAAAAAAATATGGATATTTTTTAGTGCCGTCTAACGATTAATTGCGATTAATCACATCCAAAATAAACGTTTTTGTTCATATAATATATGCGTTTGTACTGTGTATATTTATTATGTGTATATATATATATATATAAATACACAAGCATACATGTATATATTTTAAAAAGATTTACATATGAATATATATACAGTGGGTACGGAAAGTATTCAGACCCCCTTAAATTTTTCACTCTTTGTTATATTGCAGCCATTTGCTAAAATCATTTAAGTTAATTTTTTTTCCTCATTAATGTACACACAGCACCCCATACAATATTTTACATATAAACAAAACATTTTTCTTAAATATATACATGCATGTATTTTAGTAAATTTATATATACATAATAAATATACACAGTTCACACGCATTATATTATGTAAACAAAAACCTTATTTTGGATGCGATTAATCACGATTAATCATTTGACAGCACTAATATTTTTCTTACACAAACGCATCGATTCACTTCAGAATCTTATTAACCCCCCGGAGCCGTGTGGAGCACTTTTTATGATGGATGGATGCACTTTATTTTGCTTCAAAATCTCAACCACCATTATAAAGTTTGGAAGAGCCAAAAGATTTTGAATATAACTCCAATTTTATTCATCTGAAAGAAGAAAGTCATTTTCACGCTGACAAGAGAAAACGACTATGGCTTGCAGCACCTATGTTAAAATACCGTGTGTGAAATAATAAAATAATGTGTTAAAATAATGTGTGGTCTTATCATTTTGTGGACAAAATCCCCCAAACTTCACCCTGATCGGGAGCTCTATGTAGAATATGAGCGCTCATGTGTTTTCAATGCAACTAACCTCGGGTCACTTAATGTCATCTTCCCACTCATTCAACTATGACAGGTGAGTTACTGCAAAAAGACGGTCACTGCAACACTGTAAAGTGATGAAACCATGGTGCCATGTACTTTTTAAAACCATTTTCATAGGTTTAACGTTATATTATTGGCTCGGAAAATACGTTAATTTGACTAGAAGCAATGTAAAGAATCATTCCAGAACGAGTCTTTTTCCACGTTCAGGAACAAGGTGGCTATAAAAGAAAATAGCACAAGTTCTTTGAAATGTCCAGCCTCTACTTCCTGTTTCAATAGAAAATATGGATTTACAATGAATAACGAGATATATTTACTCTGTTTCTTACACTATGCTATTGTATGGCTTCAGACTTGGAATAGACAGCATGAGTTAGTGGTTCAACGGATCACAAATCTCACGGTTCGGATCACATTACAGGTTTTTGACCCACAGATCGGATCATTTTTCGGATCAGCAAGAAAATAAAAATATTTCAATTTAACTTGCTTTCCATTTATTACTTAACTGCTTCTGTGTACAACTGTTGGCGCAAGCTAGATTAAAGTGATTATTACGTTTTGAATATGGATATTTTTCTTACAAAAACACATCGATGCGCTACATAAGACCTTTGTTCACCCCCTGGATCCGTGTGAGACACTTTTTATTATGGATGGGCGATTTTTATTTAAGTTCTTTTGGACTGAAGCAATGCAACACCCGCTGAGTGGCATTAAACAGCTTGAAAGATCAAAGACAATTTTTTATATAACTCCGACTGGATTCGTCTGAAAGAAGAAAGTCATATACACCTAGGATGCCTCGGGGGTGAGTAAAACACAGCCTAATTTTCATTTTTGGGCGAACTAACCCTTTAAGAAGCTGAGGGACAAACGGAAGCTGCAGGGACAAAAAGAACTTCAGATGTGAGGAAGCAGAGGGGACATACTGTAAGGAAGCTAAGATGTAAGAAAGATGAGAGAATGAAAGAAGGCTAAAAGCACATAGGGAACTAATGGAACTTTAAAAAGGTGAGGAAAGATAAGGAAGCTGAAGGGACATAGAGGATCTGAGAGACATAAGGAAGCTGAGGGGACATGAGGAACTTGAGTGGGTATAATGAAGAGGAAAGGACATGAGGAAGCCAAGAGACAGAGGATTCAGAAGAGGATTCAGATCGGTGTTCGCGCGCTGTCTGAATCACGTGTGCGCGCTTCGTGTGTGCGGCTGTGCGCGTAGAGAACAGCACGCGAGTAACGAATCGAGTTCCCTTTCGCCTTTTCTCTCTGGAATTGTTTAAAATTCGCTTGCTTGTGTAAATACGAACAAATGATAAACTTATACTCTATTATGGTTAAATTTTGCAATTAATCTGCGGATCACATGCGTGCCGAACCGTGGGGTTTGGTCCGTATGGATCACGGATCAACTACGATCCATTTAATTAACCACTAGCATGAGTCATTGTATTGGCACAGAAAACTCTTAAACATTTCTTCAATGTTCAAAGTTAAATGAGTTTGGAATGCCAAAAGGTTGAGTAAATTACGACAGAATTTTCATTTTTGAGTGAAGTGTCCCTTTAAGAAAAGTACTAATGTGCGTAACATGCAAAAGCATATCCCTCTTTGTTGACTGGCTGACAGAGTTCACCACTTACAGTGATCACATTGTTGTATTGCTGCTTTCCTGCACTTTCTACAGTCACACAATTCCTCACACAGTCACAGCCACTGAGGAAATCAGATGCAATGCTGGCTTCACACATTAGCTACACAATTGTTCATTCAGCTGGAGACAGTGACTGGGGCACAACGAGCAGTGCGTAAGACAAAAAAAAAAAAAAGACCAACCACACTCACAATTTTTCACTACACCACACACATTTACAACACACACCAAGCCCTGTGTGTAACCTTAACCCTTTGCCGGTCCGGCAGTTTGGTTTTCTCAGGTTACAAACACAACACTCAAGAGCATAGTTTCCAAGAGTGCTTTGCTATGCCAACTCTCACTCACTCATTCATTCACTCTCTCTCTCTGACTGCTGGCTAATAATCCAGGGGCCTTCGATGATGAGTAAGCCAATCTGCCTGAATGCAGAGTCATAGGGAATAAAAGTGCTGGAACAGTATTAAAACACAGCCAGACCAAGATTGGTCACCTACACGCACCATGTAAAATCATTCAAGGGTATCATAGTTTGGATAGCAGAGATGCTTTAGCCAAAACACATTCAGAGCAGAACAAAACACAGGCTTGAAGGAAATACTGCAAATATTTTATAACACGCTCTGTTTTTAAACAGGCAAACTACCCTTGACAATGTGCATTGTGAACGGAACAAAACAGATGAATCTTTAGACAAATAAAACCACTTTTGCATAAACCTGCATGTAGATTAAGGTATTTTTATTTATTTTCTGGGGGAAAAGTGTGCGACTGTTTAAAAAAAAAAAAAAAAAAACTCACCACCAATGCTTACAATGTTAGGGTCTTGAAAGTGGTTGCCAGGGCATTGCTGTTCAGTTGCTAAGGTGTTCTCAGTGGTTTTCACCTGTTCTCGAGTCAAAAGAGAGTGAAGGTGATATTCTGGACCCTATATAGCTTTGTCCTAAAAACACTTTAGGACTAATTATAATAGCTAATTATAAGAACTTAATCAATAACACAATAAGAAATACACCAAAAGAAAAAGAAAAGAAAAAAACGTTTTTTTTTCTGAAATATTTTCTTAAGAATAATACTCAGGACGATGCCTTCTAATACAACTAATTCAATACTTGCGTACATTTGAAATAATATTTTAAATGTAATATGAAAAGGAATAATTGACAGCAGTCCATTGAATTATTAGAAAATACACCTCAGGTGAGCATTATTTTCTAATAATTCAACAGACCAGACTGAATTATTCTGCTCATACTACAGTTATCACACCTCAAGTATTGTTCAGATGTTGTATTTCAAGTTTTTGTCCTTAAAACGCTTTTGTGTGTAGGATTCATTTTTTACGCATCTCATCCAGCGCTCCGTTGCTAATTCCAAAACGTCATTTTAGAGCTAGTAACGGAGGCTTGAGCCATTGATAGTAATGCAGTTGTTGATGCAGTTATGAAAAGAGAAAGAGAGAATTACCCGAGTCTGTGAGTCTCTCAACATGGTTCGGCTGCAGCATCTCTACTAATAGCGAAACTGCAAGTTTATCTGCTTCAAAAACACCGTTATTACCTCGCTAGTGAGAAATGACAAGTAACTTTTAAGTTGCTAAACTATTTTACTGATAAAATCCCCAGAGCAGCGCGTGTATGTTTCCGTGTGTGAGTGTGTGTCAGTACTGTATGTGTGTGCGTTTGTAAGAGAGAGAGCAGTGTGCTTTCTGTATTAATAAAACATAAATTGGTGTCAAAAACATGTAAATAATTTGTCCATTTTATCTTATTGTTGTTTCCTATATTTATTTGCTTGGTCAGTGTCGTTGTGGGTTTTGTTTCTTTTGCTGTTGTAAAGCTGTAAGGACCTTTGAAATAACTGAAATCATTTGTTTCTGCCTGGAACAACTTTTCCATGCGTTTCCCTGAAAATAATTGCACACCTTAGAACATTTGTCAGACAGTCAGATTCAAGCATAAAATAAATTATTAATCTACTTATTAATCTTTAAGCAGAGAGCACCTTAAAAAGTTTACCTTAAGCACCTTAGCTTAGTTTATTTCATTACCATTAATCATCACTGGAGAATTTACTTGCTGGTAACTATCAGGTAAACTAGTAATTTGACATGAAAGAAAAAAAACTGTAGTAGTAATATATATGTAGCAAGTACTATCATTACTTATTATAAATATTGAACATTTTACCTTTTAGGATTTAACACAAGTAACTTTCAGAATTTTTTTTTTTTTTTTTTTTATCTATATACACATATAAATGGATAAATATAAATCACAATTTTCCAAACTTTTATTTTTTTTTTTCATTTAGAAAATACAAAGAACTAAGAATTTATTCTACTAAGAATTTTATTCTCATGAAAACTTGATAAATGCAGCTCCGGGTCTTTTAGTCAGTTTAAATATAGGAGATGTTTTATCATCCAAAAAAAAACAAAAAAAACAATCTGATTACTCAGAAAATATCAACACATTTCTCCTTTAAAAAAACTTCATCTTTTGATTGCTCAAGTAACTTGACCAGCCCGACATGTCAAGATTGGCTGAACCAATGGCGTGTGCTTGGAACAGGGTTATCCATTTATCCAACAAGCGGCAGAAAGGAGGACTGTTTGGAGCAGCCCATTTAAAACTTGTAAAATTGATTATTTTTGCTATATTATTAAGTGTTGTCCGAGTCACAGAATTCGCACACTTCTTTAAATCAGATGCACGGTCTGTCAACCTAAGCAACAATTTCTGCTTATGAGACACTTCCACATAAACAGTCTGTATGTTAAAATGTAACTTATGTTAACATCCCTCTCTCCTGCCTCAACCTCAAGCAACCTTCCTGGATCTTTCTCAACCACAGTTCAAACAAAGTCCTTTCTAACATGCACAATGAAGAAAACATCACTGTGTATGAGCAAGCGTGCTACATCTTTTTATTCAAACATCTCGATCAACTGATCAGTCAAGCAACAGACCGATACTGGAACAAAAGCAGCCACAGAAAACAGCTGTTTTTGATGAACCGCTGACCACAAGTGCAGCAAATGCCCAACAGCAACAGGCACCTGGATGAGATCCATGCTGATGGATCTATGGTAGCCTCTCACCTGCACATCTCTGCAAAGGCCAGGAAATTGAGTTTCTTCATCTTCTTCTCGCTGAGCCAGTAGCCCACTCGTCTGCCTCTCAAGAAAGTCTGCATCTTCAGCTGCTGATGGCCAGATGTGACAGCAGTGTCACTCCAGTGAAAACAGGAAACAGTCTTCTAATAATACCCTGTCAAGCCAAACCCAACAGAGATTATTGTCAGGACCTTAAATTACAAACCTTCATGAGTGTTAAATGAAAAACGGCAAAAGACCAACACTAAACTGTAAAGAATCAGAAACATGGCTGTAAATGTCCAAAACAGGTTCTGTCCAAAACAATGCTCAAGTTGGGCTGTGAATCTCCATGGCTTTTACAAGAAACCTAGTGAACTGCCAAGCTAAACTGAATTTAAACATCAGATGCATCATATACAGGTATGAATGTTGTATTAAAACATCATGGGAATCAAAGGCTTAATTCAAAAATGTGTTGCATCAAAGGCAAGTTCAAAAATTTGTTTTGATCATGCAACGCAATGCACTATATTCTATTTCAGACATCTTAACTATTTAAAAATTTGACGCAAAAGTAAAAATGCGAAAGTTCAGTTTGAATATTGGATGCATAATTTTTCAGTGTTAAACACACACACACACACACACACAAAAGAAGATATTTTGAGGAATATGGGGGTAACCTCACAGTTGCCAGAACCATTAACTTCCATAGTACTTTTTCCATTCTATGGAAGTCAATGGGTACCGTCAACTGTTTGGTTATCAACATTCTTCAAAATATCTTCTTTTGTGTTCCACGGAAGAAAGAAACTCATACAGGTTTGGAGGGTGAGTAAATGATGACAAAATTTGTAAGTTGGGGTAAACCGTCCCTTTAAGATTTGATTTAAACGTCCAGTGCATTCTATGTGAGTTCAAAAGTTTTGATTTGAACATTCAAAGCATCATATTCAAGTGTGAAGGTTCAGTTCAAACATTCAATGCAATCTTCAAAGAATCATGGGCGAATTCAGAGCCTTGATTTGAAAAGTTGTTGCATCACTTGCAAGTTTGGATTAAAAAATTAGATTCATAACATGGGATTCCGGATGTTTGATTTAAATGCATCAGATGCATCATACACGGGTTTAAAACAAAACATAATGGAATTACAAGTTTGGTTCAAAATTAATTTTGATCATACAATACAATGCATTATACCCCATTTCAAACGTAAACGATCTATTTAAAAATTTGACGGATTAATTATGGTCGCGAAAGTTCAGTTTGAACATTAGATGCATCATATCTCAGTGTTAAGATTTAATTCAAACACGTTGCATCATGTATAAATTTGAAATATTTGATTCAAACATTTAATGCATTATATTCGATCATCTGAGAGTTTAAAGAATTCCATTTCCATTCATAACTTGCAAGTCCAGACATTCAAGTTGAACATCCGATTAATCATATGCAAGTTCGAGCTTTCTATTTAAACATTCAAAACACCATGGGAGAGTTCGATGCAGTATTTACCAGTTCAAACATCATATTTAAAAATTTGATTCACAACAAGCATTTAAAAAATTCCATTCACATCATGCATTTAAAAATTTGATTTGAATATCCGATTAATCATATGCCAGTTCGAACATTCCAAAGCATCACGGACGAGTTCGGAGCTTCAGTCTGAAAAGAAATCCGATGCATCATCATATGCTAGTTCTATTTGAATAATCGACCAATAAAACATAAGTCTGAACGGAAGATTCGAACATTTGATGCATCACAGACCTGGGGCCTGTACCATGAAACCGGTTTAGCTGGCTAGCCAGGTAAGTTTAAGTTTAGTTTGCACCAATCCTGGGTTTTAGGTACCATGAAAGTGGCTTGGCTTTTAGCGGCATTCATTGCCTTAGTAACTTACGCTCCACAGCTAACCTGCTCCGGGGCAGGTTATGTTCTGGTTTAGATATCTCAAACCGAAATTTGACCAATCAGCTTCAAGCAAAGTGACGCATCTCTGATTCAATAAAGCCACTCCCCCAGTTTCTCTTATGGTGCGTTCAAGTCATGTCGGATAGATCGTATTTACGAGTTGAATTAAAGGACGCTACATAGAAAAACATTTTTAAAGATAAATTTGTCTGATTTTGAGATGATTTTTTTTTTTTATTATTTTATATGATATAATTATTATACCCTTAATCCATTACACAAGCTAGCTTAGTTTAATAGTAATTATTAAGCTTTTATTTTAAATTAATATAAACATATAGCTAATATGCAATATAAGTTTTAGAAACAATAACTTTAAACATGACTAC
>NW_015627629.1:250648-256731 GCF_001515625.1 Sinocyclocheilus rhinocerous
TGGGGCCTGTACCATGAAGCCGGTTTAGCTGGCTAGCCAGGTAAGTTTCAGTTTAGTTTGCACCAATCCTGGGTTTTAGGTACCATGAAAGTGGCTTGGCTTTAAAAAGCATTCATTGCCTTAGTAACTTACACTCCACAGCTAACCTGCTCTGGGGCAGGTTATGTTCTGGTTTAGAGATCTCAAAGCGAAATTTGACCAATCAGCTTCAAGCAAAGTGACACATGTCTGACGCAATAAAGCCACTCCCCCAGTTTCTCTTCCTACAAATTAAAGGATGCTACATAGTAAAACCCTTTTAAATATAAAATTGTCTGATTTTTAGAGATGATTATTTTTTATAATTATTTTATATGATTTATATAATTATTATACCCTTAATCCATTACACAAGCTAGCTTAGTTTAATAGTAATTATTAAGCTTTTATTTTAAATTAATATAAACATATAGATAATATGCAATATAAATAAGTTTTAGAATCAATAGCTTTAAACATGACTACATATGAGGTTAGATTTTTAATTGTTTTTATACCTATAAATATTATCAACTCTATAAACTAACTGTACAACTTTTACTTGCACTTATATGGCAAGATGTTTTCTTTAAGTTTTCCTCTTTCATGGATAAATCGTTTCATCTTGTAAATGTGTTTAAATTCTTCATATTGTTCAATCTTTTAATCTTTGGTAGTGAATAGCATTGACTCTCTCAGGAGAAGTGAATCACAGTTTCAAGGCATTTGATTGGATGTTCATTTCTGATGTCACACTTTCATGTGCACGTGCTCCATTACCTCAGGATCAAAGCCTGAGTTGACAGAGAAAGTTGATGATCAGCTTCATGGTACCAACAAAGCCGGATTGGACTGGTTTGGTTTTGTCAACTCAAAACTAATCCTGTAACCCCGAGTTTGTTCAGCCACCATCATGGTACAGGCCCCAGGTCGACCGTGATTCGAAGATTCGATGCTTCAAGGGAGAGTTGAAACTTTTCGATCGTTAGAAAGCGCCGTGATGCCCACCAATGCTGTCCAGGAAGGCAGCTCACTCGAATTGGAGACGCAGCCCGTTTCTCTTCTGGTTTAAGTCTTACTCTCACAGTATCACTGAATAGAAATACAGTTGAATCTGCTCCTTATACATATTCTGTTCATTTGTGGGAAACAGAAAGCAATACTAGAGACCCCGGAGGACTCCTGAAATCCGCCATAAACAACCCATTCAACAGCAGCGCAAACAAGCTAGCACTCCCACCTACTTTCACATTCAGATCATCTCAAGTCTCACTGATGGATGTCAGAAATCTTCAAGTCGTGTTTATTCCCCTGTGGACACAGAAAGAGCAGATGCAGCAGAGTAAATACCTGTCTAGCGCATGTTTTCGGGCTCCGACCGGATAGCAGTTAGCTAGCTGGAGGGCAGTCTGGTCTCCATGACTCGTGTTGCTGTCTGTCTGTCGCGGAGACTCAGAATTAAAGGCGCTCTGGTGATGATCGAATGAGATCTGGTCTCAATCCAGACGCCTAGAGAGCGAGCACAGCCTCCTCCTGAGGTGGGGCTGGGCTCAATTCAGTCCGGCTAGCTTGTGTGTGTGTGCGTGTATGTGTCCCTCCTAAAGCATGACAGGAGGTTTGTACCGCTAATGCCTTGCTGCCGCTGAATCGACTGTGTGAATGAATGTTGCCGCAAGGGGGCGCCAGTGCAACGCGATTACTCACGTTGAGAAGTTCACGCACTGACCGGGGTTTTGGAGAAAACAAGGTAATAAATTCAAACCACTCGTGTAGCGGTTTTTGTTTGAGAATGCGATGGAAAATACTTGTTCAAAGTGTCTTATGTAAAAGTTGACTGTTGTAAATCAGGCTTTGTAAACAACAGTTGTTGTTATATTTATTTTATATAAAATATTTATATTTTCTTGGTAATGTTTGATCTTTAGGGTGTTAAACCGATGAAGATCTGATGTTTTCCTGTTTTCTGAAGGATCATGTGACACTGGAGACTGGAGTAGTGGCTGCTGATAATTCAGCTTTGCCATCACAGAAATTACATTTTAAAATATATTAAAATAGAAAATAGCTACGTAAATTGAAATAATTTCACAATATTCTTGTTTTTACTGTATTTTTGATCAAATAAATGCAGCCTTTGAAAAGCGTAAGATAATTTTCAAAAAAAAAAAAACAGACTCCAAACTTTTAAATGGTATTTAATAATTTTAAAAAATAAAAGCAAAAAATAAATAAATTCAATACCACAATGTACTACCATGATATAACAAGTGTAAATCACAAAATACTTTAAAATGTAAAAAATGTAATACATTGAGCATGAGATTTTTTTTGCATTTCAACAGGAAACTAAAAATAATTCTATTTATTAAAAATATATTCTTATCTCTAGATTTTAGGGGTGATTTTTTTTGTGGGATTCATCCATTTATATTTTAATTCGCAGTTTGTCATTATCAGTAACCAGTTGAACAGTATTGAACAGTATGATAAATCCTGCCCACATGTGCTTTAAATAAACACAGAAGACACAAAAAAGCAATAATACACCAGGCAGCAGATGTTTAATGCTTGTACGTTTGTACAGCTAATATTTCATTGAAGCGCTTAGCAGAACTGATACACAAAATAAAAGGCACCATGCACAAACTAAATACACAAGACAAAAACAGGAAACCCATTATGTACAACATAAAAAATATATAATTTTCATAATCTTTGGGACTATATGTACAAAGCTTTAAAAATGTATTTACAAACACTCAAAGCACATTCATGAGAATTTGACAAAAAAAAAAAAAACAAGTGCTTCCGTCAGCGATGCACAGGTTTATTTGTGTGTTTAGTGCCCATCAGCGTCTGACAGCAGGGCTGGCGAGGAGGCCCAGGATGGTGGAGAGACAGTGAAGCTTGTCTTTGACCAGCTCTGGTAACTTCTCATTCTCTTTATATCTGAGAGGAAACAAAAAGCATAAGAATTCAGAACAGTATCTCTGCCAGCATTCATTCTTAAACACAACATAAAATCAAAAACAGACCTCGATTACAGTCTTTATAAATGTCATTGGCCTTGTTTTGCAAATAAAAAAATGTAAATGCACAATTGGATTATGCATTATAGAAGTTACATACATTGCAAATGCAGTGTCATGGTTCTTAAATAATATTTCTTTCTTTATAACAAGCTTTACCTGGTGATGTGTCCATCAGGGGAAGTAAAAATGATGCAAGAGACACCAACTTGGACCATCAGCTGGGATCCATCATTAAACTGAACCCATACCTCACCAGTAGTTAACTAAAAAAGAATTAATTAATAAATAAACACACTTAAATGCTAATACTAATATACATATACATATATGTATATGTACATACATACATACATTCATTCATGCATACATACATACATACAGTATATAAACATACATATACATATAGTATCACATATACATATATATACACATACATATACATATATATACACATACATATACATACATATATACATACATACATATATATACACATACATGCATATACATATATATACATACATACATATACATATATATACATGCATACATATACATACATACATACGGGTCATTGACGTATAAGGATTTTCGACAGGCCAATTTTAAAATACAAAAAATAATATCTATTGTAATTGTTCAAACATTAAGAATGTTGTGTACACATAAATTCATATTAAAATTTAAAATGAAGTGATTTTAGTGTTTTTTCATCTAGATGAATTGGCCGTAGCCTTAAAAAATGTCATGTGGTGCGACAATGATTTATATTCAAATTAAATAATTTCCTTATCATGCTTAACATTTTTTTTTTAAATGTTCTCAGTAATTAAAGTGTTTAGAAACAAAGTATTTGCATTTAATTTGAGTTTTTGTAAATAATGATCTCTTATTTTTGTTCTATAATTTCAGTTGCCTACACATTTATTATTTACACACATTAATTATAATTATTATTATAATAAAAATAATAATTAAAAAAGAAAAAAAACGATCTAGTCAAACAGTTTACCTGAGAGGCCCAGCCGATGTTAGGCACAAAAATGGACTTGAGCACCTTTCCCGTGTTAATGGTGCGTTCATCTTTGCCTGAGTGGGGTGAGCTGCCTTTAGCCACACTAGCTGTGGTGAAGTCCGATCCCGCATAGGAAATCATCTAGAGGGAAAGGCATAAGTTACTGTTAATGAAACATTTAATTTCAGAGTGGGACACACTCTGAAATACCAAAACTGATGTGCTTTGGGATAATGTGCATGCATGACGTACTGATGGTGTGATGTGGGGTGGCTGGGGCGGACTGAGGCACACCTGAGCCACCTCTGCAGGTGCTGCTGGGCTAGACTCAGACGAACACTGAGGCTGAGAAGCCGAAAAGGCTGGATTGGTGGGTCTCCTGATGGAGCATAAGATGGTGAATGCGAGACAAACTTCATGCATGACTTTTAATCTCAACCAATAGGGTTTGGCTGACAGTTTTTTAGCTCTGGTGACAGATTTTAAGCCTCACCTGCCGATAGTGATGGGAAAGAATGGAGTGTTCTTAGCGCTTCGCTGCTCCTCAGCAGTGATGGCCGCTTCCAAAGACAGACACATTCGATGCCCCTAAGAAGAACAACAAAAAACAAGCTTTGAATCTTGGTTAGCATTATAATAGCTGGAAGAACAATGTAGCAAGCAGTACCACCTGACCTTTGAAAGACCTTATATAAACATGCAAGCACTGAATGTGCATCTATCAAAATGCAGAATGTCAATTTTACTCTTAAACATGTCAAGTCGTGCTTTCACAAAGTAGAAAACATGATGCAGTAATGCAGTACCTCCTCAGAGAGCTCCATGTAGAGTCTACACTCAGGACTCAGTCCGCTCAGCCCAACGTCGCCCTTCACTGTATACGATTTCCCGTTCTTCTCCACCACACGCACCTGTTCACTCGTCTTATGGGTTTTTGCACCTAAAGGATGAAAAAAAGGTTCCTTAAGCCTAAATCAGCTACAATCAGCACTACACACAGTTCATTCTGCTGAGATCATCTGTGCCGCTCACCATCATAGAAGCACACCTCCAGGTCTGCATTAGGAGTGTTCTCCATCAGCATGCACTTGGCAAATTTTGTGTATAGCGTGACTTTAGGGGTCTTCGATTTCACCAACTGGACAAACTTCGTGGCATACTGATATTTCTTCCAGTATTTTTCTGCAGTAAATGCAAGTAAGTTTAATGCAATGCTTTTCAAATGAATAGAGACAGCTGAGGGAAACGGTGATAACTATGAATATTATAAACACATGACCCTTTCAAAAGAATTATCATCACTTTACTGAAGTCTTGTATGGTGCTGTACCTGGTAAGTCCTCATAGCTGCAGATGAGAATGTCTTCAGGTGGTGAGGGTGGGTGGTCTAACACAGGGAAGCCTTTCCCTTCATTGGGCTGGTACACTGTAACCTAAAAACAGTTGACAAAAAAAAAAAATAGAGCATGTGAATTAGAGATTCACAAATATTAATCATTTTCTCCACTAATGACAAATAATCAATATAACATTATAAATGTCTTTACGGGCACTTTTGATCAATTTAATGCATCTTTGCTGAATAAAAGTAGGAATTTCATTAAAACAAATCTCACTGACCCTAAAAATTTGAACAGTAGTATGTATTCCATTAATTACATTACATGAATTAGTGAGTTTTTAGTCCCTCACCATGGATCCATCATGGGATATCCTAAGTACTTCTTTGACTCTCTCCTGAGTTCCTTGTCCCTTCAGCAGCTCCATACACACCTCTCCAGAATCCAGGATACTGACCTAGAGAGGAATACAATACACATCTTGTTACATCATGATCTTAAATCAGCAATTCTAGCTAATAACTTACAGGTTCTCCCTAGTGCTCTAAACTCAAAGTGAAATGGGCATATGGTTTCACAAGGCAATATAATAATAAGTGGTTATAAGACATTAATGGCTTCACTCACCACAGCGTTTTTGGTCTTTTGTCTAATAGGCTTGAGTCTGACAGCACAGAG
>NW_015627629.1:269811-281590 GCF_001515625.1 Sinocyclocheilus rhinocerous
TATAAATGTCTTTACGGGCACTTTTGATCAATTTAATGCATCTTTGCTGAATAAAAGTAGGAATTTCATTAAAACAAATCTCACTGACCCTAAAAATTTGAACAGTAGTATGTATTCCATTAATTACATTACATGAATTAGTGAGTTTTTAGTCCCTCACCATGGATCCATCATGGGATATCCTAAGTACTTCTTTGACTCTCTCCTGAGTTCCTTGTCCCTTCAGCAGCTCCATACACACCTCTCCAGAATCCAGGATACTGACCTAGAGAGGAAATACACATCTTGTTACATCATGATCTAAATCAGCAATTCTAGCTAATAACTTACAGGTTCTCCCTAGTGCTCTAAACTCAAAGTGAAATGGGCTTATGGTTTCACAAGGCAATATAATAATAAGCGGTTATAAGACATTAATGGCTTCACTCACCACAGCGTTTTTGGTCTTTTGTCTAATAGGCTTGAGTCTGACAGCACAGAGTGGTGGGAAGCTCTTCTTAGGGAACACTTTCTCCTTCTTCTCTGTGTTTGCTTTGCCTTTGGAGAGGGGTGGACCCAGAAACTGTGCGTCCGAGTAGCCTTGAGATTCTGACACGTGTCCTGATCCAAACACATCTTCCCTGCAGGGCCCCTGATTGTTGTGAGGAAAAAGGTTCGGTTGCTGCTGAGAGTGAAGGCCGCTGGGTTTGTCACCGCAGGAGGTTTGTGTCCCGACTGGCCCTCGTCCAGAGTGGAAACTACCACTGCTGCTGTGACTGCTCAGGTCCGCCGGCCTCTTAAACGGTCCTAGAAGTAAAAATGTTTTAAGGTTGAGAAAACTCAATATCTCAAAGTCCTAAGGCTTTTAAAAAAAAGTCATACTAAATATTTCCAATGGTCTGAAATAAAATAATTTTGTTTTTTTTAATAATTTATTTTAAGTAATTTTTTAATGGTTAAATGGTTTTAGTTTCAATTAACTATAATAACCCTGGTCGTGTGGAGCTCCGTAGGTTTGGAACGACACAAGAGTAAATGATGGCAGAATGTGCATTTTTCCTGAAATATTCCTTAAACTAGGGCTGCACGATAAATCGCATGCGATATTTAACGCGCATCTTATCCTCTGAATTCTGATGGGAATTTTACCATCGCAGCTGAACCAGGCCTGTGTTTGAGAATCAGGCATTTGTGTCCTCATTGAATGGGTGGATGTAGAGAAAGATGATCCCGGACTGAGAAAGAGGGGGGGAAAGAAACACAAAGCACTAATTACAAAAAATACATTGTAATAATGTTGAAATGCAAATATGTTAACTGCGCTCAATGCATTATTAAACTTTGCAGTCATTTTTGATAGAATCACACCGCCTCTTACTTTGCAGGCTGTTTTACAGGTGGAGAAGGTAGGCGCCCTTGCTCAGAGTAGCCATGGGGCATATTTCTGTAACTGGAGGTTGATGAAAATAATCGTCCAGACCCTGGAAGCATCTCTTCAGAGTGGCATCTCTCCAGCTCCGCCTCCTGTGGAGTGTTGCTAAACCCAGCACCAGATCGATCTGATGAGTGAGCCCGTCTCAAGTAGCGAGAATGAGGCCTTCTGCTGTCAGCACCCATGGGAACTTTACCTATACCCATCCTTGATAAATCATCTTGTAAATTTGGCTGCCAATCTCGCCTGCTCTTAAAACTGGAGCTGGTGGAATGATGGGAATGGCTGGGGATCGGCACCATGCGATTGGGTAAAGGCTGACCAATCACCTGCCTTGTTTCCCTCTGTAGCCGGCTGCTGCTGCTGCTATTGGTAGCATTGGAGGCTGTGGATATGGTGGCTATGCCGCTGTCTATGGACCCTCCATCACTGCTCCCAGAGTCTTTGCTTGCAGTGGGCCTGGCATGAGTCATAAAGGGGTGGTCCAGCACAGCGGAGAGACTGGGCCTGAGGGCCGGGTTCTTTTGCAAGAGCTGCTGAATCAGGTCCTGAGCTTCTGCTGATATGTGAGTGGGCATCTGATATTCTCCCAGAACCACCTTATTGAGGGTATGTTTGACAGTGTCTGTGTCAAAGGGAGGTGGAGATTTACCGCTGATTACAGAACCGGCTTTCTGACAAGATGCGCGTTAAATATCTCATGCGATTTATCGTGCAGCCCTACCTTAAACTCTGAATTCTGATGGGAATTTTACCATCGCAGCTGAACCAGGCCTGTGTTTGAGAATCAGGCATTTGTGTCCTCATTGAATGGGTGGATGTAGAGAAAGATGATCCCGGACTGAGAAAGAGGGGGGGAAAGAAACACAAAGCACTAATTACAAAAAATACATCGTAATAATGCTGAAATGCAAATATGTTAACTGCGCTCAATGCATTATTAAACTTTGCAGTCATTTTTGATAGAATCACACCGCCTCTTACTTTGCAGGCTGTTTTACAGGTGGAGAAGGTAGGCGCCCTTGCTCAGAGTAGCCATGGGGCATATTTCTGTAACTGGAGGTTGATGAAAATAATCGTCCAGACCCTGGAAGCATCTCTTCAGAGTGGCATCTCTCCAGCTCCGCCTCCTGTGGAGTGTTGCTAAACCCAGCACCAGATCGATCTGATGAGTGAGCCCGTCTCAAGTAGCGAGAATGAGGCCTTCTGCTGTCAGCACCCATGGGAACTTTACCTATACCCATCCTTGATAAATCATCTTGTAAATTTGGCTGCCAATCTCGCCCGCTCTTAAAACTGGAGCTGGTGGAATGATGGGAGTGGCTGGGGATTGGCACCATGCGATTGGGTAAAGGCTGACCAATCACCTGCCTTGTTTCCCTCTGTAGCCGGCTGCTGCTGCTGCTATTGGTAGCATTGGAGGCTGTGGATATGGTGGCTATGCCGCTGTCTATGGACCCTCCATCACTGCTCCCAGAGTCTTTGCTTGCAGTGGGCCTGGCATGAGTCATAAAGGGGTGGTCCAGCACAGCGGAGAGACTGGGCCTGAGGGCCGGGTTCTTTTGCAAGAGCTGCTGAATCAGGTCCTGAGCTTCTGCTGATATGTGAGTGGGCATCTGATATTCTCCCAGAACCACCTTATTGAGGGTATGTTTGACAGTGTCTGTGTCAAAGGGAGGTCTGCTCGTGAGGAAGGCGTAAAACATACAGCCCAGGGACCAAACATCCGACTCCAGGCCGTGAGCGCTGCGTGTAGCCACCTCAGGTGAAATGTAGTTTGGTGTCCCACACATGGTGAAGTGCTTCTCACTGGGAAGCTTGAGCTGCGTTGCCAAACCAAAGTCTGCAATTTTAATATTCATGCTGGTGGTGAGCAGGAGGTTGGACAAGGTCAGGTCCCTGTGCATGATCCCATGAGTGTGGAGGTACAGCATTCCCTTCACAATCTGATGCATGAAGTGCCTCGCTGTTGATAAACAAAATCAAAATAAAAACTGAAAACAGTGTTTAAAGGCAAGATACAGTAATATTTTGGGCTGTTATGACAAAGCTTACAGCTTTTTTTTTTTATTGCAGGATTTCTGCAGGATTTTTAAGATCAAATTTAAGACTTTTAAAGACCTTTTTAAAACCTGCACAAATAAAATGAATACCATATGAACAAGGTAGGGCAATGTCTATAGTAACATATTAAACTGTAAAATGATTGTAAAATGCATGATTTACAGTTCAGATACAAGTTTTCAAAAAAACAAAACGTTTTATAAAATTATACACTTTACATTTTAGCCTTTAAACCATTTTTAATAAAATGGATGAGTCAAAAGTATTAATTATTATATTAATTTAAACAATTATTATCAATAAATTATTATATTCATTAAATAACACAAATACATTTTACTGTTTAGATTTTTATAATGCATTATCTTCTTATCGATCCACCAGTTCACATTTACAGCTCTGCGTGTTTGCAGGGTAAAAACATGGGTCAATTTTCACATTGATCTGAACAAAAACAACCCCAATACTGTGTTCCTGCAATACCAGAGGCTGCAGTTTCAGGACCGCGTTTCTACTAGGGCCCTATTTTTTGTGACGGCGCCATCTAGCCAATTCAGTTCCAACAGAGGAGACCTGATTCAACCATCAAACAAACAGATGCAAAGACTAGATCAATGTAAACTATTATTTTTTTATCTTTCTATCTTATTTTTTATGTAATAGCTGGCGTGAACTTGAGTGTGTGAGGCGATGTCAGCAATCACCATTTAGCCTTAGCTGTGCAAAACAGTTCACTGTGCTGCTGGATGTTGTAAACTAGTATTTGTAATCAAATTATTTTACATTTATTAATGTACTAATAAGCACACTCATTTGTACCGCAATTGTTTTACCGTTTACTACACTTTGTTAAGTGGGTCAGACATCAGACGTGAAGTGCTGCGGCTAATGAACAAGTCTCGCAAAGAAATGCGGCCCTGAAACTGCAGCCTCCGGTATTGCAGGAATACCCTACTCCAATAAAACAGGCTTATTGAAAATGCACATTCATTCTCTGCCAGCAGGAGGCGCTTTTGGAACAGCAGAAATAAAGCGGTTTCCCCGGTAACAGCAGAACACAAAGCCGCTTGTATTCAATGAAAACATCGCCTTTGCAAGTTTAATCGTCACATTAAGCCATATCGCAATTCTGGTCTTTCCGTCCCCAAATTTAAGACCTCCTGAAATCATAATTAAGATTTTCTTGTACAATTTAAGACTTTTTATGGCCTAGAAATTGATACAACAAAATTTAAGACTTTTTAAGACCGTTTTGTTATTCTAAAACTGTATGTTCCTCAATTTAAAAAAAATGTATTGACTTTTAGCATTTTGATTTATATTAGATTTGGATTATTTTAATATATTAATGATTGTTTGTTTACTCAATAAGTAAGTGAGGGCATAAAAGTGAAGAACTTACCCTCTTCCTCTGTAAAAGGGTTTTTCCTCTCCTTCAGGTAGCGGCTCATTTCCCCATTGTGACACATCTCCAGAACCAGGTACACATAATTACTGTCCTCAAAGTAATTGTACAGCTTGAGTCAGAGAAGAGAAAATAAGAGGATTAGTCAATAGCTACTTTTTGAACGAAAGTCATTCAGGATAGCAGATTCCTTCAAACATCACAAAATGCATAGTATGCACAACAATGTCATATTCCACAAATGCAGCATAATTTTTAATTAACCAGGAAGGTCCCGTTGAGATACAGTATCTCTTCTACCAGGGAGTCCTGATCAAGATGGGCAGCAGAAAATACTAAGACCTCCTGAAATCATAATTAAGACTTTCTTGTAAAATTTAAGACTTTTTATGGCCTAAAAATTGATACAACAAAATTTAAGACTTTTTAAGACCGTTTTGTTATTCTAAAACTGCATGTTCCTCAATTTAAAAAAAATGTATTGACTTTTAGCATTTTGATTTATATTAGATTTGGATTATTTTAATATATTAATGATTGTTTGTTTACTCAATAAGTAAGTGAGGGCATAAAAGTGAAGAACTTACCCTCTTCCTCTGTAAAAGGGTTTTTCCTCTCCTTCAGGTAGCGGCTCATTTCCCCATTGTGACACATCTCCAGAACCAGGTACACATAATTACTGTCCTCAAAGTAATTGTACAGCTTGAGTCAGAGAAGAGAAAATAAGAGGATTAGTCAATAGCTACTTTTTGAACGAAAGTCATTCAGGATAGCAGATTCCTTCAAACATCACAAAATGCATAGTATGCACAACAATGTCATATTCCACAAATGCAGCATAATTTTTAATTAACCAGGAAGGTCCCGTTGAGATACAGTATCTCTTCTACCAGGGAGTCCTGATCAAGATGGGCAGCAGAAAATACAAATATTATGCACATGCTGGGTCTTGCTGGTTCTTTCTTCAGTCCATATCTATATGACAGTATTGCAGTGCTGCTAGTAAGAAACATAAATGCAAAAATCAGAATCCTACTCATTACTTTATATTTTAAAATGATCAAATCATTTGTAATATTTTACATTTTCATGTCTGTTAAAGCAATCAGGTTTCCACTATTCTTGTCCCGTGAATTTCGGACTTGTCCATGACATTTTCAGTTATTTTTACTGGATCATGATTAAAAAAATAAATTATCAAAAATGTCAATCTTTTTCATTTAATAGATTAGTGTCCCAATGTCTTCAATAATATCCTCACAAAGACTAATATTGTTCTAACCCACTAGTTCTTAAAGTATTAAAATGGCTAAAACAACTACAAATCGAAACATTTCTAATTTTTTATTATTTCTTATTATTATTCACCCCCATTTTTTTCTTTGAAGAACCAGGGTTCCCACTGTCTTGAAAAACATTGAAAATCATTTTAAATTGTGATTTCTAGAACTGGAAAATCATGCAAATTAATGACATTTTATAACTCTTTTTTTAAGAATAAATATACATTTTCTAGTCATGCCAAGCCCTAAAACATTTTATTAGGTAGAAATTGTGTAAAAAAAAAAAACTTAACCTTATTCTTTATGAAACAATTTATGTGGAAAATGGGGCCTTGCAGTCAAAAAGACTGAAAAGCACTGCTGTAGCCAA
The DNA here is from genome assembly GCF_001515625.1 of Sinocyclocheilus rhinocerous. Lineage (NCBI taxonomy): Eukaryota > Metazoa > Chordata > Actinopteri > Cypriniformes > Cyprinidae > Sinocyclocheilus > Sinocyclocheilus rhinocerous. The sequence continues at coordinate 276,345 of NW_015627629.1, forward strand.
TGAAATATCATAAGCAAAATAAAAACACTATAAAAATGTCTGGATTCAGTATTTTCTGTGACATTTTAGGATTTTAATGACCAGTATAGTCCTACGCAATTCTTTTTTTACATTTAAAAGTAAAATAAACTGTCAAAAAAACGGATTCAGATTCACTGGACACTAACAGCACCAGTACGTCTGGTGGGCCTGTGATGAAGGTTTTAGACTCACCTCAAGAACCGACGGATGTTTTAACCGACACTGAATCTCCACCTCATTAATGACTCTCTGCACCATGCCAGCTTTGTGCATGGCCTTCTTGTCAATCTGCAAGTTCACATGGGGCACCATGAACGGTTTTGAACAGATGCTGTACAGTCACAACCCTGGCACTATGGTTAATTAAACAGCACAAAGTAGGTTCTTACCATTTTGATTGCCACCTCCAAGCCTGTGTTTACAGATTTTGCTCTGTACACGCATGCAAAAGAGCCTTTACCCAACAAGGTGAGAACCTTGAAGTCCTAAAGCATAAAAAGGAATTATTTGCATTAGATTCCAGTAGATCAAATAAGATCATTTCAGGAGCTCGATCTTGCCCCCTTGAGAGTTCCTTCGCTACTAATCCTCAGAATTAAATCTCCTACCTCGATTGTAAGAGCCACAGATGATGCCAAAATTCTGTCCTCATGTGGATCTTTTGATTTCGTAGTCAAATTTAGCAGGGATGAATTAATCACTTCCAACATGTTTCATGCAGTGTTTCGATCACGGATTAAGGCGAGAACAAAAAAGCAGCCCGTTGCACACTGTCTGCACTCTTTGTTGACGCATCACTAGTTACCTGCATCTGTTCATCACTCTCCCGCTCTCCTCCCGCGACTCTACCTGACACTAACGCTACCGCGCGTCGCCTAGCAACCGTCTCCATGCTCCTAATTCCCAAAACACTTTTGCTGCACTAAAATATACCGCAGAAGGATGAACAGAAGGCGAGGTCCGGACGGTAGTTTAACCGGCTGTCAGTATGATTCAACTAACGTACTGCTTCAATTTTGTGAATTGAAGTTTCGTCTTTGTTTAACATTACGTTTCCCAAACATAAAACAAGCTTGAGTAAAGACGTACAAGGGATTATTTTAGCTGTTTTGGGAACTTAAAATATACATACAACCTAATAATTGAATTAAATAGTCTGTCGGGCTACATGGCTCTCGAGTTGCAAGCGGCCGCGCTAACGTTGCTTACCTCAATTTTGTCACCGATTGAGACACTCATTTTCACTTCATAACCTCTTCAGTCCGACGATTCGGTAATTCTGTCCAAAATATCCTTATTTTTCCGTAAATGTGAGATGTTTTGACTTGAGCATGATGTATAAAAATGCATTTAGTCTGTATATTTGTATTCCCCTCCAAAATGTTTGCCTTTCCTCCATTTTGAAAAAGTCCGCCCGTTAGAACGCGTAATGACGTAACAGACGTCGCTGCGCAAACTGACCAATCAGTGATCAGATTTTAGTATGACACGGGAAAAGTCTTATTTACTACGATGATATCAAGTTTTTAGTACCTATACTGTTTATTTCAAGAATAATTCACATTTATAGTGATATGGTCTTGTTTATGATTGCAACACTGGCTTCTCTATAATTAATAACATAACAGTTCCTGTTAAGGCAGGGATTCACAAACCGTTTTGTCAGACTGAAATTAAATATTTCAACAATTTAACAGCACAGTCACATATTCATGGTTCTTTGAAGTCAGTTGGGAAAGTTTAAAATTTAAAAATGTTTTGTGATTCATTGATTACTTAAATATAATGTATTTGAATGAAAAATTACACTGTATCTCCCCTATTACCTGCCTGTATTTACAAAATAAATAAAATTTAAATAAATAAATAAATAAAAGTCCTATAAGTGCTTCTAACACTTCTACAAACCCTCCTGTTCTTGTCCAGATTTTGAGACTATAGAATTACATGTAAAATTTCTCACGTAAACTGGCACAATAATTTAGATGGCAACAAACACATTCAGTCATAAAGGCATGTTTTATTATTTGTGATCATCAAACCTCAAGCATTTAAATAAATAAAAGTCCTATAAGTGCTTCTAACACTTCTACAAACCCTCCTGTTCTTGTCCAGATTTTGAGACTATAGAATTACATGTAAAATTTCTCACGTAAACTGGCACAATAATTTAGATGGCAACAAACACATTCAGTCATAAAGGCATGTTTTATTATTTGTGATCATCAAACCTCAAGACTTGATATGGGACTGCATGAAAACTGGGGGAAAAAGGAATGACCTGCTCAAAACATTCTACTTTCATATGACACTACGGAGCTGAAAGCATTGCAATGTCAACAATAGGAGTGTACCTATATCTAAGCACCCATAAATTCAAATTACTAAAAGAATATTTACAGGCTCTAGACAACACATCCTTTAGAAATGTATATATTAAATACAAATATAAACCATATATTTATATGTATTGCATACATATTTGCTTCTTTTCCCTCAATCTTAACGATTGATCAGACAGTATTTTAATTCATGTTCCCATAACAAGTTACCAAGTGATATGATTCACCTCAAGAATGCCTTTGGGTCTCCCAGAATGCATCACATTGTTTTAGGGATAGCTTTTTGTTAAGAGCGGCAGCATCGTTTCAGCTATTGAACTACATCTATTCTATATGATCCTACTGTGGATGTCCAATCCCGGACTGTGTTTCCAATACAGCTGCAACACTTGAAGGACAGCCTGACCCAGTCCCTTAATAGGTACAAGAGAAAACCAACAGAGGAGCAGACGTCTACAAACAGATGCACAAATACAGCCAACTGAGTGGTGGACACAAAGAGAATGGTTCCAGCTATCGGTTCAGTGTAAGTTGAAAAGGTTTAATAGTGGCTTAAGTGAGAATGGCAGCAGAATTAGATGGTTGAGTGAGGAAGAGCTCAGTCCACCTCCATCTCTCCAGACGGAGGCTTCATCTGCTGATTGCCTTTGCTGTCTGCACCTTGCTGTGCTGCGGGGCCGTTATGTGCCCCATTGTTTTTGTCTCCCTCTTCTACAGGCTCCTCGGTTTTGGGTTTGGGTCGGTTGAAGACAGGATGGCAAACATCCTCTAACTCCTGCATTTCAACACAAAAACAGATGGATTAATATTTATATAAATTGCATTTTATTAAATTATGCAGTAGGTTAGAGTGTTGTTAGCCAGTACCACAATATGAGGATTCTTTATGAAGGAACCAGACACAACCTGCCAGTAACATGTTGAGATACTATTTTGCCCCATAATAAAATATACAAGTAAATTGTAGTTTCCTTCATTTAAAAAAAAAAATAGATTATACTTATTTTAGAACCATGAGAATCAAAATTTTAACCAGATTTTTGCAGTAAACTTGTTTTCATAATAATTAAGCATATTTTCCCTACAAAATGTCATTGCCGAAATGTAAAATAAAATTTAAAAAAATCGAATTTCCACTACTTTAATGCAAAATACATACAATAAATATTTAATTTAATTTAATTATAATACAACACATAACTAGACAGAGTCTGTCAAAATAAAAGTCTTTTAAAGGTGGGGTAAGCAATTTTTCAAAAACGCTTTAGAAAACTGATTCGGGCCGACTAGCAAAACAAACTTGTAGCCAATCAGCAGTAAGGGGTGTGTCTACTCATGATGTGGAGGAGAGAGCGTTCAGTCTGAGCCGAGCGACAGAAAGATAGAGATGGCGGATAAAAAACAAAAGAGGAAAACGTCTGCGGAACAAAAGAAGGCTTAAGGCAAGAAGTAGGACCCGTGTAAATATCGGATCAGCTTTCCAGCACTGAAGCGAAATCAAGGAGCGGAAGGCCTGCGATCGGACGCCAAGGTTGTTTTGTTTCTTCTCGATAGGTGAGTAACACTGTGTCTGCGCCGCAACAGCTAAAGTCTGTCTAGTACACTGGACCCGACAAAGCGACCGTTGAAAATCATTTGAAATGTGTGTCAATACTGCAGCTTGACAGTATTTTTACTGGAAAAGTGCACAAACCTGAATCTTCTGAATGATCTCTGCTACTTTGACTGCTGGGTCTTGAGCAACTGTAAGTTTGCTCTGGGCGTTCATCTTTGTATTCATCCAGCCTAAAGCTTCACACACACTCTTCTCAACAACACTCATCTCCTCGGCGCTCAAGTGCTGGTAGCGCTCATCCTGCTGGTCAAATGGCAGACATGACCACAGCATTTAATGCATCTCAGCTTCCACTCAATTCAGTTTAAAGTGTACCTCAGCATTACATTTTCTTTAAGTGCATCAATACTGATGAGGAACAATACGATGAATATGATGACTGTAATGAGTAAATGCAATTAATGTAAAATGCTCAAGAATAAATAAGCCAATCTGAACACTGCTAAATATTAAGATGCCGTTACATACACAATAATTCTGATAAAGATATAACATTGTAATAATGAATTAAATGGCCAAAACAACTGATATAAAGTCAAACACTTGAAACATTTTTTTAAGTGAATGTGTTCCCCAAGTAGTGGGAGACATAACAAGGCACATTAAAAAACTTGTAGATGAAAAAAGTGTAAGTTACGAAAGTAATTAGGCCAGTAGATCTGTGCAAAGGAGTTATCCCAAATAAAACCAATTAATGCCTATAAAAAAGGAGGTTGCACATCACTCCAAGGCTTATAAAAACACAACAGGCAAGAACTGTGCTTTAGTTGTAAAAACAAGCTTTTTCAAATCATTTTCTATTAACAGAACTATACAATATCAAAAAAGCTACATTGCCATTAAGCATTACAATTACCTTCTGTTTATACACGTCCACCGCCTTCATAAAAAGCTGAATTTTCTTGCCTAGCTCATCGAACGCTCTGGGTCGACCCTCATGCTCTCTGTACCGTTCTTCAATGGGCTCACCAAACTTCTACAAAAGACAAAGACAACATCCTGCTGTAACACACATTCATGCAGTTTTTCATTGGATGAACTGACCCGTGTGAAAAAGAACTACACTTCAGCGTAGTTTTAAAAAGACTACTTGTTACAGAAATAATATGAAGTTCATAATAATAATATGAGTTCATTTGCAAAAACCGATAAACGCCACTTTAAAAAAAAAGGACCTGATTTCCGTGCATTATTCTCCAAATATAGCGCGATCTGAACCCTAAACACGTTTTGTCAAAAAAGCCGGTTTTGTCCACTTTCAAGGCATC
>NW_015627629.1:282546-283622 GCF_001515625.1 Sinocyclocheilus rhinocerous
ACAACACTCATCTCCTCGGCGCTCGAGTGCTGGTAGCGCCCATCCTGCTGGTCAAATGGCAGACATGACCACAGCATTTAATGCATCTCAGCTTCCACTCAATTCAGTTTAAAGTGTACCTCAGCATTACATTTTCTTTAAGTGCATCAATACTGATGAGGAACAATACGATGAATATGATGAATGTAATGAGTAAATGCAATTAATGTAAAATGCTCTTAAGAATAAATAAGCCAATCTGAACACTGCTAAATATTAGGATGCCGTTACATACACAATAATTCTGATAAAGATATAACATTGTAATAATGAATTAAATGGCCAAAACAACTGATATAAAGTCAAACACTTGAAACATTTTTTAAGTGAATGTGTTCCCCAAGTAGTGGGAGACATAACAAGGTACATTAAAAAACTTGTAGATGAAAAAAGTGTAAGTTACGAAAGTAATTAGGCCAGTAGATCTGTGCAAAGGAGTTATCCCAAATAAAACCAATTAATGCCTATAAAAAAGGAGGTTGCACATCACTCCAAGGCTTATAAAAACACAACAGGCAAGAACTGTGCTTTAGTTGCAAAAACAAAAGCTTTTTCAAATCATTTTCTATTAACAGAACTATACAATATCAAAAAAGCTACATTGCCATTAAGCATTACAGCTTACCTTCTGTTTATACATGTCCACCGCCTTCATAAAAAGCTGAATTTTCTTGCCTAGCTCATCGAACGCTCTGGGTCGACCCTCATGCTCTCTGTACCGTTCTTCAATGGGCTCACCAAACTTCTACAAAAGAAAAAGACCACATCCTGCTGTAACACACATTCATGCAGTTTTTCATTGGATGAACTGACCCGTGTGAAAAAGAACTACACTTCAGCGTAGTTTTAAAAAGACTACTTGTTACAGAAATAATATGAAGTTCATAATAATAATATGAGTTCATTTGCAAAAACCGATAAACGCCACTTTAAAAAAAAAGGACCTGATTTCCGTGCATTATTCTCCAAATATAGCGCGATCTGAACCCTAAACACGTTTTGTCAAAAAAGCCGGTTTTGTCCACTTTCAAGGCATC
>NW_015627629.1:285809-287885 GCF_001515625.1 Sinocyclocheilus rhinocerous
AACATTGGCTACCAGAAATCGCTTACCCCACCTTTAAGGATACATTGGATACATTGTATTTGTTTTGCCACCTTTTATTTATGCAAATTTAAAGTTAAAAATAAATAAATAAAGTGTTTTCCCCACAAATTAAATGCAAAATATTTACAATAAATGTTTAATTTCATTTACCTGACCAATCAGTAATTAGAATATAGTAAAACATGAAACTAGACAGAGTCTGTCAAAATAAAAGTCCTATATTACTATGTTGATACCTATACTGTATATTTTAAGGATACTTTAAATTTAATTCAATTTTCAAATTACTTATACATCATGATAGTATGGTTTTGCTGTGCTTTAAGTCAAAAATAAAACTTTTTATCCACAAACTTTCATTACCGTAATGTGAAATATCTCATGACTTAAATGCAAAATATATACTGTAAATATTTTAATTAATTAGTATTTGTTTTACCTTATGTAATTTATGCAATTTTAAAGTAAAAAAATATTACAGTTTTGTCATGATTCAGAATAATGGCAACAAAAAAAAATCATTATCATCAATCATTACAGTAAAGAGTTTTTGAATGAAAAGTGACTATCTGTCATTAAAATAATATATTTTTGGCCTTTTCCAAAAGGCTTTTTTCTTTTTAGGCTTCATTTTCTATATGCAAAATATGTCCTTTTTTTTTAAACGTCGCTTGGAGATAATTTTGTGAGATCCACTCTTATTCATTATTTATAAAAGAAACTGGTGTGATCGCTCTAATGACAGGGCAAAATATAATTGTGACTTGCAGCTTGACAGTATTTTTACTGGAAAAGTGCACAAACCTGAATCTTCTGAATGATCTCTGCTACTTTGACTGCTGGGTCTTGAGCAACTGTAAGTTTGCTCTGGGCGTTCATCTTTGTATTCATCCAGCCTAAAGCTTCACACACACTCTTCTCAACAACACTCATCTCCTCGGCGCTCAAGTGCTGGTAGCGCTCATCCTGCTGGTCAAATGGCAGACATGACCACAGCATTTAATGCATCTCAGCTTCCACTCAATTCAGTTTAAAGTGTACCTCAGCATTACATTTTCTTTAAGTGCATCAATACTGATGAGGAACAATACGATGAATATGATGAATGTAATGAGTAAATGCAATTAATGTAAAATGCTCTTAAGAATAAATAAGCCAATCTGAACACTGCTAAATATTAGGATGCCGTTACATACACAATAATTCTGATAAAGATATAACATTGTAATAATGAATTAAATGGCCAAAACAACTGATATAAAGTCAAACACTTGAAACATTTTTTTAAGTGAATGTGTTCCCCAAGTAGTGGGAGACATAACAAGGCACATTAAAAAACTTGTAGATGAAAAAAGTGTAAGTTACGAAAGTAATTAGGCCAGTAGATCTGTGCAAAGGAGTTATCCCAAATAAAACCAATTAATGCCTATAAAAAAGGAGGTTGCACATCACTCCAAGGCTTATAAAAACACAACAGGCAAGAACTGTGCTTTAGTTGTAAAAACAAGCTTTTTCAAATCATTTTCTATTAACAGAACTATACAATATCAAAAAAGCTACATTGCCATTAAGCATTACAATTACCTTCTGTTTATACACGTCCACCGCCTTCATAAAAAGCTGAATTTTCTTGCCTAGCTCATCGAACGCTCTGGGTCGACCCTCATGCTCTCTGTACCGTTCTTCAATGGGCTCACCAAACTTCTACAAAAGACAAAGACAACATCCTGCTGTAACACACATTCATGCAGTTTTTCATTGGATGAACTGACCCGTGTGAAAAAGAACTACACTTCAGCCTAGTTTTAAAAAGACTACTTGTTACAGAAATAATATGAAGAGTTAATTTGCAAAAACCGATAAACGTCACTTTTAAAAAAAAGGACCTGATTTCCGTGCATTATTCTCCACATATAGCGCGATCTGAACCCTAAACACGTTTTGTCAAAATAAGTCAATTTTAGCGAATCAGCGCGCTGTATTCAGGCCAGGTGACAAGGCTACTTTCACATTGAAAAGACGTGCTAGCTGAGAGGAGTTTTGTCAAAGCTGACT
>NW_015627629.1:287963-289121 GCF_001515625.1 Sinocyclocheilus rhinocerous
TTGAAAAGACGTGCTAGCTGAGAGGAGTTTGGTCAAAGTTATCGGTTTTTGCAAAAAAAAATTGGTTTTGCTCTTCATATACTTTAGGGGAATTTACATAAGTGCAAACTGAATGTAATGTTTTCAGACATTTAATTGGATGTTAACTGAAATTAAATAAAACATTTTATTATAGATTAAATTTCTATTTTTCTTTGACCCACTTAAGTAGGACCTAAGTACATCTTTATATGTAATTTCATAATTCTATTGTCTTAGAAATATGGGTAAAGTGCACTACCGAATGTATTGACAAGCATTTATGAAATTTTTATGTCATGTATTTAAATATATTTATAATTGTACAATTGTAATGATGGTCTAAATATATTTAGACCACCTTAATTAGACTTTCAACCAGTATAACAGAAAATGTTTTTGCTCATCCTAGCTTGTTAAGAAACAGTCATGAGTCACTTTTTATTTAATTAAATAAATAAAAAATTTAATAAATTTTTCCTTTCTCTTTGGTCAGCCACACCTACCTAAAACGGCTCATTCTAACACGCCCCCACATATCTACGTCACGATGTGGGAAGATTTGCATAACGCCGCCCAAATCAAAAACAAAAGCTTTTTCAAATCATTTTCTATTAACAGAACTATACAATATCAAAAAAGCTACATTGCCATTAAGCATTACAGCTTACCTTCTGTTTATACATGTCCACCGCCTTCATAAAAAGCTGAATTTTCTTGCCTAGCTCATCGAACGCTCTGGGTCGACCCTCATGCTCTCTGTACCGCTCTTCAATAGGCTCTACTTGTTACAGAAATAATATGAAGTTCATAATAATAATATGAGTTCATTTGCAAAAACCGATAAACGCCACTTTAAAAAAAAAGGACCTGATTTCCGTGCATTATTCTCCAAATATAGCGCGATCTGAACCCTAAACACGTTTTGTCAAAAAAGCCGGTTTTGTCCACTTTCAAGGCATCGCGAGTTCACGTTTTACTGCAGAAGCCGATAAGTCCATTTTAGCGAATCAGCGCGCTGTATTCACGTCAGGTGACAAGGCTACTTTCACTTTAAGAAAAGACGTGCTAGCTGAGAGGAGTTTCATCAAAGCTGACTAAAAGTGATCGAGGATGGATAATTTCGACGAACCTGATGAA
>NW_015627629.1:289577-294867 GCF_001515625.1 Sinocyclocheilus rhinocerous
AAAAAAGCCGGTTTTGTCCACTTTCAAGGCATCGCGAGTTCACGTACGTTTTACTAAGCCGATAAGTCCATTTTAGCGAATCAGCGCGCTGTATTCACGTCAGGTGACAAGGCTACTTTCACTTTGAAAAGACGTGCTAGCTGAGAGGAGTTTGGTCAAAGTTATCGGTTTTTGCAAAAAAAAATTGGTTTTGCTCTTCATATACTTTAGGGGAATTTACATAAGTATAAACTGAATGTAATGTTTTCAGACATTTAATTGGATGTTAACTGAAATTAAATAAAAAAATGTATTATAGATTAAATTTATATTTTTCTTTGACCCACTTAAGTAGGACCTAAGTACATCTTTATATGTAATTTCATAATTCTATTGTCTTAGAAATATGGGTAAAGTGCACTACCGAATGTATTGACAAGCATTTATGAAATTTTTATGTCATGTATTTAAATATATTTATAATTGTACAATTGTAATGATGGTCTAAATATATTTAGACCACCTTAATTAGACTTTCAACCAGTATAACAGAAAATGTTTTTGCTCATCCTAGCTTGTTAAGAAACAGTCATGAGTCACTTTTTATTTAATTAAATAAATAAAACCCCTTTAATATAATATGAAGTATACGTTCTGCATGTACAGTTTTTAAAGATAAACTACAAGTACACATTCACTTGCTATTAAAAATGTAGTTTTTTAGAAAAATAGAAAAATAAAAAAAATTATATAACAGATGTATATATTAATGTACAAATGTATAAACAGTGCAAAATGTCACAACTGTAATACACATGCATGACCTGAATACTTAAGCACCTACTTTGAGTTCAGACAGTTTGTCCTGATAGATATCTTTCTCCTGGTCTTCTCCTTCTTCATACAGCCAGATCTCTGTGTCCTCAAGCATTATAGTGAGTCGGTTACTTTCCTGCAAAGGAAGAACATCAACACACATACATATAAGTCTCACCTGAGCTTCATTTTGGTAGTATTTATAATGTTCTGTTCCATGTATAAATGATTTGAGATTTTAAACTGCAGAAGTGGTGTAGATTATACAGAAACAAAGCATAAGCTCCCTAGTGTCTTGACTGAGAACAGCTCTGGGTAAACAAAGAGATTATGTGCTCACATCTTCAGTGACATATCTCTCATAGATGCCACACAGTTTGTCTCGCACTTCGTAAACATACTCCTCCACAGCATTTTTAGCATCGTTTCTCTCCTTCTCCAGCTTGTCTTGTATGATCATTTTTTTCTGGAAGAGAGAATGCAGTGAATATATATTTACAAACTGGATCATTGTAACTTTTCTCCCTAATAAGCCACAAAAATTCTCAAACGTTATAATTATCCAGATTATAAATGAAACATCAAACATACCCTTTGCTCTAACCTAAACATAAATAACTGAGCTCGACTGTACTGAATGTGCATTTGTAGTGTGCTTCCAATCTTAAAAGTGTATTTAAAAATATATATATTTGCAAGATTACAATTTCATTAGATTACACTAAGTGTCTTCAACATTGTAATAATGTCAAATTTAATATTTAAAAGTAAAAAATGTGAAATTACAAGAACATTTTAAATCATTATGTTGTAGTAATCATATTTTGATGTGTTGTCTAACATACTAAAGCTCATGTAAAGTACTTTTTTTTACCAGTAGTGTTATTCAATGTTACATTTAAAATATATTAAAAGTACTGAATGTGTATTTACAAATATATTTGAATTGTCACACTTTATTTTAAGGTACAATTCTCACTATTAACTAACTATTAACTATGACTTTTGGCTCAATAAACTCCTAATTTGCTGCTTGTTAACAGTTAGTAAGGTAGTTGTTAAGTTTAGGTATGGGCTAGAATTAGTGATCGACCGATATTGATATTTTTATAAAGAAACAATGGTTATATAGTAAATGTTAATACAATTTAGGATGTGAATATTGTTAAAAGTTACATGCAGTGGCCGTGCTGGAGCATTTCCTGAGCATCAATTCATGAGACTAATGATGAGCATAGACAACAGAGAGAGAATTCAATTCAGCGCTTTTATTTCCGTGAGTTGGTCTCTATTTCTTAGAGCCAAGCTGCATAAGCTGCATATCAGGCATTTACAGTATGTAATGCATCTAATTTGTGCATAAATGGCTGTTATGTTAAATAAAGTTTACTAACTACAGCAAATCAAGTACCTGCACGACGTTGTCCCCTCAGACGCGCTGCAATGGCGATTCTGCGCGCAATTCGCGTTTATCGGTGAATCCGATATTACAAAACCGTTATCCGATTATGGTAAAATGCTAAAATATCGGTAAATCGATATATCGGTCGATTTCTAGCTAGAATATGTGCTTTATAAGTACTAATAAACAGCCAATATGCTAGAAATATGCATGCTAGTTAACAGTGAGAATTGGTCCTTAAATAAAGTGTTACTATTTAAATATATATGTTGAAACTATATTATGAAACCTCTGTCAGGTGACCTTAGTCAAACAGTTAAGTCACTTCAGAGGTGTTTTTTTTAATAAAAATTACAAAGACAAACATTTTCTGCTTTGGAATCATGTGCATAGATGAATTTTGCACAATAAGACCAGGAACATACAGTATTAAGAAATATTGTCAACTAACAAAAATACAATAGCATAAAGCTGTAATGCCAAATTCATGCTTGATTGAAGAGCTTTAAAGAGTGAGATTACACAGTATTTGCTTTTGGGGGTTTTTTAAGCTAAAGGATGAACTAGTAAGTGTAGGACATGACTCTAATGCCTAGAGCTGTGCTGTCGCTTCACTGGCGAAATGATCTACTAATATCTTTTCCCTGAGGACTGAATTGAGCTCTGTCATGGATATTGAGGGTAAACGCTAAATCCCTCATATGATTTTAGCAACATGCAGGGTACAAGATTCAGTTGGTTCAGCTGGCAAGAGTTATAAACAGTAGCTACCAAGAGACAAATATAGTGAGTACATATAACTAGGGATGCACCGATACCGGGCCCGATACTGAGCTTCTGTACTCGTACTCGTACTCGTTAAAATGCCCCGATATCAAACGCCGACACCACACAGCATGTGATAAGCGCCATATTCAGACAAAGAAACACCAACAACAGAACAACAGACAGCAGAATGGAGTTAAGGATGTCTACTACGAAGTATATGTATGCAATGAATATAATGTTAAACATTCAGTATTAACGCCTGTATAGCTGAAGTGCGCGAGCTGATAAAAAAAGCACGCTGAGTGGATTGAGCGCACGGCGGCGCAGATGCGCGTACCAAAAATAAAAGTATCGGTATTGGGCGAGTACTGGAAAAGTGGAATCAGTGCATCCCTACATATAACCAAAATGAATTCTGCCTAAAGCGCAGAAAATGGGGCTCTAATTTGAGATGAGAATCAAAAATGCACAGGGTGGAACAAGAGGGCTGGCTTTGAACTGAGCTGAGTTAAATTAATCGCACCACTCCACATGTTCTCAAAAGAACTGAAGCAGACTGAAAATGAATTATGACTTACTTCATAATCAACAAAGTTGTTGAGCACATCTTGATCCAGCTGTCGGGTGGTGTTGGCCCAAATGGGCAGATCAACACTCTTCACTTTTGTATTGGCTTTGCTACTGCTTGCACCTTGATCTTGTTTATCACCATCCTTTAACAAAATAAGAAATTTGAAAAGATATAAGCACAAATCGGTCTGTTTCACCATTACTTTAATAAACCAGAGACAGATAGATAGCTCTAGAATCTAGCATGCATGACATGACCCCTTCAAAGTAGAAATAAACAGCATTTGAGAATATATTTGATTATATTGCCAAGGTAAATTGTACCTTATTGCCAGAGTTATTCATCTTTTCCTCTTCAGTGGGCTGTTCTCCTTGGCCTTCCTGGTCCACCTGCATTTTATTCTATTAATAAAAGCGTAAACACAGCATGAGTGATCTGATCCTGCAGCTTCAATGTCCACAAAATTTGTTTTTAAAAGCTCACAGTGCTGAATATATTTTCTCGTTTTGAATATTCTTTATAAACGAGGAGCATTGAACAGCTACAGCTGAGAGCCATAGAAATCACTACGATGCAGACTTCCTGTCACATTCACAAAACAAAAATAATACTTTGAAATGAATGAAAAAGCATGTAACTGAGCTGAGGTATTCGGCTTTAAAACATCTTTCATTTGGCTTCATGTATTATGTATTATTAGTTTGTGAAGCCTTGTGCAATAATGTAATCTGTATGGTACTGCATACTAGAATACTACACATTTGTACATATACTAGTATTCAAAGGTTTGTGAACAGATTAACAAAACGAAAGAAAAAAATTGTGCTGAATTTCGGTTCATGTGACGCGCTCCCAAAGTTCATGGAAATGAAACCGAGACAGCAGAAAGTGGCATCCTGCTTGTTTTCTTTATTTTGCAAAAGCTTTACCGTTTTAAACGATGTCTTGTTTCTATCTGTATGACCATAAATTACGGAGTAACAGTTTAATCTCTTAGAATCCTTAGTTTCCTTAAAGGATTAGTTCACTTCCAGAATAAAAATTTCCTGATAATTTCCTCACCCCCATGTCATCCAAGATGTTTATGTCTTTCTTTCTTCAGTCGCAAAGAAATTAAGGTTTTTGAGGAAAACATTCCAGGATTTTTCTCCATATAATGGACTTCAATGGTGACCAACGGGCTGAAGGTCCAAATTGCAGTTTCAGTGCAGCTTCAAAGGGCTCTAGTCTACATGATCTCAGTCGAGGAATAAGGGTCTTATCTAGCCAAACGATCAGTCATTTAAAAAAAATAAAAATAAAAACTACTCAAAACAAATGCTCCAAATGCTCTAGCTCGACTTCACACATTACGTAGTCACATTGGAAAGGTCACGCATGACGTAGATGGAAGAGATGGAAGTGTGTTTACAAAGCTTGGAGGAGAAAATTAGATGGACCCTACCCTTTTGAACCAGAGTACACAGACGTACACAGACGAAGAGCTAACCGTGTGTGACCTTTCCAACGTGACTACGTAATGCGTCAAGCTAGTGCAAGACGAGCATGTGGTTAAGAACTATATAAATTTGTTTTTTGTTTTGTTTATTTTAATGACCGATCGTTTGGCTAGATAAGACCCTTATTTCTCGGCTGGGATCGTGTAGAGCCCTTTGAAGCTGCACTGAAACTGCAATTTGGACCTTCAGCCCGTTGGTCACCATTGAAGTCCATTATATGTAGAAAAATCCTGGAATGTTTTCCTCAAAAACCTT
>NW_015627629.1:295795-297531 GCF_001515625.1 Sinocyclocheilus rhinocerous
GTTTATTTTGAATACGCGCCCTCTAGTGGCGAAAATTACATATTGTGCCTTTAAAGGATTAGTTCACTTCCAGAATAAAAATTTCCTGATAATTTCCTCACCCCCATGTCATCCAAGATGTTTATGTCTTTCTTTCTTCAGTCGCAAAGAAATTAAGGTTTTTGAGGAAAACATTCCAGGATTTTTCTCCATATAATGGACTTCAATGGTGACCAACGGGCTGAAGGTCCAAATTGCAGTTTCAGTGCAGCTTCAAAGGGCTCTAGTCTACATGATCTCAGTCGAGGAATAAGGGTCTTATCTAGCCAAACGATCAGTCATTTAAAAAAAATAAAAATAAAAACTACTCAAAACAAATGCTCTTCTTGCACTAGCTCGACTTCACACATTACGTAGTCACATTGGAAAGGTCACGCATGACGTAGATGGAAGTACCGACCCAGTGTTTACAAAGCTTGGAGGAGAAAATTAGATGGACCCTACCCTTTTGAACCAGAGTACACAGACGTACACAGACGAAGAGCTAACCGTGTGTGACCTTTCCAACGTGACTACGTAATGCGTCAAGCTAGTGCAAGACGAGCATGTGGTTAAGAACTATATAAATTTGTTTTTTGTTTTGTTTATTTTAATGACCGATCGTTTGGCTAGATAAGACCCTTATTTCTCGGCTGGGATCGTGTAGAGCCCTTTAAAGCTGCACTGAAACTGCAATTTGGACCTTCAGCCCGTTGGTCACCATTGAAGTCCATTATATGTAGAAAAATCCTGGAATGTTTTCCTCAAAAACCTTAATTTATTTGCGACTGAATAAAGAAAGAAATGAACACCTTGGATGACATGGGGGTGAGGAAATTATCAGGAATTTTTTATTCTGGAAGTGAAGTAATTCTTTAAGGGAAAACAATGCATTGATCATGCCGGCGCCTCACGCGCACACACAACATATTTTTGCAAACTTGACATCGCAGCCTGTTCAAAAATAAAATCAAAATAAAATGCAGTTAAAGAAACATATAAAAAGTTACACTGCTCAATTTAAAATAGTAGTCCGTAGTACAATCTGTGCCATTCAGCGTGACCACCGTGCTGTTATTATGACAGTTTTAAAGTAGCAGTCTATGGAAGCCATGGAATAAAAGAATAAAAAAGATAATTTTGAGTTTATATTTCAAAATTCTGACTTTTTTCTCGCAATTCCGAGATTATATCTCACAATTCTGAAGAAAAAATCAACTCATCATTCTCTTTTTTCCACTCAGTTCAGAATCATGAGTTTACATCCCACACTTCTGGCTTTTTTTACCTCAGAATTGACAAACTCGCAATTGTTGAGTTAAATCGAGTTATAAAGTCCGAATTAGGAGATATAAATTTGCATTTGCGAGAAAAAAGTCAGAATTGTGAGATAAAACAGTTATGTAATGTTATGTAAAATGTTAAAGGTTTAAATAGTAGTCTATTTCATGCTGTATCTGTAGGGCTAATATGTGACCCTGGACCACAAAAGCAGTCTTAAGTCGCTGGGGTATATTTGTAGCAATAGCCAAAAAAACATTGTATGGGTCAAAATTATCGATTTTTCTTTTATGCCAAAAACATTAGGATATTAAGTAAAGATTCCATGAAGATATTTTGTAAATTTCCTACCATAAATAAATTGATACTTAATTTTTGATTAGTAATATGCATTGCTAAGAACTTGGACAACTTTAAAGGCGATTTTCTCAATATTT
>NW_015627629.1:297774-298088 GCF_001515625.1 Sinocyclocheilus rhinocerous
ATTTGGACAATTTTAAAGGCGATTTTCTCAATATTTTGATTTTTTTGCACCCTCAGATTCCAGATTTTCAAATAGTAGTATCTCGGCAAAATAATGCCCTATCATAACAAACCATACATCAATGGAAAGCTTTCAGATGATGTATAAAACCTAATTTTGAAAAATTGAACCTTATGACTGGTTTTGTGGTCAAGGGTCACATGTATTCTATTATTCTACATTAATAATCATTATTACGATATTAAGAGCAATAATCAACAATATTGATTTCTGGCATAATATAGTATACATAATAATAGCTCTACCCTGTAATA
>NW_015627629.1:301259-321866 GCF_001515625.1 Sinocyclocheilus rhinocerous
ACTTTTTGTATACATTTTAATTCCTTTGTTTAACTGTTCTATCTGATTATTAGACAGACGTATTAGATAATCCATATTAGACAGAACTGAAGGACAACAGCGAACAAGAGGGAGAATGTAAGCACTGTGTGCTCAGGCGCTGCCGTTCTCAGCGCCGTCAAAATAAAAGTCCCGCTTCGAACGCATCGGCCAAACAGGAAAACGTATCGGCCGATGCCGATATTTAAAAAAATGCCAAATATCAGCCGATATATCGGCCTTGGCGATATATCGGTCGACCACTAATTATAATACTACACTGTACAAAGAGGCAACCTGCAATTGTCACCTTAAAGAGTTATTTCTGGCTGATTTAAAGGTGCTGTATGTAAGTTTTTGACTCTACTAAAGCATAAAAATACCATAATATGTTTGCAGATATTTAAGAAACTTAATTATTGAAGATATTTAAAAGTTAACATACTTGTTTATCTGAAAAACAATGCTACAGTCAGTTATTCTCCTTTGAAAATGTGCGTTCCGGGCCGGAATGTCGTCTCTGTTTTGGTTTGTGAATCCCGCCCACTGCCAGTTTACCCAATTGTATTTCGTCACCTCGGGTTGCCAATTGGTGGAAAACACAGCGTATTTAATTTCATTCATCGTCAAGTGCGCTCGTTCCTTTTGGTGTCGTCAATCTGGCAACCTGCGTGTGCCTCAAGTCTGAGGAGGAGGGGCCGGGTGAAAAAAACCCTCTCCAATATTTTGAATTTGGACTGCAATACCTAGTTCAACCACTCGGTGTAAATCCTACATACAGCACCTTTAACCTATGAAAATGTATTTTGATGGTATAAATTAATGTATTTATTCAGTGATGCTAAAAATATTTTTGACTTAAATTTTTAGGTTACTATTTTTTTCCAGCGTGGCTACATATAATAAAAATGAATGCAAAACATTTTATCTTTATAAGCTAGCATATTTGTAGACTTATTGGACACTAGTTCCTGTCAATAACACATCTCACATATTTACATTTGAAAAATGAGCATGTGCTATTAAAAATAAGTTAATAGATGGATACATTTATTGTTAAGATTTATATAAAGATAATATAAAATACATAAATTACTCCAACTATGTAAATAAATATACTTGATTTTTTCATTTTCTGAATAAAATGTAAGTGATGCTGCCACAATGCTGAATTGTGTCGTTGCTACTATATGTAGCTGCTAAGGTCTTTCCAGTGGTTTTTAGCACATTACTATGCATTTGTTAGGATGATATGGTTGGTTGCTAGGTGCTAGCCTGTTGGTCTTTATTATTTTCTCATGCCTAGATGGCTTGGGTCCCTTCTGCCATGCAAGTCTTTTTATGGCCCACCAGGTGCAAATCAAATTGTGATTGCCAAGAAATGTAATCTCACACCTCTCCACAATAAACTGCATGATTGGAGGCATCATTCACTGGAACGAGTTATTTGCTGATTCTTGAGGTTGGTGGTTTGTTCAAATCCTAACTTCAAGCATGTTAAATAGTGATGCTTTGCATAGTTAGCACTACAAATAAATAATCACTTGGTAATGAGAATACTTGGGACACAATATAATTATTTCAGATATCTGCACTTGCTTCAAACAGGCTAAAAGTTTAAATGTGAAGGCTCTTACCCGACACTTTCATCTGTCTGAGACTTCCAGCGCAGAGTAATCGGGAAGGGGACTGCGTCTGTGATGGAGAACTCTCGGACTTTGAAGGCTGGAGACAGGATTGCACACTTACCACACACACACACACACACACACACATACACACAAAAAATAAACATTTATGATATACAAGCAAATGTAGTTACATAAGCTGTCTAAATAGGGTATTAGTACAAGGAATCAGAGACAGCATTGCATGCATCACACAGATTTCATCTTGTTTCTACACCTCTCCCACAGAATCCACAAACTCCCCAGGGAACTGGCACAAGTATTGTTCAACTGTTCTGTATCACACTCTCACACTGCTCACACTTCTGCTGTTTCTGTGCTGACATCTATAATGCCTGTTATCAAGGCCATTTTAAGTGCTGTAGACAGATTTGTTCAGATTATGGTCTTTTTTAAATAAGGCTTTATGAATTTTATGTCTTTAAGAGTCTATTTTACCTGTAACGCACATCCACGTGCTACAGCCTCATCTGCGTTCAGCGTGGTGCTGATGTCTTTACCAAAGAACTTTGAGATTCTCTCCTTTATGGCCGGGATTCTGGTGGCTCCGCCCACCACCTCAATGGCATAGATCTCATCTCTGCTAAGCTCTGTACCAGGACGAATGCAAATTAGCAATGGATTTAAATTTTACATCTGTTGTGATTGATTTTTTTTTTTTGTGAACTGGGCCATCGACTGCTGCTTACTTGATTGTTCCATGACCGATTTCAGTGGCGCCTCCACTCTCATCAAGAGCTGAGCACACATCTCTTCAAACTGCACCCTGTGTCCAATCACAATGGCATGTTTCTGCTCAAACCTTCAATCCAACTACTTTCTATTAAGCATGAAATGCTTCATTTGCATTGATTTAATTTCACAATACACATACAACAGTCAATAACAACTCTGTTATTTATGAAAGAGGTTACATGAAGGTTGAGGTAAGTCTAAACACTATGCTAATTTTGGAGCAGAACTTTTAAAAAATAATTGGATTACCTGTTCATTTTCCCATGGACATCGATGTCATTCATGAAGCACTCAATGTTGAGAGGGAGATCAGAAGAGTTTGCACTCATGAGTTTCTTCAGTTTCTCACACTCCTGATAGAGCCTTAGAAGGGCTCTTGGGTTGTCTTTAACATTGAGTTTGAAACGGTTTTTGAAGTCTCCGCAGAAATATTCCACAAGCAACTCATCAAAGTTGCGTCCGCCCAAATATGGGTCAAATGCTGTAGCCAACACCTGAAACAAAGAAGAGTTTGATAATACCTTTGATAACAGCTTTGTGAAAGATTAAACATAATATTCCGAAGTAAACATTTCCCATAAAAATATAGAAATAACACAGACCTTCAATTTCCCCTTGTTAAAGGAAGCAATGGAGACTTGATAAGATGAGTGCCCAATGTCAACAAACACAACATTACGGGGTTTCTCCTCTGGGTTTGGCAAGTCCTGTTTATAGATGCCATAGGCCAAGGCCACTGCAACAAGAATAACAACAAATAACTTGTGAAAAGGCCTCGTGGACTGTAATAATAGACAGAGATAAGAGTACTCCTAAAAGTCCAATCCAATTAAATAATTATCCAGTTAACATTACAAAAATTCTATACATCTATTTTAATGTTAACATAAATGGAACCTAAATAAAAGAACTTCACATGGTCATTATCACAAATAAATTAGTACGTCACCACGATTTAACTAAATTAAAATGAGGGAACAAATTAGCACAACATGATTTAACTGATACAATGATTTTACTAATACAAGGGAACAAAATAACAACTGGTCAATTTGTTTTAATTTGTTCCCTTTTATGGTTAAATGGCTTTTGGTTAAATTGAACTAAACGAGTGAATTAATAAAACATGTTCACCAATTAACAGATTCTTAATTTGTGGCCACAATATCTATTTTTTACTTTTTATGATCATTTTTTGCCTTTTTATGATAATAACTGGCTGATTGTACATTATTCCTTACTTACTTTAACTGGTTTCAGGTAATAGACTAATGAGTTATTACGAGCATTTAAATATATCTAGCCTCTAATTGATATCCTGTTATAAATCTGTACACTAGGTGAGGTCAAATAAACCATGCAAATGAGTCAATATTCTATTGATTTGTGTTTATTGGTGAAAGAGCAACTTCTGATGAAATGTAAAAATAAATTTCCCAAATGACAACAATCACTGCAATTAAAATTGAACAAAATAGTAATTTTTTTATCATTTTAACCATTATACAGTAAGTCAACTAAAACTAAAACAGGACAAGTTGACTAAATATGATAAAAACTAAAAGTTACATTTGACACAGTGACAGGACTAAGACTAAGACTAAATAAAAAAATAGCTGACAAAATTAACACTACTGCAAACAGTTACTCTGTTGAAGATGTTGAAAATGACAAACATCATGTTGAAAATAAGAAAACATCATTACACAAGAAATTAATGATTCATGAATCATGTTTTTGTCAATCATCACACATTAAATTTGCTTCCGCAACACCCTCACATTTTCATCTAGATCAGCAACCTTAGAAGGGGTAATTACATTAGTCATGACAGCAATAATGAGAGAGAATGTATTCATATTATTTATAATGTGTATTCATTTTATTCAGTCTTTAAGAAATGTTGAAGTCCCTAACACATGTACAATATGCAAATCACCCTTCACAGTAAATCTACATAATAGTCATGCAGCCTGTTTTATTCAGTTAAAAATTGGTTTTGTGTAGTTTCTTTTTCAACAACATGCACACTGTTAAAAGTGATACCTCGCAATTGCTACCTTAAAAGGACAGTTCACTCAAAAATGAAAATTTGCTGTTAAAGGTGGGGTAAGCGATTTTTCAAAAACGCTTTAGAAAACTGATTCAAGCCGACTAGCAAAACAAACTTGTAGCCAATCAGCTGTAAGGGGCGTGTCTACTCATGATGTGGAGGAGAGAGCGTTCAGTGCACAGGACGGACATTAGCCAAGCCGAGCGACAGAAAGATAGAGATGGCGGATAAAAAACAAAAGAGGAAAACGTCTGCGGAACAAAAGAAGGCTTAAGGCAAGAAGTAGGACCCGTGTAAATATCGGATCAGCTTTCCAGCACTGGAGAGAACTCAAGGAGCGGAAGGCCTGCAATCGGACGCCGAGGTTGCTTTGTTTCTTCTCGATAGGTGAGTAACACTGTGTCTGCGCCGCAACAGCTAAAGTCTGTCTAGTACACTGGACGCGACAAAGCGACCGTTGAAAATCATTTGAAATTTGTGTCAATACATCATAAATAGAATGCAGCAGCAGTTTTCTGTTGGGGATTTGTCGTGTCGTGCCGCGCCGCATCCCGCGCCACTCGCGTCCGGTGTAGACACGGTGTAACATTGGTTTTGCTTTGTTTCACAGAACTAATAGTTGCCTGGGTTGCGTACGTATGTGTGGGGCAGAGCTATCAAAATAGGGGCGAGACCCTTTTGGGGTAGGGGCGTGTTTGTTTTGGTGATTTCAAATGATAACATTGGCTACCAGAAATCGCTTACCCCACCTTTAATTTACTCACCCTCAGTTCACCTTTTTACATAAACCACAAGAAACCATGAAAGTTTCATTTCGGCCCTTCATTCAAGTTCTCAGTTCACACATGCTTGTATCAGTAGCTTGTCTTTGGCCCAAGTCTGAACTGTTTCCTCAATTCAGTTCTTGTTGGAGGAACTGAAGCTCTGAAT
Organism: Sinocyclocheilus rhinocerous; assembly: GCF_001515625.1. NCBI lineage: Eukaryota > Metazoa > Chordata > Actinopteri > Cypriniformes > Cyprinidae > Sinocyclocheilus > Sinocyclocheilus rhinocerous. The sequence goes on from NW_015627629.1 coordinate 306,684, forward strand.
GAGTTGGCAAAAATCAGCATCATACGATCATATTATGTCAGTATCTCGGCTCATTTTGAGTCACCGTGATGGTCGGAAAACGTCTGAAAGTGAGTTTTGATTGAGTAACTTGTAGATCTGTGCTGCTTGAGCCGCAAACTGTTTCAGATGGTTTAGTCCGATTTAGTGAACTGGGTTATCAAGTTCACTAAAAAGAACCAACTGTTCACAAACTGTACATCTGAGGCTATGGATTTCAGGTAGTTATGTTGTAAATAATGTTCTGTTTCTTGAACAGACTGATCGTTTTGCTTCATCATGAGACCTCAATATATCGTCACAAGCCACGGTGTTGCCTATACATGATTTAATTTTTTACTCTCAAGGGATGGTAGCCGTTGACTTGCATTTAAGAATCACCAAGGACCATGGTTTCAGATAAAAATCTTCTTTACTGTTCTACTGAAGAAAAAGGTTACCTACATGTAAATTAACATCAAATTTTCATGTTTGGGTGAATTATCCCTTTAAAGAGCTATTTCTACCTGATTTAATGCGTAAACATTAGTTTTGTTGGTATAAATCAATGTATTTTTGACTTAAATAAAACCAATTAATTTAGATGCTACCATTTTTAGGTAACCATTTTCTGTTTAGTTAGATAATGACAACATTTAAAAAAAATTGGTAACACTTTATTTTAGGGTCTCTTAACTAGTTGCTTATTAGCATGCATATTACTAGAATTAAGCTACTAATTAAGCACATAAATGCCTTATTCTACATCCCTAATCCTACCCAATACCTAAACTTAACAACTACCTTTCTAACTATTAATAAGCAGCAAATTAGGAATTTATTGAGGGAAAAGTCGTAGTTAATAGTGAATAAGTGTTCCCTATTCTAAAGTGTTACCAAAAAAATCAACAGCTTAATTTTGCTGACCTGCTGTTGTGTCATTAATCAGCCTCAAGCAGTTCAGCCCAGCAATCTGAGTTGCGTCCATCAGGGATCTCCTTTCTACATCCGTAAAGAAGCTGGGGACCTAGAGAAAACCCAAACATGTCAAAGAGATGACAGGCATGTCAAGAGCACTAGCAGAAATACGCTAGGTTCAATGATTTAGAAGCACTCACAGATATCACACAGTCCACCACAGGCTTCTTCAAGGCATGCTCAGACGTTTCTTTCAGCTTGGTGAGCAACATGGCAGTCATCTGCTCGATGGTAAACACCTTGTCCTCATTCAGATAACGTACCTATGACAATGCAATGTGTGTGTAAGATAATCTCTAGCATGTTTAACATTCTAGAACTTTCACACTATTGCTTTTTGCAATATTCTTGAAAACACTGTTTTCCTGGAAGAATTAAAATGCACATGTTTTGTCTATGCATTTTTTGCATTTTTTTTTTTTTTTGTCCAAAACATGATTTTTGGGACAGTGGTCTACAATAGCAAAATAGTTTTCAAAGTGGTGGCAAAACACATTATAGCACCTTTATTCCAGTGCTGCCATTGTCCAGTTTGTGAAGGTTGTAAGGCAACTTGGATTTTTCCCCTTGAACAAATTGGTCATCAACCGCTCGACCGTGAAACTTCTTAAAGCCGTGAACCGTGTTCTTAAAGTTAGTTATGATCTGTAGGAGGCATGTTTATTGGTTAATATCCCACCTAATTTTATGATTAGCAAATATTGTAAAGGTTTAATAAATTAGAAAGCATGAAATGAACAGCATTTCGTACCTGACTTTTAGCAGCATTTCCAATGGTCCGGTTTTTAGAGGCCAGAGAAATGCATGCTCTGTTGGAAAAGATGACATAAATGTATCATACATTGTGACAACACCCTCCATATTTTATTTCCAATCTGATGCATTCTAGAACCTGGATGAGCAGGGTGTGGATCAGCACCTTGGACAGCGTATTCACTAGTACTTATCACAAGTCTTCCTGAGTCGCAAACCATGTTATGGTGTGAAATAAGCTTTTGAGATTTGAAAAGGTATATCAAGACTGCTAGAAGCTGGAGGTCTTTAATATGATTTCTTATAAGAGGCAGCAAGGTTTCTGCATTTCAGAACCACTAGAATTATAATAGTGGAAATTATTAGTGGAATTAAACAGGCTTCAAACTGAAAAAAATCAAACTTGTTTGGATTAATCTATTCAACATGTTCAAACAATGTTTAGGTGCAACCTCGTGCTTCTTCTATTTTTTCACAAAATCTGTGTTTTCTATAGTAGCAATCAATGCAAAAACAATTCCTTTACAATTGTGAGCTTGCTGAACTCATAACAGGTAAAATACATAAAGAAGACCTTAAATGATAATTCACCCCAAAATTCTGTCACCGTTTAATCATCCTCATCTTTTCAAAACTGTATGACTTACTTTCTTCTGTGGAACATAAAAGATCATTTGAGAAATGTTTCAAAATGGAAGTCAATGGTGACCAAAACCAACATGGTTACCATACCATCGTTCTTCAAAATGTCTTGTGTGTTCCACAGAAGAAAGACATGCAGCTTTGGAAATCTGTACTTTGAATGCAATATAAGTCGCTTTGGATAAAACCACGTAAAATGAAAGAAAATAGCATTGATATTGCCTGATTTGTTGATGTTGCTGACAATTAATAGTGAATAAGTGTTCCCTATTCTAAAGTGTTACCAAAAAAATCAACAGCTTAATTTTGCTGACCTGCTGTTGTGTCATTAATCAGCCTCAAGCAGTTCAGCCCAGCAATCTGAGTTGCGTCCATCAGGGATCTCCTTTCTACATCCGTAAAGAAGCTGGGGACCTAGAGAAAACCCAAACATGTCAAAGAGATGACAGGCATGTCAAGAGCACTAGCAGAAATACGCTAGGTTCAATGATTTAGAAGCACTCACAGATATCACACAGTCCACCACAGGCTTCTTCAAGGCATGCTCAGACGTTTCTTTCAGCTTGGTGAGCAACATGGCAGTCATCTGCTCGATGGTAAACACCTTGTCCTCATTCAGATAACGTACCTATGACAATGCAATGTGTGTGTAAGATAATCTCTAGCATGTTTAACATTCTAGAACTTTCACACTATTGCTTTTTGCAATATTCTTGAAAACACTGTTTTCCTGGAAGAATTAAAATGCACATGTTTTGTCTATGCATTTTTTGCATTTTTTTTTTTTTTGTCCAAAACATGATTTTTGGGACAGGGGTCTACAATAGCAAAATAGTTTTCAAAGTGGTGGCAAAACACATTATAGCACCTTTATTCCAGTGCTGCCATTGTCCAGTTTGTGAAGGTTGTAAGGCAACTTGGATTTTTCCCCTTGAACAAATTGGTCATCAACCGCTCGACCGTGAAACTTCTTAAAGCCGTGAACCGTGTTCTTAAAGTTAGTTATGATCTGTAGGAGGCATGTTTATTGGTTAATATCCCACCTAATTTTATGATTAGCAAATATTGTAAAGGTTTAATAAATTAGAAAGCATGAAATGAACAGCATTTCGTACCTGACTTTTAGCAGCATTTCCAATGGTCCGGTTTTTAGAGGCCAGAGAAATGCATGCTCTGTTGGAAAAGATGACATAAATGTATCATACATTGTGACAACACCCTCCATATTTTATTTCCAATCTGATGCATTCTAGAACCTGGATGAGCAGGGTGTGGATCAGCACCTTGGACAGCGTATTCACTAGTACTTATCACAAGTCTTCCTGAGTCGCAAACCATGTTATGGTGTGAAATAAGCTTTTGAGATTTGAAAAGGTATATCAAGACTGCTAGAAGCTGGAGGTCTTTAATATGATTTCTTATAAGAGGCAGCAAGGTTTCTGCATTTCAGAACCACTAGAATTATAATAGTGGAAATTATTAGTGGAATTAAACAGGCTTCAAACTGAAAAAAATCAAACTTGTTTGGATTAATCTATTCAACATGTTCAAACAATGTTTAGGTGCAACCTCGTGCTTCTTCTATTTTTTCACAAAATCTGTGTTTTCTATAGTAGCAATCAATGCAAAAACAATTCCTTTACAATTGTGAGCTTGCTGAACTCATAACAGGTAAAATACATAAAGAAGACCTTAAATGATAATTCACCCCAAAATTCTGTCACCGTTTAATCATCCTCATCTTTTCAAAACTGTATGACTTACTTTCTTCTGTGGAACATAAAAGATCATTTGAGAAATGTTTCAAAATGGAAGTCAATGGTGACCAAAACCAACATGGTTACCATACCATCGTTCTTCAAAATGTCTTGTGTGTTCCACAGAAGAAAGACATGCAGCTTTGGAAATCTGTACTTTGAATGCAATATAAGTCGCTTTGGATAAAACCACGTAAAATGAAAGAAAATAGCATTGATATTGCCTGATTTGTTGATGTTGCTGACAAAAAATAGGAACACAGCTGTAAAACTTTATCTCTTCCTTCCGTCAGGATGTAGAAACATTTTTTTTTATATTTTTATTATGCATATATATGCTGTATATATATATTAATCAACATGAAGTATTGAGTTACGGTGTGAAGACTGATGTTTTTTGTCATATAATGTCATAATTTTAATCAAATGAAAAGAAAATCAAATGAAAGCTACATTTGTGTAAAGAACATTCTAGTCATCATCTCAAATGGGACATACCTTACGAACATTAACCATGGTTTTATTATAGTAAAGGTGTAGTAACCATGGTTTTTTGGCGTATTGATTACCATTTGTATAACCACAGTTTTACAACAAATACCATGGTTAAACTATGGTTAGTGTTGCAAAACCATGGTTAATTTGTGGTTACCATGGTTTAACTACAGTAACCATGTTTGTTTGGATTTATATGTAGTAAAACCATGGTTAATTGTCGTATGTCCCATATTTCAAGAATCAGTGTGATCTGTAACTAGTGTTGCAGGAGAAACTGAGGATGCGCTAACAACATAATTCGATTTGAGTAAGCACCGCAGTGACCTCCTACAACACCTCAATTGTGATTTCCTTTTAAGACGATGGTCCAAAAGCCCGCGTATGAAAATTTTCCAAAAAAAATATCTAGTTTTACAGCATCTTATTTTGATTGCATGTGTCGCCGCGCCCAAAACGAGAGAGCGTGGGTTTGTCTATAGAGAACACGACTCCGCGGTCACAGTCTCGTGGACTCAGCGCATGCAGGGTGTCGGATTATACCGTTCACGTGCCATGCTCGTGCAAGACATGCAGTTTTGAATTCGCCTAACGCTTGCGAAAAGCCACAAACAGCCATTCTGATCCATTTCACGAGCGACTGAGCGTGTGGATGACAGGTGGGAATTACGCCGTGCATGTCTTTTATTCACATGACTAAGAAATGCAGCCTCGGCGTTCTCGTGATAATAAGCCAATTGGACAAATAAAGACACAAAAGAGCATTTCTCTCAGACACGTTTCAGGGCGTAGAAAACACTGACAAGACTCATGCAGCGGTTAAACTGATGAAATCCATGCAAAATGGAGATGCGCGAGGGGCTTAGCATCTTTCGGACAAAACTGACAGTCGCAGGAGGAAAATGCACTGGGTCGGGAACACGGCCAGCTAGGCAACAGCAAACGTTGCGTAACAACACACAGCATCATTTTACAGGGATGGCAATGCTATACTTACGGAGTGCATCTGTCACTGTATTCATTTGCAATGGTTTCAATGCCGCCGCTCCTGGCAACAGCGATGTAACAGTTCTGGAAACCCACATCAATTCCCACCACAGACATGTTCAGTCCTTATTTCTTTATTCTTAACAGCTCCGGTCCAGTTTTAACAGTGCAGCTGGGTGAGAACACAACACCCCTATTCTACAGTATGTGCTGAGTGCGCTTGTAACCGAGCTAGAAGTATTACTCGCTATTATTGTAAATCGGGCTTTAGATAGATAATAGATAATTCTTCCTCCCTAATCCTAGCAGAGAACGCTTCTACTGCATTCTTGCACCCTCCACTGATATTGTCAACCGGCAATATGGGTAAACCTGCGCATTTGTCAAGAGACTGGAATTCAGCCAAGCCCCGCCCACGGCTGGTTCTGATTGGCTACTGGACGCTATCCAGCAGTTCGATTGGCGCAGCATCCCAGATAAGGACGAAAAATCTAGAACCTGGCGAAAGAAACTCGCGTTTTTACGTCACTGGGAATGACCGTGCAGTTAAGCGACCTATGAGAAAGTCAGGGGTCCATCACTGGATAAATAAATAAACAGCAATTATATCAATAATTAAAGGACATTATTAACACCGCCATCTTTATAATCGAAAATATCTGACTCTAACTGAGGGGAGATTATTATTTTCATGTTAAAGGAAGACGTTTCCAAATGGGTTTATTATTTGGTGATTAAAATAAATAAATAAATAAAATGATATATTTAACACTGTCAACTTTATGATCGAAAATATTTGATTATAACTGAAGGGAGATTATTATTTTCATATTAAAGAAAGGCGTTGTGGGTTTATTAATCAATTTTTATTTTATTATTAATTTTTAATTATTAAGTTTTTCATTACGGGGTCAAATGAATTTGTTAATACGTTTTATTAAATATGCTTATCCTTATCAGGAGTGGATTTTTTTGGTTTGTTTTGCAGTTTAGCTGTGCCTCATCACAATTCTTGCCTGTAAGAATCAGATTATCATTTCAGATGTTGAAAGCCTGGTGAGAGCAAAAGGGTCTCTCGATTAAGGGGGCGATAATAGATAATTCTTCCTCCCTAATCCTAGCAGAGAACGCTTCTACTGCATTCTTGCAGCCTCCACTGATATTGTCAACCGGCAATATGGGTAAACCTGCGCATTTGTCAAGAGACTGGAATTCAGCCAAGCCCCGCCCACGGCTGGTTCTGATTGGCTACTGGACGCTATCCAGCAGTTCGATTGGCGCAGCATCCCAGATAAGGACGAAAAATCTAGAACCTGGCGAAAGAAACTCGCGTTTTTACGTCACTGGGAATGACCGTGCAGTTAAGCGACCTATGAGAAAGTCAGGGGTCCATCACTGGATAAATAAATAAACAGCAATTATATCAATAATTAAAGGACATTATTAACACCGCCATCTTTATAATCGAAAATATCTGACTCTAACTGAGGGGAGATTATTATTTTCATGTTAAAGGAAGACGTTTCCAAATGGGTTTATTATTTGGTGATTAAAATAAATAAATAAATAAAATGATATATTTAACACTGTCAACTTTATGATCGAAAATATTTGATTATAACTGAAGGGAGATTATTATTTTCATATTAAAGAAAGGCGTTGTGGGTTTATTAATCAATTTTTATTTTATTATTTTTATGAACTGTTTTTCATTACGGGGTCAAATGAATTTGTTAATACGTTTTATTAAATATGCTTATCCTTATCAGGAGTGGATTTTTTTGGTTTGTTTTGCAGTTTAGCTGTGCCTCATCACAATTCTTGCCTGTAAGAATCAGATTATCATTTCAGATGTTGAAAGCCTGGTGAGAGCAAAAGGGTCTCTCGATTAAGGGGGCGCTCTGCACACTTTTGGTTCAGCACATGGCTCAGCAGCACAGTTGCGAAAGCCTTTTCCAAAGACTATAGAATAGCCTTAAAGGGACTTTGCCTTTTCCAATGAATGAGCCACACACATGAGACAGAACACAGTGAATAAGTACAATGAAAAACAAATGAGCTTAAAAAGTATTTAGCTTCCTAATTGATGTTCACTGTTCACATCACTGTCCTATTAGCCTGCTTTATTTATAAATAAGTACATAAATAAATAATCAAATATGTTTTATGTGTTTATATAATTGTATACGTATGAAAAAAAATATTTATCTGTCAATCACTGTCTATTTCGACATAACAAACATTAAAAAGATTATGTGTTAATAATAACGGAAAATACAGTTCAAGCTGTACTTTTATTATGAAAAGTAAACTATACTTACCATAACCGGAAATGCCCTATGTTGTCATCCGTCGAGAGGCTGGAATCAGGAAGTGGACTTTTAATGTACTATTTTGATCGAGCTCGTCGCTGTTCAGCTATCTAATTTACAAGTTTAAAATGGGGCTTTTTGGAAAAACGCAAGAGAAACCACCGAAGGACCTTGTAAGTGAAACATCGACTCGGGAGTTAAGGGTTTTTATTAAATGTTCCATTGTAAATAATAGCAGGCCTATAAATAGCTCGCTTGTCATAGGCCCTACTTGTTGGTAACATGTATTACGTAATGCCATTTTAAACGAGGTACTTTAAAAAGTTTGGTTTAATTCTGTGGTCTGTACGTGGGTTGTTATGAGAACCAACATCATAAAATCGCCTTTACACGTATGTAGGTCAATTTCAATCACAAACTGATCTCAAACTGTCTTCAACTCTTTTCTATAGATCAATGAGTGGTCTCTCAAAATCAGAAAAGAAATGAGGGTTATTGACAGACAGATTCGAGGTGAGGTCATATTACACCAGCAATTGTTATTTTGACAAATTGCAGTCTGTTGTAATAATGTAATATAATTGTAAATAATTTTAAATGAAATTCACTTAGGTAACTGTACTTCACAGAAGTTGTAATTGTGTATATTGTATATTTTTTCCAAAGATATTCAGAGAGAGGAGGAGAAGGTGAAGAGATCGATCAAAGATGCTGCAAAGAAGGGACAGAAAGATGTCTGCATCATCCTCGCCAAAGAGATGATTCACTCAAAGAAAGCTATCAACAAGCTGTACGCCTCTAAAGCCCAAATGAACTCTGTGCTGCTCAGTATGAAGAATCAGTTATGTGAGTATAGTTTTTATTTGCAGACCCAACAATGTGCTCTGTTAGTTCACAAATGGCATGGATTCATTAAATGAATTCATTTTAAAAAAAAAAACACTCTTCCACTGATCCACTACCCCAGAACCTTTTTGATTCTTGAATTTAATTGGCTGCAGTCAAAAAGTGTGTTAAAGAAAAAAAGGGGAACCAATGTGATGAAAATAACAACTGTTTAAGCTATGCTTTGGGTTTGTATAGCTGCCACAGGAAATAATGTGCAAGTGGTGGGAAAAGGCTGGAGTACACCACGACTTTTAAATCTGAACACACTAGGCATCATACACTTGCCGACATAAATGATTACACTTTGACTGCTCAAAATCTGCACACTGGCTATAACTTTTGGCAACTACAGTCATCTCGTCCAGGCTGTTGTTTGGGCCAAAGTATTAAAATTATAGGTCGACCGATAGTGGATTTTACCGATACCGATAGCTAGGTTGGACTACACTGGCCAATAACCGATTAATCAACTGATAGTTTTTAAAATGGATACTGAATGAAAACTAAATAGTGCTGAAGTTTATTCCAAAAAAAGTTCTGAACCATGCTTTTTAAATAGAATAAAAATTTTAATTATAAATTGATCATTAATGTTAGTTCATAGTTCATTAACTAATGTTAACAGATGCAACTTTGACATTTAAGAATGTATTGGTATTGAAATTAACACACTATAACAAGCCACAATACTTCTACAGCTTATATTAACCTTAGTTAATGTTACGAATGGAATCTTCCAAATTGTAAAGTGTTATCATCTCATATAAATCCAAACAGTCATTCTTAAAAATGGCCATGTTTAAACATCTATACAAAGGCTATATCACTGAAATTACATACATATGTACTGTATATTTTATGTATACACTCTCACGGACGCATCGTGTTCAGTTCAAGAGGCTGTCCAGAACAGTTTATGTAATCACTAAACAGGCAAAGGTTCACTACAGGAATTAACAAAGTGGCGTCGATGAGTTTGAAGTTGAAGCAAAAAGAAAAGAGGAAGCGCGATCTGTACTGTAGCTCTCTATATGAAGCATACTGACTTTATTAGACAAACATTTAGCTGAAAAATGCACAATACAAAATCTTCCAGCCTAGTGTGAAGTCATTATACATACGAACAACAATTTGGGACAAATATAATATAATTTAATGGAAAACTATGTGAGTGGAGCGTAGGGCTGGGCGATATAGCTACAAAATGTATCAATGATATAATGTTTCATATCGTTCGGTATCGATAATTATTGACATTTTTTTATAACCTTTTTAAAAAAAAAAAAAGCAATAGAATTTTTTTTTTATTTAACCACTGTATTTATAATTAACACAATTTATTGAGTAAAACAACAAATATTTTTTGTTTTAACAACCAAACACAATAAAAATTAAACAAATATCTAATTTCTAATGTTTTATATGCAGATTAAATAGGTATTTATTGTATAGGTCTAATTGTCTCCCGAGGCCACAAGAGGGCGCAATGAGCAAAATAATGCAGTGCATTTAAGCAAGTAACTCTATAAAAACATGCATTAGGTCTAAATTAACTCATAAAAATCAAATATAATTTTGTAAATTGCATAAACAATTATGAACAAAACAGCATCATGTATTTATGCATTGCTTAATCCAAAGAGCCAAAGCGCCATTCACACAGACTGCATTTAAAAACATATGAGACGCAGTGAAAATGAATAAACCTCCACAAATTCGTGACGTGTTTTCTAAAAGTTTAAACTGTTTTAACTTTGCATGGCTACATCTCTTGTGTGAGACGCGAGTGCAGCAGTCATATTTGTCCGTCTAAAAAATTAGCTGAATATGCGTTCTGTGTGTGAATGGCTTGGTTTCGGTTTTAACCCATTCAAGATCTTCTCCACATTGAGCTTCTATATTTCTCTAATATTCTGAATGCATAACACAGCAGCGGTGCATCTCGTGGGCTAGATGACCAATTGTATATAAACTAATGCATATATATTGTAACAATAGTGACATTAAACATTTGGGTCAGACTGTATTGTTTTAACCGCTGGAGGTGCTGCTAATGTTCGCGTCCTCTCAGCCTTGTGGGCAAACATACTTCTGTTCTTTCACTACCAATGCAGCATATATTCAACAACTTAATTATTCAATAATATTAACCTTATTATATAAAGTGTTACTCATACATTTGTTCATTGGTTTCCCATTACAGCTGTATTAAGAGTGGCTGGTGCCATGCAGAAGAGCACAGAGGTCATGAAGGCCATGAACAGCCTGGTTAAAATCCCAGAGATTCAAGCCACCATGACAGAACTCTCAAAAGAGATGATGAAGGTACGTACATGAACACTTCTTCTAATATTCTGCAAAGAAACGTCTTGATGAGCACATGTAACATCTCTAACGTGGAGCACTCATACTGCACAGGCTGGAATCATAGAGGAGATGCTGGAGGATACACTGGAAGGGATGGATGATGAGGAGGAAATGGAGGAAGCAGCAGAGGCTGAGGTTGATAAGATCCTCTTTGAGATTACAGCTGGTAAGGAACCACATAACCATCACCCACACTGTAAAAAAAAAAATGACCGTAAAAGGCTAAAAATGCTACGGTAAAAACTTGCCTATATACCAGGGGTGGGAGAACTTCGGTCCTGGAGAGCCGCAGCCCTGCAGAGTTCAGCTCCAACCCTAATTAAAACGCACCTGCCTGTAGATTCCTAGTAACCATTCAGACCTTGATTAGCTTGTTCAGGTGTTTGATTAGGGTTTAAGCAAAACTCTGCAGGGCTGCGGCTCTCCAGGACCGACGTTCGCCACCCCTGCTATATACAGTGAAAACTAAAAAAATCCAACATTTTATTTTTCATGACATTTTACAGTAAAATACTGTTACATTTACAGTTTTGGAAGAGAAAAAGATCTTGTCATCTTATAATTTACTGAAAAACCGTAATTCGACATTCCCAGAATTCACTGTGACAGTTCACATTTGATGGTTAAGAAGGAAACCTACTGAAATGCTATTTAAACTTATTATTATTATTATTATTATTATTATTATTACTAAAACTGTTGACTCTAACTCCTCCTAGAGCTTTAACTCTATAACACGAAACAATCTGACCGAGTGTGCTATATATTTTGGACTGATTGGACTTACGGTTTTCATAAAACTGATTATTAAAAATCATAAAAGTCACATAGACTTAAGGCGGTCGCACACCGGACGAGAAGCGTAGCACAGCGTCTCGCCACGTCTTTGAAACACCCTAGCAAAAACCTAGCAACCACCCCAAGTACCCTAGCAACTGCATAGCACTGTAGCAACTGCCCCGGGTACCCTAGCAACCACATAGCACCACCCTAGCAACCACATAGCAACACCCTAGCAACCACCCCGGGTACCCCAGCAACCGCATAGCAAAACCTTAGCAACCACCACAGATACCTTAGCCACCGCATAGCAACACCCTAGCAACCACCCCGGATACCATAGCAACACCTTAGCAACCACCTTATCTATCTATCTATCTATGTTTTTCTGACACACTCTATTGCCTTCAAAACATTCAAACTTTAAGCTTTAAAACTACTTTAAATTTCAAGTCTTTCTAGTCTGGCTTTCCCAAGCCAACTTCAAGGTTTGTCTTGACAAACGTTTTTATCTAGTTTAAATAACTGTTTCTTCTTTGTTTACATTATGGTTTTATGTTACATCTTGTGTTGTTAAATGTTTTATGCATTATTTTCGTGTCATGTGGCAGTGTACCATGACATGATGTATTTACCTCAGTTTCTGGTAAAGATACTTGTTTTGATTGATGTGGCTTTCTCATTACTTACCTGCACTGAAAAAAATGGGTGGTGAAACCATTTTCACCCAGAAATTGCAAGTAAATTTTTCAAAAAATTACAAGGAAATGGCAGATAACGCATTTAATTAAACATGAAATTTTATTACAGAAAAATTGAAATAGTATTTTATTGTAAAACATACTCTCGTTTCATTTGCAAAAACAAAATCTTTTTTACAGCGAGTGTTTTTGGTGGTTGTCAGTGTATTATAGAGGCACAAAACAGATTTTAGTACTTCAGTAGGTTGGTATATTAACATTATATCAATGAAATATATTTGTTTTTACTGTAAATTTAAGTTCAATTTGTAAAGCCTAATGTGGGCAACCACAGCTGCTGGTTTTTTCCCCTCATAAACCAATCTTTGTTTTTTAATGGTGTAGAATGTGGAAATGGCCATTTTATCTCACCTCCCCAGCCTTTTCTTATGATGAATAGTGTTACCGCACAAAACATTTTATCATTATGTACTCATAGATGTGAACCAATGATGAAATTATTGCTTTGTTTAATAACAGGTGCACTTGGAAAAGCACCCAGCAAAGTCACAGATGCCCTGCCTGAACCAGTGCCGATTGGAGCCACGGCAGCCTCAGAAGGGGAAGAAGAAGAAGAAGAAGATATCGAGGAGATGCATTCCAGGCTAGCAGCGCTGAGGAGCTAAAAGACCTGTTTTTTCCCCTTGAGCTCTATAGGCATAGACAACATATCTTACTTCCTCTGTAGCTTTTCTTACCCATAAAGACACTGTGGTACATTAAATTTAGCACTAAATTCGGACTTCACATAAAATTAACAAAGCTATATTGATAGTGGATATTGAAATAAAAGGAACCCTATATTACATATAATAAAGAACAGTGAAGTCCGATATTTAGTTGTTATATAGTAGCAGGTGGATGGCTATTTCAAATCATTCGCTTTTTACTTGAGCCCATTTTATTTCTAGATATTCTGACTCTATTCTGATATTTGGATCTATGCCTGTAGTTAAGCAGCTTGTCCAAGAATCTATTGTGTAGTGACGTCATATCGGTGTTGGTCGAAATCGTTTGTCTCAAGCCTTATTTAGGCAAAGTGACTAGTTCTTTCCTACATCTGGTAAATTGGTTTTTACTGAGTAGGACAACTTCATGGAGGCCATTACTTGTAAATCTTGTACAAATACTGAATATAAAAATATATCTGTTTGCATTGTTATTTTGTAAGTAAAGTTGTTGGCGAGTTATAAAACAGGCTTTCGGAATAAAGGAATGGTTGTGGTCAATAACTGACTGGCTTTTACACACTAGTTGTTTCAGACTTCAATGAGCTGATCGCATTTCTGTCTTTGTTTCTGCTACTTTTGTACTTTTGTTATGGTTTAAATCCACTTATATCTTTGTGTGTTATTAATTATGAGTATTTTTTTTTTTACTATGCTTTTGCTTTTAGATGACTGAAATGCTTACGAAACAGATGTTTTCCCCCAATGATGTAAATGGCTGACAATTTATGTTATAGTTTCTTCAACCTGACCTATGTTATATTTTAAGTTGGATATTTTAATATTGGTCAGCTGAATAGTCAGTTTGCTATAATTCCAATGTCTACTCTCCATATGAATTTTTTTTACTATGCTTTTGCTTTTAGATGACTGAAATGCTTACGAAACAGATGTTTTCCCCCAATGTAAATGGCTGACAATTTATGTTATAGTTTCTTCAACCTGACCTATGTTATATTTTAAGTTGGATATTTTAATATTGGTCAGCTGAATAGTCAGTTTGCTATAATTCCAATGTCTACTCTCCATATGAAACAACTCCGGGTTCCCACGCTTCTTGAAAGTACTTGAATTTCAGACATATGGATTCAAGGCCTGGAAAGTACTTGAAAACAAACATAGGTCCTTGAAAGTGCTTGAATTAAATTTGAAATACATTTTGTTTATGCAGGGATTCAAGTTTTCCATCGCTACGACGGATTTCTGGCAATTGGAGAGGAAAAAAAATGAGGGGGAAAGAAACATGTAGCGCATTGTTGTTGTTGTACCAAAAATCATTCCCGGCCACGGCTGCAGCTTCTCAGTGACAACATAGGGACGACGCTCGCATCCTTCACAAAGTGCTTGAATTAAATTTGAAATAAATTTTGTTTATGCAGGGATTCAAGTTTTCCATCGCTACGACGGATTTCTGTCAATTGGAGAGAAAAAAAATGAGGGGGAAAGAAACATGTAGCGCATTGTTGTTGTTGTACCAAAAATCATTCCCGGCCACGGCTGCAGCTTCTCAGTGACAACATAGGGACGCCGCTCGCATCATTCACAGTCGGGTTATTAGCAGAGAACACAGAGCAGGACTTGATTTTCGGCGCGGGATTGCGGCTATTAATAACATTTCTACTCATTCCCGCAGGTTCCACGCTTATAACACGATGACAGATGACGGAACGTATCATTTGCACGTGCTTTTGAGTCTTCAGAACTCACTCGCGCTCTCATTTTCTGTGCGCCCACAGATCGCGATAAGGAGAGTGACAAC
>NW_015627629.1:321979-322832 GCF_001515625.1 Sinocyclocheilus rhinocerous
TACTCATTCCCGCAGGTTCCGCGCTTAGAACGCGATGACAGATGACGGAACGTATCATTTGCACGTGCTTTTGAGTCTTGAGAACTCACTCGCGCACTCTCATTGGCAAACTCGCTTAATAATTATTATTAGCTGTCACTCTCCTTATCGCGATCTGTGGGCGCACAGAAAAGTATGTGGTATTGATTCAATACAACAGTTCAGTAAACAAGTCTTGCCTGATTTTGCGCTATTTCTTTAACGAAAATAGTTCCAAATGTAGTAACAGCTCAGCCACTTCGCATCTCTAAAATCAAACACAGCTGAGTTTCATTCATTCAATGAAAGTGCGTTTTTGAACGAATCTAGTGAGCCAGTGATTCATGATTACCCATTAATTCCTGAATGAATCAGCCGTTCGAACGAATCAATTGAATGATTCAGTGATAAAATCAGTGACTTGTCGCCACCTGCCGGTGGACTTAGTTTCATTTTTAGCGTATAATTTCAGTTATTTAAATCATTTAATAGTTCTGTATTTAAAATTGTATATTTTAAAAAATAATCTCCACATGAATGTATGAATTTAATTGCACTCATGCCACCTCTGAGCCTCATTAAACGTCTGAAAATGTACCTACAAGCCACTTTTGTGTTTTTCTGTGCCACCTCTGTACAAATTTGTTTTTATTAATACTAATTTCATATGATTGGTAACTTATTTGTCTTATTCTACTTCTTAATATATTGTTTTAAATAGAAATTTTAAAAAGCTTATAAACATAAATTTTTGAATTTGACAGATGAAAATGATGCCATTACAAAGGTAAAAAGAAAATACCCCTGTAAGTCACTTTGAGTCAAATGTCACCTC
>NW_015627629.1:323579-324499 GCF_001515625.1 Sinocyclocheilus rhinocerous
TTTTGACTTGAGTTTATTTATTAATGAGTAACGTATCTTTTGAGTGAATGTGCAAAAATTGTGCAAAACAGGTTTTACCATGTTACTACAACATTTAACCACTTTTTATTAATTTACAAATTTAGAAATTCTTTCAAATTTAAATCTTGTACAAGAACTACAGCAAAAATCAGTGAAAGTCCTTGAATCTGGTGTTCATGAAAGAGTGGGAACCCTGCAACTACTCTTTGTGCATTGTTGCTTCATAATTAGTTTTGGCATGACCAATTTAGTATGGCATGACCCATTAATATCTGCTTATTTGGCATAAATTGTGCACTCTGGAGTCAAAGTTGATTTCGCAACACTTACTGCACAGATGCACAGTGCTGCGAGATCCAGTGAGAAGCGTTTGAATTCGCCGCACAATGATAAGGTTGCTGCTAGATCTAGTGAGAATCATTCAGATTCTGCACAGAATTCTCTGTTATAAACAGCGCTAACATAAGTCAGGAAACCAGACGCAGTAACGCTAACTGTAACCATGGTGTTGTGGTAGAAATAGTCGAATGCATTACATCATTCATTTTAGGGTTTGCACAACCTTTTGAGAGAGAAATTCAAGCACTTTTCAATGACTTTCAAGCATTTCACACAACTATTTCCAGCACTTTTTAAGCTCTAAAATGATCCAGTTTGAATGTTATTTTTAATGGTATGACCAAAATATACTTTGTGGTAAACAAACACTTATGTAAAAAAATTTTTTTAAATACATCAAATCACAATTATAACCTGTAGAGGGCAGCAGAGGAGCACTTATTGGCTTATTAGTCATTCATTTCTACTTTTTCTCTATATTTTGAAATTATAAAATCTGAAATATTATAAAATATCAAATCATCAAGAAATCAGATTTTGTCAGAATTTTACACTTTTTT
>NW_015627629.1:324512-325769 GCF_001515625.1 Sinocyclocheilus rhinocerous
ACACTTTTTTGTGTATGAAGTAAGAAAAGTCACAAAGTGCCTTGAAAAACAAACTTTTCTTCAATTTGCTACTAAATCACACATAATCACTGAAGTTGGTCAGTTCCATATACTAGAAGAATAATGGTGCATTTAATAAGAGTGGAATATATACATTTTCTATATAAAAAATGTGATTTTGCACCTGTTACTGTTGTTAATAAAAGTACATTTTGTATGCATCTTAACTCAAGCTTAGTGCTTTACTGTCAAATCTGTATAAACAATAAACAAAAGAAAAATAAACAAGAAATGAACATGTAATATTATTAGTAACTGCACTTATTAATGCAAAACAATAGTAATTTTATGATTAAATGATCTATATTTTAATACTCCCGCACACCACCCCCAGCGCTACCAAATCTGCTCCTGGTGCCACCATCTGTAGAACTGTAGTGGCGCTGGTGCCACTGCTCTCAAATGTTAGTCTGGAGCCCTGCGTTGATTATTTTGTTTCATTTCAGACCTTTGCTGTTGTAGAAAAACATTCACATTTGCACAAAACTGTGTTTTGTATATTGGAAAAATATGTTGATAACACTAATAAAATTTTACAGGCAAAAAGTACATTTCACAACACTGATGAAACCGATGTTCTAATGTAATCTGTTAAAATCTCGTACAAGTCATAATTTACTATATAGCATTAGGGTTTTTACAGTAACAGTAATATATCTCGTTGACTGTATTATTATCTGCTGCTTAAGCACGGTCTTTTGGGATTCTCAGAGGGTTATTTTACTTACCTCAGTCTCTTTCCTTTTGACTCGCTCTCTGTCCTGCTGTGTGAAGGAAACCTGATCTTCTGAGTGTCTTTTGACTCTGAATCTAGGTTACTTCTCTTAGAAGCTCTGTTTATTTCACAAAAACAGGCGTCTCTGAGCTTAAATAAGTGAGTTTAGAGTAGCCTATTATAACCTCAGATTTGGTAGGTACGAGTATGATTCAGCCGGAATGCTTTTGCAGCTTGTTGTCAGAAGACCAGGCCCGGATTGGCTAATCGGGAGCACCGGGAGGATTCCCGGTGGGCCGGTCTGTTTTTTGGCCGCGAGGGCCGGTGTTGTCATGCCACTGGGTTGAACTGTTCTGCCTGCACTCATAGCAGCCCCACTCTTTTTATTTATTTTCTCGCAGGCCATATTATTATTTTCACCAGATCATATCAGTAACAAATTCTCAATTGATAACTAAAATAGATAACTAATCATTCTTTTT
>NW_015627629.1:326026-334048 GCF_001515625.1 Sinocyclocheilus rhinocerous
ATAGACCTTCAGTTGTTAGATTTAAAAATTTCATGCCATTTGTAATTTCACAGTATTTTCACCTCCTCAATTACACGTGTGAAGTCACAATTCTATAATGGTACAATTTACTCAGGCCGATGACATTTTTTGTATGACATTTAAAATTATTTTTAGAATAATTGTACATAAATAGGTTAAGCAAAACAATTGTGATTATTTCTGAGAACTTTTTAACTGCAGGCAGACTTAGGCCTACATTATGGTACAGTACAAATATTTGGAACGTCCCTTATTCTGTCCCTTATTTTCTTAAAGAATAAACACTTATTTTCTACAAGAATAAACGCTATTTTCTTAAAGAATAAGAGAAAGAATCACAATTGTCCCTTATTTTCCATTTCTTATGTTAATTGGCAATGATGACCTAATTATCCTTTGACTCCCCTGACAGCGGAACCTTGCTCAGAAAAAAAAAAAGAAGTAATTGTTGGAGATATGCGAGCAAAAAATAACAGATCAGAAATGTATAATAGAAAGTGCAAAGGCGGCACCGAAACGACCAGTAAAAAAAAAAAAAAAAGTGGGCCGGTCTGGCATGAAACTCCAGGGCTGGAAATGAGTCCCACTCCGGCCCTGCAGAAGACTATTTAAAATAGTTTTGTTTTTTTTCTGTACAGTTTTGGTGTCAGGCAGAAATCTTACGAGTCCCACACAGGCAGCATGTTTGGGCATCATGTGACATGAGCTGTCTACCAGCATTTGAGGCACATGAAAATGCTGTGTGGATAGGCAGCTCGCTAGGTTTTCAAACCCATACAATTATTTATGGGTCGTATATTATTTTTGTCCGTTATGTTTATTCTTTTTGTCCATTATCTATAACCCACACGTTCAGAGCAGAGCGCCTGCGCGGACGCGTCTGTCAAACGATAAATGCCGACACCAGACTCGAAGGAAACTCCTCCCTGTCGACAGCACGCCGCTCTCATAGCGCAATGGTCTCCTGGATTATTTCTAGGCTTGTGGTGTAAGTCTTTATTCTGCTCTTGTAAAGCATTTTTATTGGGATGCATGAAAATTCAATGCGTAATCTTTATATGAATGTGTTGTTTTTCAGCTTTTTTATTAATGCGAAAACGCAAGGGTTTCGAGGGCACCTCTTAATTCTAGACAGAATGAAATCACATATGGTTATGCATCAGGTCCGATTCGTTCTGGTTAGTCTTTAGATTATTTTGTTTACATGTTGAAAGGCTATTACAAAGGTTACCTTAGGTTGCTGTACACTTGCAAGCTAATGGATATTGATGGTTCTCCAGAATAAGAATCTGACACCATGTGACACGGTGAATTATGCAGGATATGAAACAATTTTAGCTTCGCTTTTGAAGCAGTTCATATTATGTAACAGTTTTACATAATTTATTGGAAATGCACAATAGGGTGTTAATATTGAGTCATTGCTTGGAGTCGTAGGTACAGTAGAGTAAGTCTTTGATGTGTCATAAAGACAATGGGATGATCAACCCATGGTTGATTCCATGGTCACAGATGTGTTTTCCAGTATTTGGTTTATTTTTCATTATCGCGAATTTTGTTTAATTGGCGTATTCTTTTACGTGCGCGTTTTGATGTATTCCACGTAAATGTCTTAGTTTTGTTTAACGCTTCAGTCAGTCCTCTTGCTATGCGCGCAAAATCTCTAAATAGCCGTTCGATTCGTTTTAGATCACAATATCCGATGACATTGCACATATGCCAACACTTGTGCTGTAAACTAGCTGTGTGAAGAGTCTAAAAATAGACAACAAACCGGTGTTTTTGCTTGGCGTGCCCTAGATAGTGTGCAGTGGGCTCCATTTAGTCGGAAATGTTTTGTTTTGAGGGTCCCTGACGGTGACTGGGTGACTCTGGACTCGGTTTGTGGGTCGGTCATCTGATCGGGTCAGAAGCGCAGCTGTTGCAGGGCTGGGACTGAGAAAGAGAGGACACTGAAATAGTGCTAAACTGAAATACTTAAACACAGGTGCAGCCAGGGCACTTCTTTTGGTTATCTAGCACTTTCCAATCACCCATTTCATCTATATAGCAGTGTCAGCAGTGTTCCGTCCCATTTGCTTCTGATCTTTCTTTGCGCCCTCGGTCTATTTTTATCAAGCATGCAGAATGCAAACCTGGAACATAAACGGAGTCGTGCAGATATGTCGCCTGTTTACGTGATACAGTGGCGTTACAATAGGCAAGAACTGGAAGAATAATATTCTGGGCCTACTAAAGGGCAGTTATCTCAAATTTCAATAATGGAAAGGGAGTGGAGCGGTTTCCTTTCAGGGAAGTGGTGGGCCTAGATGGAAATTTGTTTTTATTCCAGTGAATATTTTCTCAAAATACGTGTCTTATTGAATGTCAATAAACCACTGTTATTGGGGGGGGGGGATCAGTTAAATCACATGTGTTAATTTAAATCACATTCTATAGCAGGGCAAGTGGGGTATGCACTATTTGGGGTAAGTTGTCACATGGAACTATTTATTGACACAAAACTTTGCATTTTATATTTCAAGTGAAATGTGAAAAAAATACTTAAATGTGTTCATAAGCTATTTTTAGAGTATTTAGAGTACTTCTGTTTATTGACTTATTACATAACTATGAAACATAATAATTCACAAAACAACAAAAAAGGCAACATCGTATTGTTTTGCTAACAGAAATTATAATTAATGAAATAAAATACAACAAATAAAACCCATGTCAAATACACTTGTTCTGAGAAAATACCCATGTCCTATTCTGTTTGTTTTCCTCTTATTTATCTTAAGCATGATTGTTGCATTTCTTACAGGCTCATATTTGGTACCCTTTACCCGGCATACTCCTCATATAAAGCTGTTAAATCGAAAGATGTGAGAGAATATGTAAGTACAGCTCTGATATATTTTCATCAGTTGAGCTTAATGACTTAATGTTTATTTGCCTGCTGGTTCCATAAACGTATTATTCTGCTCATTTCAAACAGGTGAAATGGATGATGTACTGGATAATATTTGCACTTTTTACTACAGTTGAAGTGATTACTGATATCTTTTTGTGCTGGTGAGTACAATGTGCCATTGCTTTTGTCATATCCTTTTGTTAGGAATTACTCATATTTTTATTTCTGCTGATGCATATGACGATTTGACATGGGCGGTAACCAGCATGACACATGAGTGTATGATTGTCTTTTATTGTCTTTTGAAGGCTCCCATTCTACTATGAACTCAAAATTGCCTTTGTGGTGTGGTTACTTTCCCCATACACAAAGGGATCCAGTGTTTTATATAGAAAATTTGTCCACCCTACACTGTCCTCTAAGGAGAAGGTACAGTATTTGATGTGATCTGTTCACTGTTCATTTTTATGTTTCCGTTCTGTTGATCAATTTTTTTTTACCCTGTCTAGGCTAAAAAAAATTCAAATGAAATCAAATTATATATTTAAATAAAATTATATATAAAATATATCATATACAGAACTTTCTCTAATACACAGACTAATAAATATTCTAATATTCTAAATGTTAAACAAACTAGCAAGCATCATCCTTATCAGCTGTCGAGAATCTCAACTTACCAGTGTTTTTAATGCTAAGAAACTGAATTGTTGGTATTGAGGAGGAAGTACATTTGACTTCTTTTCCTGTAAGCTTTTTGAGTTGATTTCCCTGGTTGACAGAGAATGAGCGGTGGTGGAGGAAATGGTACTGTTATTTTCCACAGTCTTTCATCTGCTCTTTATTCTTGGGGCAGGAAATTCGTCAGAAGGACATACTAAGGGCAAATGGAATTGACAAATACCACTGATAACAAAGAGAAAATGAAAACTATTAAAATTTTCTTTTACTCATAGAAAGTGAAAAGTGGTGCTGATCTGAAAGTATACAATGGAATGAAACAGTACCATTCTTCATACAACTGATGTGAAATGTTCTTTATGACTCTTTCTTAGGACATCGATGAATACCTTTGCCAAGCAAAAGATAAAAGCTACGACACCCTGATGCATTTTGGAAGGAAAGGCCTGAATGTGGCGGCAACAGCTGCTGTAATGGCTGCCACTAAGGTAGTAATCTAATACCCTGAGTCCCAATGTTCATACTATCCATGTGTCCCAAAGCATAGTATGTTGAAAAGAGTATGTCAAAAGTCCCCGGATGGTCTACTATTTCAGGTAGATTTTTGAAGTGTGGCTCCATGCACACTCTAATGGCTAATATTACGCACAATCCATTGCGCTTAAAGACCTACTTCTGGCAGATAAACGTGCTACTTCTTTTCTCTCCAATACGATAGGAAGTTAAAGGGGTCATATGATGTTGCTAAAAAGAACATTATGTTGTGTATTTGGTGTAATGCAATGTGTTTATGCGGTTTCACTCTGTTACCAAAATTACCAAAATCTGCATATAGATTTCAGTGATTTCATTTTTATCTAGCAATAAACAATAAATAAACATATGTGCATGCATAAATAAATTATAAACAAACAAATAAAACGTATAACAAAAAAAACTGGAACAGAATTCCTCATCTATAATGAATTGAATATCAGTTAAAAAGATGTCAAAATTATGAGTTTAATTGTTTAGGCTAGATATGTTAGATAATAGTTTATCCAATAGTTCTAACTCCAAAGAACATGGGATTTATAGCTTAAAAGTATCATTTTGATATCACTTTTGGGTGTAGTTTAACGTATCCCGTATTGACTGGTTTTAGTTTACTTTAGATAATATGTGTTTCTTTTGAAGTCAATATTTACTATATTTATGCCTTATTATCATTTAAGCAGACAGCATAAACAAAACATACTTCCACATCTTCAGGCTGATTTTGTATAAACAAAGCAGATTGTTGATGATAGTCTAAAACACAGCATGACGGTATTTAGACCATCTTAAAGAGTTCCATCTGACTCCATGTTCTCGATCCAGGGCCAGGGTGTTCTCTCCGAGCGACTCCGCAGTTTCAGCATGCAGGACCTGTCATCTTTCCAGGAAGAGGGCCAGGCAAAGAATGCAAGTTCTGTAACTACTCAACCTGCAGCCGCGCAGCACAGAACACGCACTATGATGCGCAGCAAATCAGAGGCTGGTTACAGCAAGGGTAAGCAAAGCCAAGCCAAATGATCAGTGCTGTATTTCTCTTAACCCTTTGAACAAGATCCTACTATCACCCAATCAGATTTCTTCTAATCCTGTTTGGTTTAGCTGCTTCTCTCAATCACCCCTTACATGTAATTAATCCTTAACTTGAGTGTTGTAGCCCTGCCAATGTCCTGGGTAAATGTTTGATTAGGAAATTGTTTATTATTGTCTAGTCTTTACCTATTTTTATTGCGCATTACAGTCAAAGGATCATAGAGAAGCATTTATTTCTCTTAAAGGATAGTTCACTCAAAAAAAGAAAATTCTGTCAAAGTCATGTTGTTCAACCAATATGAGTTTGTTTCTTCCGTGGAACACAAAAAAAGATATTTGGCAGAATGTTCCTGCTGCTCTTTTCCATACAATTAAAGTGCATGACAACGGGCTGTCAGTGCTTCAGAAATTTTGAATTCACTTTGCATTCACTTGAATTGAATGCAAAAGAGGACCAGGATGTTCCCCTGCACCAATAATTTTTAGCAGCATTGTCTTTCACAGTGTCAAAACTATGGTAATTGATCAGTTTTTGTCATTCTGCTTTACATAAGTATCGAATCTTCCATAATGCCATTTATAATGGAATGTAAAAATGCTTTGTATCAGTTTTCAAATATATTCAGAGTATAAGTTGGAGTCACAGTCTGTGTTTTAATGTGCTGTTGTCATGGTACAGGCCATGATTTTGACATGACCGAATATGAGATGTTGAACTTGGAGCAATATGCCCCCATTGAGCCTCCTGGTCCGCTGACACCTACACCGACCCCATCCCAGCCCACTCTGCCTCAGCCTGAGCACATGACTCCACTGCTTTCCCCTCCTGAGTCCTTCCAGGATAAATCCGCATCCCAACCCGTAGCCTCAGAGGAGCATGAGGAGAAGGAGGAATTTGCCTCATCTGCTTCAGTCCAATTCAGATTTAAGAGGCGTGCCCCTGAGGTACCCCTGTTTTCTGATGCTTAGCTGTTGACTTGCCTGGCAGCAATGAGCTAACTGTTAGCTTGTTGTGACTAACCTGCTAAATCACTAACCAATGTTTGCTGTTTACCGGCAATAGTCAGCTGAGTGAGTCTCCGATGAGTCTGACACTCTCACCTCAGGTCACGACTAGCATTCGGTTACGGTGAGTCATAGGAGAGACGTGGCTGTCTAAAATGGCAGGGAAAGATGATTCAAGACGCTTTGATGGATGAGAGACATTGTTACACAACATAAATTATAAGGCTTATTCTACCAAAATGTCAGATTTGAAAATGCTAGCTGCTTAACTGACAAATCTTTGTTATTGAATAACTTTTTGTTATTGTCTCTTGTTATTGATCTTTTCTGCTGGTAAAAGGTTCTTTATAATGAAAAAAGGTTATTTAGATTATTAAAATGTCATTCTAAGAAAAAAAGAAATAAGAACTGGAAATAGGAAGCCCAAATTTTATAGCATCACTGCGAAAACCGACTGTTTGGATTTTTAAGAGTGTTAGAGTAGTTTGATTTATAAACCTTTATTTTTATTATTTCTTACTGTTTATTTCATCAGAATTATTGCACTTTCACATAAGCACAAACCAAAAGAATGTCAACTCGCATGGTCTGCTCACAGATTTAGTCGCAGCAAACAGTGCAAATGCCGGCGTGAAAACAGACGCTATTACACTATTATTTGAGCAGAATATCTAGAGCATGTGCACATGGTTGCCAGGTTGGAAAGTTTAAGTAAACCACTGGGCAGAAGATTTATCGATTTAAAAGAAAACCTTGTTTCAGGATAAATAGGCTAATCAACAAGCAAATATTGCATATGATTATGCTTAGTAAATATAGAGAAGCATGATTAAAATCATGGTGCAGCCCAGTCTTAACTGAACCAATGCTGAACTGACTTGATCTATTTAATGACACAGTTGTCTTTTAGAGCTGCTGTACAGCAGAATCTGAATTGTCTCCAGTTTCATCATTGATTCTGCTATTTTCCTGTTAATCACTGTGAAGCTGCTTTGGCACAATCTGTACTGTATAAAGTGCTATAGAAATAAAAGTTGGCTTGACCTCTGAGCACCCCCTTACAGTGGACCATATTTTGTTGTGGTGATGGTACTGTGTTACAGGACTCACAGTTGTAAGTTTTTTTTCTTGTAATTGTGATTTTATATCTGAAAATGTAGACTATTTCTTGTATTTGTGAATTTATTTCTCGTTATTGCGAAAAATTTCGCATAATTTCTTACAATGACATACAACTTCTTGTAATTGTGAATATATTTTGTATAGTCTCCTCTATGCCCCGCCTTTCTGAAACGCGTCGATTTTTACAAAGCTAATCGTTCTGAAAAGCGAGGTGTGCTGTGATTGGCCAGCTATCCAGTGCGTTGTGATTGGCCGAATACCTCAAGCGTGTGACGGAAATGTTACGATTGCGTATCGAGCCGCGTAAACATAAAACCATGTCTGCATTTGTGATCGGAGAAACGACAAACAACAAGCGCTACTCTACACTGCTCAAAACTCGCGTTTGAATCGTCAGTGGCAAATCCTTTAAATATGAAAACGTACTTAAAGGCTGTGAGCCTGCATTATTTGTCAGAACACCGCCATTGTAGGCTACTCTCCCAGGAAACAGTCCTCATCCTCCATAAAATGCGTTGCACACACACGAATATTTGGTTTGAACTGTTCTGGAACAGTGTTGTAAATACAACTTAACCACCGATTTCTATTCGTGTCCTCTTTTGGAAGGCCAAACAAAGTAGTTTCGCTTTCACAACGAAAAACACAGCGGCCTAGCGTGAGCGAAAGCCCCGGCTTAGCGTGAGCTGAAGCCGGGCAAGAGTGAGCTGAGGCGGCGGGGTCGAGAACGG